>NC_045434.1:163386460-163601484 GCF_002776525.5 Piliocolobus tephrosceles | reverse complement strand
CATCCATCCATCCATCCATCCATCCATCCATCCATCCATCCATCCATCCATCCAACATTTACTATGCACTTACTATATGACAGATGCTGTGCTAGATCCTGGAGATAGAAATGAGTCATTTCAGCTCTCAAGGAGCACCCCCTCTTGTGAAAAAGAGAGGAAACAACAATTTCATATTTAAGAAGTAAGCAGTGGCGACAAGTCCTGTGCTTCTGGGGCTCAGTCTGTGTTGGGAAATGAGAAGTCAGGGGAAACTTGTTGGAGAAGTTGGTGCTAAGTCAGTCAGTCAGGAAGACAGAGCAGGGATAAAACTCCAGGCAGAGCCAACAACACATAAATAGTGCCATGCTTTTCATATTTTTATGATTTCAGTTGAGTTTGCAGTTTAAAGTGACCCCTGAACAGAGGCTTGAAGTGCTGTCTAGTGTTCCTAAATACAAGAAGGCTGTGATGTGCCTTATGGAAAACATAGGCGTGTTAAATACGTTTTGTGAAAGCATGAGTTATATTGCTGTTGACCATGAGTTTAATGTTAACAAATTAACAATATATATTAAATAAGATGCCTTTAAACAAAAACACACATAAGATTAGGTTATGTATTGATAGATTGAGAAAAAGTTGTGACTACAGGCTCACAGGAGCCTACTTCTGTACATCCTGTAGGAGCAAATTTTCATAATTCTGTGTTCATAGTGATTTTATAGAATGGAAGTACTGTGAAAAATGAGAATCACCTATATCTGTTATCTTCCACAAGACATAAACCAAGTCCCTTTCCTCAATTTCTTTCCCTGGAGAGAAGCTCTCACATGTGAGGCAGTATATGTTTTCCCAGATTCCCTGAAGGTCTAGGTGAACCAAAATACACACAGATTTCTTGCCTTTTAAATAGGGGCCTCATCCTTATTTCCCTAAACCTCCCTCTGTGTTGCCCCCTTGTCTACTTCCCACTAGACAAAGTTTATAGTGTTTTGCACAAGTATTGAGACTCTATGACACCAGGGAGTTTTGCCTCCTAAGATTGCCACCTCCACATCCCTACTCTCCATTCCTGATCTACTTTGCTCCATGCTCCAAGTAAGATAGAATGAGAGGTTCTCACTATATGCATGGGAGCACATGCCTGTCCTCTGCTCCACAAAGCCCATCTACATTAGAGTATGTACTTGAATTTCCTCCTATGGACATTAGGCTCATTTTATAAATCACCTCCATTCCCTTTGCCCCATTCCCCTTAGGGGATGCCTAGCTGCTTCTTCCTGATGTCTAGATGCCTCTCTCTCCTGGCTGAGTCTGGGGTCTTTATAGGTACAGGATGGGAGCAGGGCAGTCTGTAGTTAGTTTTGGAAAAGGCAACGTTTGATTGGTAAGAAGACGTTATTGAGAAAGAACAAATCGGGAGAGGGTGGGCACAGAGGGATGGAAGTTTTCACTTTGGGCTGTAGGTTTCAGGTGAAACTTTCCCCAAAGTTTTCCCTAAAGTTATGATTCTAAAATTAACATGATTTATTAGAAGGCCAAGGTTAGCAAAGACAATTTTGAAAAAAAAAAAAAAGAGGAGGACTTGCTGCATCATCTATCAGGACTTAGCATAAAGCTCTAGAAAGTAAAGTGGTGATGAATTGTCATAGAAATTGACAGACTAAGGGAACAGAATAGTGAGCCCCAAACAGTCAGGTATTTATTGGAATTTAACACTTGCTAGAGGTGGTATTAAAAATCAGTAAAAAAAAGGATAGGCTATTCAACAAATGAAATAAGACAATTAGTACACACATGTAGAAAAAATAAATAAAAATAACATTATGGCCCTTAGTATAGGAAATTAGACCTTCCCACCCAAAATCTCATATGTCATAATTAGATAATAAAAATATTTTCAGCTCTCTCAAAATTTAAAAGTTGTATATGTGAAATGAAGTCTAAGAAAATTAACAGAGAAGCTGCAGACAGGGAGATAATTTTGCAATGCATAGGAACAACCAAAGATTTCTAACTGAAATATAAAAAACTGCTGCAAATCAATGAGAAAAGCCCAACAACCTAATATAATGAGCAAAAAAAAAAAGAACAAGTAATTCCCAGGAGAAGAATACACCATTATCCTCCACAAAAATGAGAGATGCCCAAGCTCCCCAATCACCAAAGAAGTTAGAATTAAAACAATAATCGAATATCACTTCCCTCCCATCAGACTGGCAAGCATTTAAAAGTCCAACGATACCAAGTGACACTCTGATGCAAGGGTAACAGGAGTGTCTATGGATAATACAACTTCAAAGAGAAATTTGGCAATCTCTGTAAACTTGAAGTTGCAGATACCTTTTGACTCTGCAGTTCCATCTCTAGGTATACATCTCAGAGAAACTCTCAACACATGCTCACAGAGAGATGCAAAAAGGTATTAACAGCAGCACTGTTTGTGACATCACACATACTGGAAATGACCTACATTTTCATCAAAAGGGAATAATAACTAAACTGTAGTATGTTTATACAATGGGATGCCATTAAGATGAATGAAACAAATTGACACATATCGCTATGAAAAAATCTATAAACCATCAACAGTAGAGTTTCATAGTTCAGGTTCCCAGACATACTCTGATACTCTGGTGGGATCTGCATGCAAAAGTTTGATTGGGAAGTACTCTTGGCAACAACATTTGTACGGGGTGAGGGAAGCAGGATTGTTTGGACACAGGAAATGCTGAACAGAGGCCATAGCCCATCCCATGAGCATCTCTGGAGCTGGTATGTCTCTACTGAGTTGTCCTATTAAGCCAAGGACTCCAGGTATTTGTACTCCTATAGTTACCAGTCATTGGATACAGGCTGCCTCCAGGGAAGTGGTGTAACCTTGGGCAAAGTGGCTTCTTTCTGCAGAGGTACAAGACTCAGCTGTCTCAGCAGCTGGAGAGACCGGCTCCCCAACCCTGAAGGGCAATCTGGCCATGCACCTCAGTATCCACCACAGACAGAAAATCAGGCAATGTATCAAGAAGAGACATTACTAAGAGGGTTAAGATATTAATAGAGGTGAAATGCTCTTTTAACAGAAGATACAGCACGTACAACACACCAGTCTATGGAAAAGCATGTAGGTGACCTGCTGCCGTTGAATGTTTCAAACTTGTTGTCTTTGAGGGGCTCTTTATATATTACAGATTTTAATTGTTTAATTGCAAATATATTTTTTCAACCTGTTGTTTGTATTTTTATCATATAAAAGTTTAGCTTTATATATGGTTAAATGTGTCAATATTTTTCCCTTGTGGCTTGTGATTTTTGTGCATTGGTTGAAAAGCAAGCATTATAAGAATATTTTCCAGTATATTCTTAAGTGATATATTTCTACTCATGACATAGGCCCAACTCCATAGCGAAGGCCAAGACAGCTATTAGAGTCCCCTCTATGTTGTTATCTAGATCTAAGAGACCCTTGCCTTCCCCCAGAGAACCTAAATCTTGGAACGATTCCTCCTTCAGGCACTCCACTGTCCTGTCTACAGAGGGTATGCCTTCCACCTAGCAGGACCTTTGCATGTAGCTGCCTCCTTTGGGTTGTGTGGATCGACTCTCCACCTGTATTCCAGTTCCTTCCTCAAGCTGGAATGGTTAGAAAACAAACAATTTCAAGTCCCAGAATATCAGAGTTTTGCATGCTGATTGGGTTCTGCCATTTAGATGCTCAGGAGATGTAAAAGGGGAGCGGGGGGATGCTAGCAAGTGGGACCACGGAGATGTGAGTTTTCTGGAGAACTGCTTTGTAGGGCTCCTTCGCTCACTGGTGGTAAGGGCTGCTAGCTTGGCTTCCTGATCCCTGGGTGGTCTTAGCCACAGCTTCCCCGTGTTCCGAGGCAGCAGAAACAGTAGTGGTCACTGCAGCAGTGGTAAATTCTTAATTCCAGCAGGCCCTAGTGGTGGCCTCAGAGGTTCTAGTTTCCTCAGTTGGACAGTAAGAATCATCTGGTGGTCAATTTCGGGCAGCCTTGAGTAGAACCCAGAGCTGCACCCCTTTCCAATGGTTTTTTAAGCATCCAATTTCCTGTATTATATCCTCTCTTGCATAAAATATTTTACATGGTTTCTATTTACCACACTGAAACTTTGCTGATATGATATCCAAATAAGAAGAGTGGCTGAGCACGGTGGCTCATGTCTGTAATCCCAGCACTTTGGGAGGCCAAGGCAGGCAGATCACTTGAGGTCAGGAGTTCAAGACCAGCCTGGCCAACATGGCAAAACCCTGTCTTTATAGAAAGTGCAAAAATTAGCTGGGCATGGTGGCATATGCCTGTAGTCCCAGCTACTTGGGGGTGCTAAGGCAGGAGGATCACTTGAGCCTAGGAGGTCGAGGCTGCAGTGAGCCATGATTGTGCCATTGTACTCCAGCCTGAGTGACAGAGGGAGACCCTGTCTCAAAAACAAAACAAAACAAAAAACTATCTGATTGGAGAAAATGCAATCTTATTTATTATGACTGATATTCAATCTCTTCTCAGAATCTATATTGCAAAACCAGCTCGGCAAGCTCTAGACAATGCCTTCCCTAAATCAGATCTAAATTGGTGACAGAAAACTGTATCTATTGATATAAGGAAGAAATCATCAGGCTTTTATGTGCTCCAGAGAGCTCCAGAAAGACAGGTCAGATCTGGGCTTACCCTTGGGGCTGAAATTCATTTGGGGGTAATTCTGGAACAGTCATCTCCAGTAAGAAATGTTTCCTTCTCTTACCCCTGAGTCATCAGCCCAGGTCTTCCGGGGTGAAGCGAAGATGATGTTGGCTATTCTAACTGCCTTTATTGATCATGAATGTGTCTGGATAAAGCAGGACTTGGCTCTGGATGTGCAGGGCTCTGGAGAAACTTGACAAGGCCTGTTAGAGAGGATTGGTAACAGGTCACAGGGAAGAGCTTGGGTTCTGGCTTAGATTTTAGGTCCTGGTGGGAGGCCCCGGGGGCAGGAAACAACATGTGGACTTAGAGGTGTGTCGGGTAGACAGGTGCTAGAATTGGTGTTTAAGGTGGGGCCTTATCCACCAGATGGTTATTAGGATTGGGGTGGGAGTTCTAGAACAGTGGTCCCCAACCTTTTTGGCACTAGAGACTGGTTTTATGGAAGATAATTTTTCCGTGGACCGGGGATTAGGGGACAGTTTTCGGTTGAAACTGTTCTACCTTAGATCATCAGGCATTAGATTCTCACAAGGAGCACACAACCTTGCATGCACACTTCATAATAGTGTTTGTGCTCCTTTGAGAATCTGATGCCAGCACTGATGTGAGAGGAGGTGGAACTCAGGCAATAATGCTCACCGCTGCTCACTTCCCGCTGTGTGGCCCAGCTCCTAACAGGCCACGGACTGGTACTGGTCCACGGCCTGGCGTTTGGGAAAACTCCTGTTCTAGAGGAATCTGTGGCTGGGGTGACTAGATACTAAAGACTCCAGAACCCAATATGTTCTGTGTCTCACTCCTTTCCTACTAAAGTCAAAATGGATCCCAGAATATCCAGAAGGGCTGAGTCTGAGTAGGAGGGTGAAAGGTGCCAAGGGGTTTCAGTTTTCAAGGCTGGTGGGCATTTGGTCATTGGGTCAGGCCCTCACTTATACTGCATGCCCACTTGGACACTCTGGAAAGTTGGTCTTTCCCCACGTGCCCTGTGGTCATGGCTTGAAGACAAATCCCTTCCCCAAAGAGCAGAGCAGAGCAACTTCCACTCTGGCTGATCACTCTCTGGCCTGTTTCTGGAATCTGACTCTACATCTCTTCCAATGGCACCTCATCTGCCATCTCTCTGAGTCTTGTCAGTTCCTGCCTGGCCCTTGCTCCGGCTTGCAGGCAGCCTCCAGGGTCCTTCCAATCCACCTCCAAAATCTCCATCTGTCTCCCTCTCATTGCTTTTTCTTTTCTGATTATAAAAATAATGTGGCCAGGCACAGTGGCTGATGCCTATAATCTCAACACTTTGGGAGGCTGAGGTGAGACGATCACTTTAGGAATTCAAGACCAGTCTGGGCCAAATAATGACACCCTGTCCTACAAAAAATTTAAAAATTAGCCAGGAATGGTGGTGCACACCTTTAGTTGCTGCTACTTGGGAGGCTGAGGTGGGAGGACTGCTTGAGCCCAAGACTTCAAGGCTATGGTGAACTATGGTAACACCATTGCACTGCAGCCTGGGCAACAGAGTGAGACCCTGTCTCTTAAAAAAAAAAACAATATATGCTAATCAAAGGGAATGTAGAAAATATAGAAAAGCATGCTGGATTTGGGTTAGAGATAAAGGATTGGTCATGCACAATGAAATTCTATGCCCTCCTGAAACATCACTCAAGCACAACAGGGCAGTAGTGGGGCTTTGTTTTGAGAGACGTGACAATAACGAATCAATGCATGGGGCCTGACTTAGCAGGTGTGGAGAGTGGGAGAAGCAGACCCCCAAGAAGTGACCTGATTTACCTTGTGGAACCCTCAAAGCTCAAGAATTTGTATCACCAGGGACCTCTGGAATTCAGGATGCCAGTGGGGATAGAATGATGACAGCTGGTAGACAGTGGGTTTAAGGCTAGGCAGGGTGGCTCACTCCTGTAATCCCAACACTTTCGGAGGCTGAGGGGGGAGGATCACTTGAGGTCAGGAGTTTGAGACCAGCCTGGCCAACATGGTGAAACCCCGTCTCTACTAAAAATACAAAAATTAGCCAGGCGTGGTGGTGCATGCCTGTAATTCCAGCTACTCAGGAGGCTGAGGCAGGAGAATCGCTTGAACCCAGGAGGCAGAGGCTGCGGTGAGCCAAGATCACACCACTGCACACCAGCCTGGGTGGCACAGTGAGACTGTCTCAAACACACACACACACACACACACACACAGAGAGAGAGAGAGAGAGAGAGAAAGTGGGTTTAAGATGTAGTTATCCCTTAGTGGCTTCCTGCTTCCTTAGCAGGCTACTGACCCTCCCACCCCCAAGAGGGCAGTCGCTGCCTGGTTAGTCTCTAGAGAAAGTGAAGCAGAACCTTTCTGGAGTGGGGGAAAATGAGAGGATTAGGTAAAAGTTTACATGCTCAATTTCAAGGTGTCTATATCTTTTCTCCTACTTGGCTCCCCAGGGATCTGGAAGCCAAGCTTAAAACTTGGGTGAGAGATTGGACAGACATTGGAAATAAACAGGACCAGCCATAAGGGCCACTGTACTTCCCAGTGCCTCCTCCTTTCAGCCAAATCGGCTCTGCTTTGTTCCTTCCTTCCCTCTCTTCCTCCCTCTGTCTGTTTCTCTCTTTCTAGATGTAATTTATAGACCATCAAGTTCACCATTTGTAAGTGTGGTTTTTAGTGTCTGGAGTGGTTTTTAGTATATTCATAAGGTTGTACAACTGACACTGTCACCACTAATTCCAGAACATGTCATCACCCCAAATAGACATCCTGTATCCATTAGCAGTCACTCCCCAATCCCTCCTTCCCACCTGAGACTCTGGCAACTTCTAATCTACTTTTACTATCTATGATTTGCTTATTCTGGATGTTTTCTAGAAATGGAATAATACAATATGTGGTCATTTATGTCTGGCTTCTTCACTGAGCATAATGTTTTCAAGGCTCATTAATGTTGTAACATATGTCAGTGCTTTATTTCTCGTTGCGGCTGAATATTCCATTGTATGGATAGAACACATTTAATTTATCCATTTATCAGTTGATATCCAATTGGGTTTTTTCTATTTTTTGGTTATTACTTGTTTTGTACGCTTGGTTTTAATGCAAGATTTGTTTTCAACAGTGATTTCTAGCTAAATAAAAGTCTGAATACTACTGGCTTAGAGAAACTTTTTCGTTTTAGGATTTGAAGATGTTGGCTGTTGACTGCCTGAATCTCTTTTCATGAGGAATATGAATACACCCCTCTCTAAAATAGCATCGGACACCCTGGGGGACCTGACCCCATGTCCACATCCCATTCTGTGACCCCTGACTCCTAGCCACACACAATGCACACCAGCCCCATGGAAATCTACACTTCTTGGCACTGTGCCACTGCTTGCGGGGTACCTTCTGCCTAAAGTGCCTCTTCTCTCTTCTCTTCCTGTCCAGATCTGGCTATTTCACCAAGAAAGCTTTTGACCAGAAATCCAGGGCTCCTATTGTACAGCCCTGCCTCTCTGCAAAACCAGAAGGAACTTCATGCCACATGGAGCCCTGCAGGTCCCACAGCTTGTCCCGGGTCCCTGGATCAGGAGGGAGGGCTGTGGAATGCGTAAAAGCCAGGGGCATGGCAAAATCCTTTCCTTCTCCTTTTGCAGCAACAACAGCAAAAAGCCCCCAGGTGCTGCAAAGGTCTGCTTTTTAGCATTGGTATTTTGGTTCCATTGTTGTTCTCGCTCCTAAGGAGGTGGGGGTAACTAACTGCATTCTGGGTCTGCTCAGAGTATGACATATCGTCCTCCACTAGGCCCTGGGCCGAGAAGCTGGGCTGCATTGGTTTCCTGGGTGAAAAGAAGTGTAATTCACAGGCATCTTTCAAAGTGGAAAAAGGGCTTGAGTTTAGGCTGGAGCTGGACCAGTCTCTCCTGGCTCCCCTCAGCCAGGACTACGGATGGTGCACCTAGTCCTGTTTGCCTGACAGAAAAATCGCTTGCCCAGAGAATGCAGAACCCATCCCACTGCTGGGCCTCAGATCCAGCATGACTGAGCCACCTTAGTCATCTTTAAATGAATTCTATCCCTTTGCCTGTTTTGTTTTTCTGTTTTTTGTCTTCCGTTTTCATTCTGTTTTCTCCATGTATAAACCCCACAGAAGAGAACACAAGGTGATGGATGAAAATGTTTGAGCAGTTACTACCCCCCGCAACCCAGCTCATAGTGATAAAAATACTCAGGAAATAAAGTGGTAACACCGCTGACGCCTCATAATTACCCAAGTTTTGTTGCACTTTTGATTAGAAAATGCAATTATGTTTATACTGTTATAATCTCACCTGTTTTTGAGAAAATTGCAAGAGAATACATCTCCTGGAGTAGGCTGCCCTTGCTAATCAGTTGATTCATGTCTCTTGAAGTGCTCATTGCACTTAAGCTAATGAAGAGATGCGGTTTCTCCAGGGCTCTCAGCTCCCACCTAGACTTTGGGGCTTGTTTTTCAGAACAAACAGCTTTGTCTCAGTTATTTTCTACTCCTCACAGGAAATCGAGCATCTGATTGTCATAGAACTAATTTTTCCCCAAGAATCTGCCTTCCATTCTTTCTTTTTGCTTTCTTTCACTTATTCAATTATTTATCCATTCATCAAGCTGCCATCAGTTAAGTGCCTTCCTAATCTATGCTAGGTATTATACTAGGCATTGGGGATATGAAGTGTGAGAAGGCAGGGTCCAAGCCCTTCAGAAGCTCTGTCTCGTAGAAGTAGTAGGAAAGAAAAGAAACAAGCAGAAGGCAGTGTGACTGGGGCTGAGAGAGATAAGAATGGTGTGAGAGAGGCCCAGTCAACTCCATCTGGAGTGAATGAAGACTCAAGGCAAGCAGGTTTCCAGGTGGAAGTGATGTTTAAGCTGAATTTTGAAGAAGGTTGGGACCAGGAAGGTGTGTTGTCCAAGCATGGGGAAAGAGGTGAGCCTGCAGGGGTGAAGCTGCTCATCTTGATTTGTCTAATCCAAGATGGGCAGTTGAAATGGGCTGAGTGGCTGGGGTATAAAGCACAGGCAGGAGGAGTGTGTATTTGAAGGCAGGAGTGGCAGGTTAGACTAGAGAGGGGTATATCGTAAGGGTCTTCTGTGCTTCCGTGTCGGGAGTGGTGCAGAAAGCTTGCCAAGTCATTAAAAAGCTTTAAGCAGCTGGGCACGGTGGCTCACACCTATAATCCCAGCACTTTGGAAGTCCAAGGCGGGTGGATCAAGAGGTCAGGGGTTCAAGACCAGCCTGGCCAACACGGTAAAACCCCATCTCTACTCAAAATACAAAAATTAGCTGGGCATGGTGGCACATGGCTGTAATCCCTGCTACTCAGGAGGCTGAAGCAGGAGAATGGCATGAACCAGGGAGGCGGAGGTTGTGGTGAGCCAAGATCACACTACTGAACTCTGGCCTGGGCAATAGAGCGAGACTCAATCTCAAGAAAAAAAGAAAAAAAAGCTTTAAGCACAGAAGTGATGTGCTCAGATTTATGCTTCATAAAGAAAATAAAATCCCTCTGGCTTCAGTGTAGAGGATGGAGTGGGGCCTGTTGGAAGCAGGAAGACTAATTCCCTTTGACAATGCAAGAGGTTCTTATGAATAGAGAATAGAGAACCATGTCAGAGCAAAATTTCTATCCATAAGGTCCATTTCTTCTGTTGTCTGGGTAACAGACAATCCCTTGGTATCATCTACCATATTTGGGTAAGGCATGACACAGGACCTATGAGCGCAAGGTTTCTTTTGTTGCTCAGAGAAGGCGAGGATTGCCATGAGGCGTGGCCCAAGACCACAGAAGGAATGCACACACTTTGACTTCCCAATTTGGCTTTGACTGGGTCTGTGACTTGGACTTGGGTATCAGTTCTCCCATCTCAAGGTGAAGAGACTGAACTAAATTGTTCCTTAAGTTTCTTCCAGCTCTGAAATCAATAACATAATAGCTTAATGAGCTGGCTTTAGAATTATATATGAATCTGAATTCTCTCTGCCACTTCTGGCTGCATGACGTTGGGCAAGTTACTTAAACACTCTCTATGGCTAAGTTTAAAATGGGGGTGGTAAGATTCTTCCTGCAAGGTTGTCGTGGAAACTAAATGTGACCCTGTATGTAAAGCATTTTTAGCACTGTATCTACGTATAATATATGGATGTTACATGTATCAATGGATGGCTGTTACTGTTATAAACAAAAGTGAAGATAGTTAACCTGGAGATACCATGAAACAAGGAAACTCATCCCTAGATCATACAACGTCAAGGAACTAGAAAAGTGAATGCCTTATTGCTTACAAATTCCGCTACACGTGCAGTCTTTTCTGCCTCTTAGGCTAGACAACAGTACTGGGCTGAGATGGCAGTGCTGATACACTGTGACAGAGCACCCTCTAGTGGCCATAGACATTAACATTTTCTTTAAGATTATTGAAGAACATGGCTTTGTGGACATGCATGTAAACGTCGACGATTTGGGTTTGTTACTCTTAGATAATGCCAATAGAGCTAATCTTTGATAAAACTAATGTCTCACTAATTATATCACTTCTAATGGTAATTCCTCAGTCAACTGTTCCACAAAAGTCATGTTCTGGGCATTGATAAGATCTTGCAGTTCTAAAAGAGACAATTACATTTTAAATTAAAACATATATTAATATTTGAATCTCACATAAAATACTGAGTAGTTCTTTATGAGATGGAAAAATAATGTGAAATCACTCAAAAGGATGGTGCGAGAGCACTTGGGTTAGGTGGCAGAGCTGGGGTCTTTCTAGGGGTGATCTTGATATGAGCTTGGCTATCACTCTGGGCAACTTGCTTCATTTTTGGGAACCTGTTTCCTATTAAAATATGGAACTGTAAGCCTGAACAATACTTTTTCCAGCTTTAAAATTCTCTGAATTAAGGGGGATAAGTTATCCATTTTAATATTAGAGCTCTGGTTTCAAAGAAATTTGATGTCAACTTTTCTTTATGAACATGGGGTCTCAAGTACAGTAGTTTAAAGGCCATGTAAAGATGAGTTTATAATATTTTAGAAAATCAACCCAAGCCATCTGTAGCAGACATAGCTAGTCACTAACAAAGATTCATATTTCCTTTCCATTTAGCGGCTCCCTTTGCATTCAGGTGGCACTGTATGTTTAGTTCTTGCCAAAGGAACAGCAAAAACCATGTGTATTTCTAATCCAAAGTATTTCCAAAGTAGTTAAGTACCAGGTGCGTGACCTTCCACTCTTCCTCGTTCCTTGTCCTCCAATGGGTAACACTAATGTGAAAGGAACCTACTGAAGACAAGCAGCCCGGGAGGGTGACCCAATCAGAAATATCTGCATTGGATTTACTATTTCTTGTACTTTGCCACCTAAATTACTATCATTTAGGTGCCTGAGTTCAAACTGGTTCTATAACAAGATGGAATATGCCTGTACTACTGCAAGGAAAATTAGCGTATAGGAATTAAAATTTTTTCTGCAGATACTAACAAAATTTAAAGGGTACATAGTTGATCTAGGAACTAAGGTTCTAGGACTCTTCTGAGAAGTATTAACTGTGTAAAAGAAAAAATCAACCTGAAGTTCAACTGAAAACAGATCAAATAAATTAAGAGAAATATATACTGCAGGATACTATGTACTTACTGTAAAGGATGAATAGACTTTAGGCACCAACATGGAAAGAGGTCCTCAATGAGAATTACAGAAGTTAAAGATACACCGTATGGTTCTGTTGGGTTTTTAAAAAAATTTATAGGTTTTGCACAGACTGGAAAGTTGAAGATCAATAAATGAGTGAATACTGCTTTTAAGGTAGATTTTCACTTCTTTTACACCTTCTATAGCCTTTAGTTGACAGAATGTGTGTTGCTTTCATAACGAACATCTTCATATACTCTACCCTTTAACCAAAACTCTCACCATTTTCATTCCTTACCTCCACACCTATGCTAAACACTTCTCTCTGGAGCATCCTCCCACAAATGCTATTTAACCAAATCTGATTAGGCGGTTTCTCTTCCCCAGAAATTGATCTCACTGCTCATATTCCAGAGAATTTTCTCATTTGTTTAACCATCCATTACCCTGGAAGTCTTTTTGCATCCTACTGTCTTAGCTATTCATGTTGGGCTTTATCTGTTTTCCCACTTACTAGATAAGGCTTCTTGTGGGAAGAAACCAAGATTTCTTCATCCTTGCTTCCCCTACAGTGTTCTGTATAATAATAATGCTCAACTAATCTTCGATAAATTAAAATGTGGCTTTTTTTTTTTGCAATTCAATGTGTATACTGCTAATAATTTAGAAAGAATCTAAATGATCACTGTATTTTCAAAATTTTATTTTTATGGAATCTTCAGCATGTTTAAACTTAATTTTTAGAACAAGATAAAATCCAAAAGCTTAAAATCAGATATTTTATAATGTGTTACAATTAAGTATGGAGAGTTCTGTCATTTTTGAGGAAAATCTTTCATAATTCTAAAAATGCAGATATTTACAATATTTTTAAATAGACATATACAACATGGCATATTTAAATGTACAAAATAGTTGAAATTACATTTTATTACAGAACATTCCAAAATTCAAACTAATTTTAAAAAGTCCACACACTGATAGCATTTGGAAAAAACAAGCAACAAGTTTATCAATAACCATGCAGTATGTTTAGTAACTTATACACAACACATAATTTACATGTCAAATCCACAAACCTAAAGATATATGATTGATCTATTTAACTCATGCTAGAATCTAAATACTATTTTATAATTCGTAGGTTTAAACACATTTTACAGTAATCTATGAAATAGGAATATAAACTATGAAAAATATTTAACTGACTTCTTAAGAGACGAGGAAACGTCAAAAAGAGCAAATCAGGCATTTTTTTCCCTGAAATTGAAGTTCTTATGGATGCCTTCGTAAACATCAAAGGAAGAAAATAAAAACAACTCAGATATTATAACTTAATTTTACCTTCTCAAACTTCTGTTTAGAGCTCTTGGCATAATCACAGCTCCCCTGGGATATTTTTATTTTCTCCTGATTTAGTGGAGACAACATATTTATTCCCTCTCTTGTTCCAGGAAAAATGTAAGGTGGCTTAGAACATAGACTCAGAATATACTAGAAAGTATAATTATACGTTAAATAAAAAAGAAAATAGAGAAAGCAGAATTTGGGGGAATAGCACATAAAGCCATTTAAGAAAAGGTCAGGAAATATATCCTAAATTACATTATTCTCCCACACTGATTTTCTGGAAATATTGCAAAATATATTAATTTGTAAGAAAACTAATATTAAAGTACTGGTAAACTAGAGCTGCTGATCAAAATTCTTTTTAAATTATTTACCCTGATGAAGCAGATGATCATAAAAATGTATGTGCTTTTCTTTGTGCTTGGATAAAATAAGTTTTCCTAAATACCATATAAGTGACGCTATATTTAGACCAATCTAGCTATTGGTAGAGTATAGGTGGAAAAAAAAAAAAAAAATGTGGGCACCCTTACTGAATTTCTACTGAGAATTCCATCAACTGCTGTCTGTTGACTTGCGACTGGATGGCTTCAACTCAGGTGGTCATGTGTTACATGGCTCTTTTGTGAGCACAAAACAGAGCAGCATCAATTCCAGGGCATCCTGACTATTAGTTCCTCCAGCTCAACTCATCAGGACCCAGCAAGAGAAATGGGAGGAAGGTAATGCAGAGGAGGAGACCTGCTCAGGTTGGCCTGTTGAGGCCACAGTCTCCTCTGTTGTGTTGAGAGCCGCAGATTCTGACTGTGCTTACAGTCAGACCTCAACCCCACTCCTGGGGCAGGGAAGGAATGGTACGGACAGAAGACTGGGAGCAGCATTAAATAGCTTCAGGGAAACACGAATGGTCTGTTCATCTCTATTCTACAGGCCTAGCTCTCAACAAATAATAGAAAGAAGGGTCTTGTATCTATATGCTGAGAAGAATGGAGGGAGTGACGATGAAGGAAAGGGTTTGTGGGAAATGGAGAGGAAAGAAAGGTAGTAGGATGTTTCCCTTTCAAGTGTGGCACGAGTTTCAAAACTATAGATTAGGCACTGACCAGAATAAAATATCTGAAGACTAAAAGAAACCACTGCCTCCTATCTTTTCTGAAGATGAATGGTCCCAAGTAACCCTCGTGAGTTTTGGTTAGGTTGGGAAGGAAGGAAGTTCAAGTCTATAGATCTATAACTGTGGAAACTATAGTGCTCTTGGATGGGATGGCAAAGCCTTCCCCAAGAACTGTGCTGGTGGGAGAAGGGGACAGAATAATGACTGCTATTTTTCCAGTGATGCCCTTCAGAATATAGGCAGCACCAGCTTATCCATTAGGCACAGTACCTAAGGCCCACAGTTTTTTAGAAGCCCACAAAAATATTTTAATTTTTTTTTAGCCTCATAAGAAAACACTGAACTTCTAGACTAAACAAAACATTTTAATCTAAAATATTAATACATTCATTTCATACAAACACAATTGTAAAATATCACTTTAAATTTTGTATGGAAGAAGGGGTCTAAGAAGGCAAAACTACCTAGGGCCCACAACAATCATACTGCAGCTCTGAATACAGGGTCAAACAAATTGTAACTGAAGCCTTATAATTTGAACAGGCAACTGAAGATAATTTAAAAGGATTAGAGAAGAATGGTCAAGGCTAAAATAATGGAGATGGAGAGTCTGAGCTTACTGATCCTGTTCCACTGGTTTTTCTTTCCTTGAATGTTACTTTGGCATTAGGTAAGTCTAATATTGGGGAAGTGCTAGCGTCAATTTCCATTAGCCAACCCAGAAAAAAAAAAAAAATTAAGCTCATTATTTTATAGCCATTGTGCAATAATAAAGACAGAATCAGGATGAAGACACCTGCATGTCTTTAAGTCCCTTAGTCCTTTCTCCACTTCTGTAAACATTAGAGGCAGGTGTTCCTTTGAGACCCTGCGTCCTGAACTTCCTGTGTCATAGGCCCCCTCAGTTCTAGACTTCCTCTGTGCTTCTCCAAGGCCCTGGCTCCATTATCCTCGGTAGCAGCCCAAGGCTGGCAGTGACAGCAATGTGGGTACCTGTGGTTGCAAAATTGTTTTAAGAATATGGCAAAAGAAGAAGCAGGGAAAATGATGGAAGAAGAGATAAAAAAGTAACCAATTTTAACATACTAAAATTATACTGTTAAAAAGATGGGGAAGGATTTATACACTAATTGCGTTTTCTAAATAGTAGCACTGAGATATTTGTACTTCACACTTCTCTGTAATTTTAAAATATATTTTACAAGACAAATGAACTCTATAGTCAGAAAATGCTAAATATTATTTTGAAAATTGTGCTCTCAAGGCCCCAAACTCTTGACAAGTATCATCCTTGAGATCCTCACAATATGGCTTAGATTAGCAAATACAGTTAAACATTGGCACACAGGACAGGGAAACTCAGATTTGAGAGCAGTACTTTTAACAACTTCCATTACTTTCCATCACCCAAATTCATCAGTATTATAGGGAAATGTCAATCAAGAAAGCTAATATAAAACACTTTTTGTATTTGTTCACCAATATATCATACGGAAACAGGTCAAAAGGAAGATGAATACAAAGGAATCAAGAACTGCCTTTCACAGAATCACGCAACTTCTGAGCTTGGAAGGGAATACTAAGCCATAAAATTCAGGCCCTTGATTTACTGTTGAGCGTGGGGTCCAGGTTATGTGTTTTGATTAAGGTCACACAGCAAAGTTGGTAACAGAGTTAGAGTAAGGACTCGGGTTTCCTGACTTTTGGTATAGTTACTCTTACACTCTCAGCCCTCAAACAAATTGTTTTATAAGCTATACTTCATTGTTTATCCTAAGTGCACACAGAGAAATGGAAAAATTTCTGTGTGTTTTTTTTTTAATGTATGTTAATTTGGAAACTGTATTAACTGAAACTGTTTTTTTAAATGTATGTGAATTTGGAAACTGTATTAACTGAAAATATAACCTTCACATGAGTAGTCCAACAATTACAATGAACAAATACAATTTTGGCTCTGGAAGGACATTAAGAAGTTAAGTTAGACTTCAGTTACACAAGAATTAAGGCTCAGGGAAAGTGAACTGTGTCGACATCCCCAAATCACAAAGTTGAGACAAGAACCACGTCACCTAAACCTGGCTCACTGCTTCTTCCAATACTCCTTATTCTTCATTGGCTATCGATTACAAACAAAGCAAAAATATAGAATCAATCTGGTTTAGATATAAGGAAACATTAGTAAGAATGCTTGGTGAATAGGTATAAATCAATTCTCTGACTACTAAGAAATAAACTAAAATCTATTGAATTTCAATAAATGAGGCAGCATGACTGCTTATTTTATTTTAAAATGGGCTTAAATGCAGATCATAATTCTGAGTTTTGGTCTCATTTAAAGATGATGTAAGGCTTAACAAATGTAAAACAAAATTCTAATGTTTAAAATTTTCTAAATCAGGAGTTGGAGAATAATAGCCAGCAACCTATGTTTTATGAGGCCTGTGAGTTAACAATGTTTTTTCTAGTTTTAAAGGGCTGAAAAAAAAAAGACAAAGAAGAATGTCTTGTAGAGATCACATGCAGCCTGAAAAGCCAAAATGATTTACAAACTGGCCCTTTACATTAAAAAAGTTCACCGATCTCCATTATGGATTCAGAAAGCATATGAAACTGGGCTGAATATGCAGTATGTCCTGAAAGGTTTGTTTTAAAAATTAAATCTCTGATGTATTCCAGCTTTATTATCATTTGCCTCTTTCTTCTAATAGTAGGCAGTAGACAAAAACAGTTTGAGAGTTATGATTACCTATGTTCCAGTTAAATGAGGTTTTATCACACCTACTAATGTAAGTGGACACACAATTGAAGCTAATTATTTTATGCGTGTAAAATTAGTTAAAATTTTTCAGATAGCTGAGAAAATGGCATTTGCTATACAATGAAATGAAAGCAAGTATCTGTGATTAAAAACTGGTAATTTCTCCTTTGGGTTTTTCCTGTTTTTAAGATTTTCTTGTCATGCCTCTCCTGGCCTCCTGTTGTTAGATTTATTAATCAGTAGTTCTAAACCATATTAATTATCTCAGTGACTACCCATCCATATCTCATTTATAACCATCAACAAATCTCACCAGAACATATGGAAAGAATCGAAGTGCTTCTAAATGAAATATGAGATACTACAATAGAACATAAATGACTAGTTCAGGGAAGAAATGACTTAGAGACATAGGCCAAATCTCAAGCTGAACACAACAGTAAAGCCGACCAGGCTCCTAAGTTTCACAGCCTACAGCATCGCTCAGTAAAGGACTAGAACACCGTGGTGGACCCTGGTTTGCAGAACACTATGATCATCACTGTATAAAAACAAATCTGTATCTCTTCCTTTTCACATGATTTATGTGGCAAAGTTTGAAGTTTGTGAAATAGAGAAAAAATACCAAAGCTGTGCCAGTGTTAACCACAATCATTTCAAGGTTATAACTTTGAAAGTAAGATCTACTATGTCAAGATTCAAATGTCTTAACTTTAAAATAATCACATTAACAATTCCTTTGTACAGTTCTCTTCAGTTACTCCATTCTCTTGGTTGCTTTTATAATTGGAAAGGAACAAATTTTCTATTTCAGTCAAGAATTCTTCAGCCATAAAGCAATTGGTCACTTTGCTCAGAGTCTTCCTCATACACTCCAAAAGCTAGTTGAAAAGAAAAGTTTTATATTTAAATATAGAAAAAGTATGAGGGTTTGCATTACTATCACTATTTTTTCCCTTTCCAGACCTCACATTTCCTAATGCTCAAATGAGAAAACACTCTCCTTAAAAATGGCTGAAGATTAATTTGTGTTTAATAGTCATAGAGCTGGAATGTAGGAAATTGCTGCTGAGGAACACTCAGCTTAGTACCTTTATGATTTTACATAAGGAGACAAACCTGAGATTGTTTATGTGACACTTTCTACTTTGGACATATTTGTGACTTTTATCCATTTGTAGTTACACTTACAAAGCAAAATAATCCTGAGCATACACACACACAAAACTCTATGAACATAAAAACATAGGATTCTACCATTTCAAAATGAGGATGCTAGTTAGAGTCTATTTCCTTGGAAAGTGCATATACTTTTTCAACAACACAGAAAAAAGTGGATATAACAGAGGAGTAAAAAATATTAAAAAGAAACTTAATGTTTAAATTTTCTATTCCCAAATGCTATTTAAAAAAAAAAAGACAAATGTTACAAATCTACTAGCCTTCAGTCATTACAGAAGCAAAACCTAGAAGTGAACTAATAGAATTCAAAACTCTTATTTCCTACTAGAAAGTTAAATAAAATGACTATTTAAATGTAATTGTTAGAGTTATACCATCAGTCTTAAAAATTATCAATTGTTAAGGCTAAAATGGAAACACAGCACTTTCAAATTTAATAAAATGAGAAAAATGTTCTCCATTGTGTACAATAATAATCTGCTAAGAAATTTATCAGCTGACACTGACAAATTTATTCTAAAATAGTATTTTTTTCTATGTGCAAGCTTGGGCAACAAAACACATCACTAATTATCTCCTAGAAATTAATTTTCCAAAGGAAAAAGTAATAAAATATACAGAAAATTATCCACAAAGTATCAGGCATCATGGGAAAACACATTGAGATGAATAGTTTTAGAATCTGTGAACAATGGAACCAATTAAAATGAAGGCAGCTTACTTTCTGCAAACAAGTCAGGTCAGAATCCCGGCGAAAGATTTTATCCATGGGGACGCTGCTGTAGGAAGAAATATGAAAACAAACTGATGAAACGAATACTATAAACTAATCAGTTTTGTAATAAACTATCACGGATGCCATACATCACAATTTTATATTTAACTTGGGTTTTCTCTGAAACATAATTTAATGAGCAACACTGCAGATGTGCAACCATCTCAAATCACACTACATACCTATGGGAGAGCCTGTATTTTTCTATTATCCATCTTGTCTTTTCAAATACTAATCCCCACTGAGGTTCTTCTAACATCTGCTGTACTTCAAATTTGTAAGGTAAGCCTAGAAAAGCATAAAGGAGCACATTTTCATCAACTATTTCTTAACTCGCCAATCTCCTTTTAATTATAATTAAAATTCCCTTCAGTGTTTTTACAACCACAGCTTCGTAGATCAGCTGAACAGCACTTTAAACATAGTGGGCATTCATTAAATATTTATTGCCTGACTGTACTTGGTCCACTAAGCATATTAATGCCAAGCTATTAATAATAATAAAGAAGAGTAGAAGTGCCATTTACATGACAGTTCTATGCATGGCACTATGATACGATGATCATGTAATTTATCACCTAAACCAAGAGACTTTTTGAATGAAAGAAGGTACTATGAATAATTATGCCTGAACCACAGGTTTAAATTGGGATTATCCTAGACAAACTAAGACACATTGCCATCCAAGTGATAATTTAAAAAATACGTATACACAGGTTATTAAACAATGCCGTATCTTTTTTTTTTTTTTACAGGTGAGAAAACTAAAGCTGAGATACATTAAAAAACATATTTAGGCTAGCAAAGTGGCAGGACATAGATGTTAAAACCCAGCAGGTTCACCTCACTTCTGAGCCCAAACTCATTCCACCTCCCTAGAAGAGCTAATCTAAGACTAGACAAGAGGATAGGATGAACTCTAGGGAGGCAGCAACTGCTTTGAGTCAAAGTTGTTACACTAAACTCTGGAGGAAAGAAAGAAGCTCAAGGGGTGGACATCATATTCAGCTAGAAAGGAAAAAGTATGAAACAATGAGCTATCTTAGCAATTTTTCACATATCCTTCAAGAGCCCCATGCAAATGTATCTGTAGCATTTTTTTTAAAGCTCAGCTTACAATGTGTACTATGTGCCACCTAAAACTTTATGTGAAATCACTTAAATGAAGTAGCTGCCATTATTCCCGCCCGCCCCCCCGCCCTTTTTTTTTTTTTTTTTTTGGATGAGGATACTACATCATAGAAAGGTTAGCCTGCTCATGATCAGATATAAAAGGCATAGGCAGGATTTGAACCCAGGCAGTAGGACTCGAGAGTTCTGCTTTTAACTTTTACACGATACTGCCTCTCAACTGGGTTTCTACCATGATAAGGCTTTTTAAATAAATAAAATGCCAGCAAATCAGAAGTCATGGGGAAAAAAAAAAAAGGGAAAAATACAACTGTTTCCTCACAATGAAAGAAAGCATAGCTTAACTGTCAATATGCTCTAAAAAGGTATTTTTTCAGGTGTTTGGAAGAAGAACGGGGGACAGGAAGCCTGATGATGATGACTGATCTTTTTTATTTAATTGCTCAATTTTCCTCTTCTCCAAAAACTTAAGAGTGACACATTATAGTACACGGAGTATTAAGCAATTAAGCAAACTCCTTTTGGTGGTAACAATCATTTACTTGACATGCTTTGATTACTTACTAAACACGGACACCAGCCATATAATCGTAACTATCCATTGAAAACCTATTATTTCTAAGCACTTTACATATATTACTGACACACCTTACAACCATATACCTACTGTAAGCAAGGTAGTAATTTTTTCTCATTTTACAGATGTGGCAAAGGAGAATGAGAGAGTAAACTGCCCAAGGTAAAATAAGCAATAAATGTCAGAGCTGGGATCTGATTCCAGTAGAGTGACTGCTGCTCTCAGTGAAAGTTGAAAATGAAAATAAAGAAAGGTAAATAATGCATTTTCAATCTATGCTGATGCAAAAACATGAAAACACATACACAAATCATATACAGGTCTATTTGGTATTTTTAGAATATTTTTTAAGTTAAAAAAAGGTACTTTTGAAGTCAATAAAAGTTTCCTTTTATAGAGAATATTTTTATCCACTAAAATATCAGAAGAAAACTAATCACTAAATGTATTTCCTCCCTGTCACAAGTAAAGAAAACATTAAACCATTAGAGATATTATAAAGATATGACCTGAGTTAAAAGTACTGTAGCACAAGGTATCCCATGGCTTCTAGAAAACCTTAATTCTTGCACCAGAGGATTTCTAAGGGCAAAGCAAAAAACCCAGGATTAAGATCTAAAATGCAGTGTTAAGCATGGACAAGTCATTTACAAGACAGCTGTGTCCAATGGTAGCTCATGGGAGCATCACGGATAGTTCCCTCTAATGCTTTCAAGTGGTTCTTTCCCATCTGGGCTAGTTTCTTCACATGCATGTGCTGATCTGTATTTTGCTAAATACTCCAGGGATACCCTTCTACAAATCTTCAGAGTTCACTCTCCATTCTGTTTTCTGTTCTCTTGGGGCTGTGTCTCACAAACTCAGCTGTCTTGGTCTCCTTATCTCCATCACCTTAACTGAGTCTGCCTGACTCTGGGTGGGCTTCTCCTTCTTGTGCCATATCTGAAAACCCTCTTAAACAGTAAGCTAGGGTAATTTCGGGCTCTTTTCATTTGTTTCCCATATCTTAGCAACTGTATTCTTTTGCTGCTCAACGTTGTGTTTAAATACCATTATTTTACATACTTTGTCCAGTTTTTTGGTAGTTTCAGACAAGTTCTTGTTACTTCATTTGGCCAGAGTAGAATTCCATGAACTAAATTTTAAGTTTCATGTAATTCTAATCAACATACATTTAAAGTCACATGTACTGCTATTGTATTGGACAGCACCAGAATTTAGGTTCATTACCAAAACCTAGCAGTCTGTGAGATTATAAAATGATTTAGAGAGAACTGCTATTCTTTTTATAAAACTGTACTGAGCTTAAGAATAATATGTATTATGTGCTATGCTCAAAATGGACATTCCAGACGAAAGCTAATACCAATATTATTAACTCAATAAAAACCCACATAGTGTTGACTACCTCCTAGATGCAAAGCAATGTATTAGGTGCTACTGGAGAAAAAGACAAATAAGACATAGTCCCTGCTCTTTGGGCATACAATTTATTAGGACTTACTAAATAGATAAATTGCATTAAAAGACAAAGTGACCACGAAGGCAGGAATAAAGTGTTGCAGATACATAAAAAATAGAGCAACTAATACTAAATAACATGGGGGCAGTGCTGGTAAGTCTTTATAAAATATAGGGTATCCAGTGAGATCATTAAGAATGAAGAGAAATTAATTATTAAACAAATATTCATTTAGTATCTACTTTATGCCAGGCCTTGTGCTAGAAACTGGATAGAAAAATGGGTACAATATAGTATTTATTCTAAAAGAGCTCATGATCTAATAAGAGTACAATGTGGGGTAACTGTAGTGGCAGTCTCCAGGGGACCTGACCTAGAGCAGTGGTAGTAATGACAGAATAAATATCCTAGAGTTATTTAGCCTATTGTTTCCTCCGATTATTTGCTTTCTAGCCACACTCCCTTCCTTTTCCTAGTCTGCTATACTAATTCCCTATCCACCCAGAAATGATTGGACTACAAGTGGACATAAACTTCGGAGGAATCAAGTCAAATGATGGTCTATGCCAATCAAATTCTTTCCTGAGATACAACGGGAACAAAGAAATATACAAATTGAGTTAGTCATTGTTAACCCCTAAACTGGGAGGTGACAGAGTTGGTGGTCATTTTATTTTTCATTTGCATACCATCACAGAGAAAGCCAGTCTGCATTTATAAAAAAATTTTCTTGAGAACAGAGACTGTTTTGTTTACTGCAGCATCTCCAGTGCCTAGCATACACATAACTGGCCATAACTTTTCCCCATATTTCAATCCTTTTGCCCAGTGGCCATGGTAACAAAAGTGGGGACTTGAATATAGCAGGAGATTAAGAAAGGGAAGAGGGTGGCTGAACTAGGGTGGCACCCAAATAATGATTCCCTAGTTGAGGGCACAAACTCTTGCATTAAATACTTTTGCACAGTTGCAAATCTTTTGATTTGTATGAGTCAAATAAATGAGAGTAGAAATAGGATAAAGTTATTTTTGTTGAAAACTTACGATAAGAGCCATCTGGGCTAATTTCCTCACTTATAAGAAGGCAGGTAATCTGAGAATATGGCAAGGGATTATTTCTATTATAGGGACTAACAATCATTCCAATGAACTTTGCACCTCCTCTGGAGAAGTAACTCTACAATTACAAGAAAAATATAATTAGTTTCAACTGAATAAATTCAAAAGCCAATATTTATCCATACTAACATTTTAAACATCCAATGGGGAAAAGCAGGAACAAAAAGGTGCATTAAAAAGTTCACATCTGGCCCGGAGCGGTGGCTCATGCCTGTAATCCCAGAACTTTGGGAGACTGAAGGCAGGCGGATTGCCTGAGGTCAGGTCAGCCTGATCAGGCTTGAGACCACCCTGGCCAACACGGTGAAACCCCATCTCTACTAAAAATACAAAAATTAGCCATGTGTGGTGGCATGTTCCTGTAACCCCAGCTACTCAGAAGGCTGAGGAAGGAGAATCCCTTAAACCTGGGAGGTAGAGGTTGCAATGAGTCGAGATCGCACCACCTGCACTCCAGCCTGGGTGACAGAGTAAGACTGTCTCCAAAAAAAAAACAAAACAAAAGAAAAGTTCACATCCAAACTGCAACTAAATCGAATGACTTAAATATTCATTTCACATTGTACATTTTTCAAGCAAAAATCCAAAATGACCCTTAAAAATAAAAAAATGGCCTACACAATCTGTATTTGCCATGAATATATTTACTAATTATATTCACCACCCTGCATCTGTAATTCTTATCAATACAGTAATAATTTACAAATACCCTACAGCAAACCCAGTCACATATCAAATGTAAAATCCCAGATTAAAATAAAACTTTTTCTCCAGCTATTAAAAAAATACATTATGTCTCTTATTATTTCAGTTATATTTAGTACCTGTCCTAGTTGTTCCCATCAATTTTTAAAGGCTCTGGGAGTATTTACCACTGTAACATTCATGGCTTGTCTGTACTTAATAAAATAACTGACTTTCTAAATGTTTTCATAAACAATTATCAGTCTCACAATCAGAAAAAAAAAACGCACATTCTTTTAAAACCCCCAGTATATATAATTTTTTCTTTTTTTGGCTGGGTGTGGTGGCTCACGCCTATAATCCCGGCACTTCGGGAGGCTGAGGCGGGCAGATCACCTGAGTTAGGAGTTTGAGACCAGCGTGGCTAACATGGTAAAACCCCATTTGTACTAAAAATACAAAAAATAAGCTGGATGTGGTGGCACACGCCTGTAATCCCAGCTACTTGGGAGGCTGAGACACAAGAATCGCTTGAACCTGGGAGACAGAGGTTGCAGTGAGCCAAGATCGCGCCATTGCACTCCAGCTTGGGCAACAAGAGCGAAACTCTGTCTCAAAAAAAAAAAAAAACAAAAAGAAAAATAAATAAATAGATAAAACCCCCAGTATAAAGAAAATTAGAAATGAAATACAAAAAATGTTTAAAGTTTATTTATTTAAAAGGGAGCACTGAGGGCGTGTGCAACCATTTACAGAATATAAATATACAGGTAATACCTGGTATTTAGCTTGTGTGTCAATATCACGTAAGGAAGGATTAGGATCAAAAGCAGGATGAGAATGATACCATCCAATAACACTGTAGCCTCTAACAGCCAGGGTTTCTGAGGCCTGTGTTTGTGATACAGGATCCATCTCACACTGTAGTCCTGTACTCAGACTGTTACACGGTTCTGCTGCACAGACCTATAAACGATTGATCCTCAAATGATTATACTAAAATCCTGTTAATTCTATTACTCTAATGTTATAATTCTTTCAGAGATACAGAAACTTTTCAAGGCCAAGACTTTTATTTGACAATATCATAGGCGCCTTTAACTTGCAAATGACTTATACTCCAAAAGTCTGATTATATGCTAGGAACTTAGCATGCATTTTTCTACTCAAACAAGGTCATAATAATGGTTAGTTTTCCAGGTCAGCCCACATAATACCCATACAAAGGTATTCTTTCAATGACTCCTGTTACTTATGACAACAATTTCAATAGAATGATAAATACAAACTTTCAACTACAAGTGTTAGTATGTATTTCTGGCCTCTTAAAGGTTGTAGTTTTTTGCTAACAAAGGTTATGAGGACCCAAGGCCTGGCAATGTTCTCTCTTGGTGGTAAAAAGAAAAAGGTGCTCGGCATATGGAATGTTAAGTCACTTCTGGGAATAGATAACTTGCTACATTTCCATATTCTCATATATATCATAGGTAAAGTCTGTATTTTAATTATATTCACTGAATTCTATAAAAATATTTGGTATGGTAGTAGGACTAAATAACTAAAACATTTTTTTAAAAGAGAGAACTTACTTCAACTACTTTATCAACTTCTGAGTATCTTCCTCCTAATAGACCAATCACTTCTGCCATGGAAACATGAGCATGCTAAAAGAAATAAAAGACAGACTTAGCCCAAACGCACAAACCCACCTGACAAAAAAAAATACCAAAACTCACTTATCGTAAGAAAGTCATTTGTAAGTATAGTCATCATGCTTTTATAAAATAAAGTAGCATAGGAGAGGAACTAGATGCTAGGATCAGTGCACAGAAACTAAGATTTCAGGTCGGTCTACACTGCTGGCTGAGAAGCTTTCAACCAAACACTTAAAAATTCTCAGACTCTACTTTTGCAACTGCAAAATGAAGATACACTCTTCCTATTCAAGGAAGGTATTATGTAAGGATACAAAGTAAAAATCACTCTAAACCCTTCTACACAAAGACACCACAAATACAAAAACTGTTGGAGGTACTGGTAGTTTAGTATAAACAAAAAAACCCTCCAAATTACAGGAGTTGTGCTTTGTTTCAGTGATCTAAAAGGTGGCAGACACAGATATTAGAAAATTAAAATAGGGTTAATGATGGTAAACAGTCTGCAAAAACTCACATTAATTTATTTTCTCTAAAATATGGAAACATGCAATTGTTTGGCTTTTCTCCAAAAGAAAAGACTTATTTTTAGATTCCTTGTAAAAGAGGATAGTTAAGATCCAAAATACACGTCTTCCATACTCTGTCTTACGCCTGCAATAAAAATACACAAGAGTAGAAATCAGAATAACTAAGTAAACACAATAGATTATCCTTACCAAATCCATTATTAAAAGTGCTTCTGAAGCCACTTTCACCTGAAATGGCTCCTGAAATATAAAAAACAAAACAAAACGGGGGACCATAAAAATAGAGATTTTGTTCTCCCCACCTGGAATGCCCACCCTGTTCTCCTTCATCCACCCCACCAAGGTCTCAGCACTAACCAAAGCTCAGCATAAACTAGACTTTTAAAAGACATTATGATTTAAAACCCCAGCAGGGAGAAATTCTCTCTCATTTTCAGTCATGCCTTGCACATATGGAAAAAGAGTAAGTATTTCCTGTTTGACAGTGGGAAGCGGGGATTGTCTATGGTCATTCATTAATGCATAAATAGTACCTGCTTTTCTTCACTAAAAAAATTACAAGGTATCAGTTGGAAGGGATCAAATGAGCTGAAAAAGAAAAAAAAATTATTTTCAATATCAACAAGATTAGGAAAACAACATTTGCAAATTTGAAAGTGTATATCAATAATCTGAACCCAAATTCTGTCTAAATGAGAAAAATACTAAACTAGGAGAGTTTCGTAGGAGATTCCATAAATCCTTTCGAAAGAAGCACTGTGTTTTTAGATTTAACATGAACAAAAAAACCCCAAGAACTCTGAGATAAAGTTACTCCGTTGTCTTAATTTCCTATAACACTCAAAGAGGACACTATAAACTATCAGACATATGTCCCACACTAAAAGGAGATTTCAAAAAGTTTAATGAAAATATAATTATCTGTCATGAGACCCCAAAAAAAGTTCAAGAAAGATGGAAGTTTATCAAAAACACTTGTCAGTTCAATAATGTGCCCACTATAGAGTAGGAACTTAAAACATTTTTTGAATGAATGAATGACAAATGGTTCTGGTAAAGATATTAATGTATTAGTCCTATGATAAACTCTTATATTAAAGTGAAAAAGTGGCCAGGTGCTGTGGCCCACATCTGTAATCCCAACATTTCGGGAGGCCAAGGTGGGTGGACCCCTTGAGCCTAGGAGTTCACGACCAGCCTGGACAACATGGTGAAACCCCATCTCTACAAAAAAATTTAAAAATTAGCTGAGCGTGGTGGTGTGTGCCTGTAGTCCCAGCCACTCCGGAGGCTGAGGTGAGAGGATCACTTAAGCCCAGGAGGTGGAGGCTGCAGTGAGCCATGATTTCACCATTCTACTCTACTCCACTCCAGCCTTGGTGACAGGGTGAGACCCTGTCTCCAAAAAACAAAAAGTGGAAAAGTAAAAAGAGGTGAAAAAGGGAGAACCTAAGCGAAGTCAAAAGCACACATAAATCTGAGAAATATCAGAAAGTCTTTGACCCGTAAAGAATTGAGGCTTGAGAACTATATTAAAAACAATAACAAGGTTTTTTAGGCTATCTTCAGGGAAAGAAAAACACACAGGAATATATTCGCATTAACACAACTGGAAGAGAGCTGGGCAATTCTGTTCCCATTCAACCACAGATGGTTAGCTACAAGCGAACATTTTGTTTTGCTTAATAATGTATCCCAAGTGATCAGAACTGTGCCTGACATATACTGTAGACATTCAAAGATACTTGTTGGATAAAGAAAGACCTTTAAATTAGAAAGTGTTTAATCAACATAAAAAGAAACTGAAGGCCAAGATAGATGAGAAAATAGCACAGAAAGAACATCCTGGAGTACTTAAGAAACACGGATATGGAATCGCTGTCAATGTTTGTTGAGGAACTGCAGAGAATGGGAAAGTTATTGAAGGACTAGAAATGGACAATTATTGAGCTTGTTTCACAATACAAAAAAGCAGACTGCAGAAAAGGACGAATTAGATGTTGAATAGTAGTAAAATTCCAGAAAAAATTATGAAAGAGCTGATTTGTGATCCTTAACCAAGAGAAGAGGTGGCTAAGCAAAATAATGAGTTCATGAAAAGTCATGATAAGTAGACCTTATTATAGACACTATTCATAGGAATGATCTGTTAGAAACTAAAGACTTAAATATATTTTATCTGAAATTAAACAAGACATCTGTTATGATTATCCTTCTGCATAAGGTAAAGATATATGGGTTAATTGTGGTAATCTATATAGCTGATTGAAGAATGAATGTCTTCATTTTTTAAATATATACAATGAGGTTTACATTTCCAATTAAACATTTCAATCAGTGATTAATGGCAGGAAAGCTTATTGAAATGTTAATGATGCAGTGCTACAAAGGCTAAAATGAGAAAAGTGGATCTGGACTCAAAAAGATCCTGAAGACCTTGGACAGCGACTTGAAAATCACAATAAATGTAAGTCTCACATATAGAGGCAGAAAATCAATTATCTGGATACTGGATGAGGAGTCCCAGCTTATGGATGACTGTTTTTCATATGGCTTATCTAATTTAGTCTCATGACAACTGTGTAAGTTTAAATTTTTATTTTAGAGAGGTAATATATAATGTAATGACTAGGGGTATGAATTCTTAAGCTTAACACTTGGGTTTAAAATCAACAGCTCCACTACTTAACAGCGTGAGCAAGTTATTAAACCTCTCTATGCCTCTCAGTTTCCTCACCTATAAAATGGGAGTGAGAATATTAACTAATGCACAGGGTTGTCATGAAGATTATATGAGCTAATAAAGTGCTTAAAACACAGCTAACAGTGTTATTTTAATTATTGTTTTATAAATGAGAACCTAAGGTTTACCCAAGGACATTTATCAGGCAAAAATATTATCTAGGGGCATTCCTGGGTATCTTTTTTAAAAGGTACACTGACAAAACTACAGTCTATTCAATGGCGCATCTGCAGGAAGAGGGAATAGAAAATCGGGGCATTTAACTTATTTGGTGACCCTTAATTTTAAAAGGTTCAAATTTTAGATTATACATGCATTAGAAAACAACAACCATGCCAACAACTTGCTAACAATTAGTACCACCCAAAGAAAACTCGGTCATTTCATGAAGTTTCCTGTCCATGGTGTCTAGAGTTGAATGACCAACCTGTTCTAAACAAGGCCCCTTTACAACATACGCTGGATCACATGTTCAATGAATCTGAACAAATTTAAAATGTTTGTTCAAGGTCTCCCAAATTCATCATCAGTGAAACAAAAAAGTCTAAAAAATTGTAGCAGTATTTTTTTAATTTAACGTGAACAATATAATGCAGCTATTGAATATTTTTTCATACATTATCTAGCCATTTGTGACAAATTTTTAAAAACCACATTTATATAACACTACACCTTTTTGTTGGTCTTGGCACTTTTAAAGATTTAACAGGTCTGCTTTTTTCCTCTTCTCTTCTTTTTGCCAACTCCTCAGCAGAGAGATGCTAAAACAAAACGCCAACTGATTAAGGAGTCCATCAACTACTAAGAGGCAGAATAAAAATAGTCCTTTAAAACCAAATTTAAGGGCATGTGAGGACAAGAGAGACTAAACTGATATAGATGGGTTTCCTTTTTGCTACCAACATGTAGAAAGGCTGAACAGTATTAAAAATCGTTTCAGAAGATAACGGCCTTCCCAAACTGAAAATTTACTCCTCTTGATTTGCCCATTTCAATCAAAGGTACCAGTCACCCAGGTTCAAAAACCTCAGAATCACCTGAGTCTTTCATTTCCCATTTATACTTACCATATTCTATTGTGTTGAGTTTTCTTTCACAACTGAGGGACAGTGCAGAGTAATGATTAAGAACAGATACTGGATCTAGAATGTCTGGCCCAGTTATTTACTAGCTTGGTGACCCTAGGCAAATTCTAAAGCTTTCATGCTTCAGCTACCTCATCTTTAAAAATGGGAACAACAAAAGTAATAATAAAAAGTAAACAATAATACCACTATCATGGTATTACTTTGAAGACTGAGTTAATGTTTATAAAATACAGACAGTGTCTGACACATATGAAGCCCTTTATGAGTGTTTATAAAATAAAGTAAATTTCTATTTATTCCATTTCTATGATCAACCTTACATCCTAGTCCAAATGAACTACGCACCTTTTCCAGAATATATCTAGTATTTTCCCATGTCTCCAGCTTTGTTCCCCCAGCCTAAAGTGTTTTCATCTCCATTTTGAGATTCTTCTGCAGATCCTTCAGATCAGATTATACCCCACATACTCTATGAAACCTGCCCTGATCACACCCTTTGGGAGAAACTTATAATTCTTGGGACCAACCTTATTGAACTTACCATAGGTTTTGTCTTTCCTATTAGAAATACAAGCCCCTTATGGGAAGGATAATTAGTAATTACTGTGCCTAGAATAGTACTCAGGTGAGAAATTGGGGACAGGAAATGCGTAGGAGGAAAGACAGACAACTCAAGTTTGTGGAGCACCTTGTGCACACAACGCTTACTGAATACCTAGTACTAGGACCTTTATATAGTCTACCTCATTTCTTTCTGACAACAATCCTTTGAGGGAGGTATTATTATTACTCACAATTCGTAAGTTAAAAAAGCATGAGATTCTGTGAGGTTAAGTAGTTGCTCAAAGTAACAAAGCCAGTATGTACACATTCACACATTCTATCCACTCTACTGCACTAGCTGTTATAATGCTTAGAACAATATTTTAATTGGTATATCAGAACCTCTTCCAATAAATGTTTAATGAAACGAATTGGGCATACCAACTTCTTGACACTCTTATCTTGAGTTAGAGACAAGAATACAGAGACAGAGAACCAAAGTTCTGAAATGAGTTAAACTCCTAGTTAACTGCACCACCAATGCCTTCTACTTTGGTGTTTACTGGTGACTTCCAGACAAATTGACATGAGAATGAAGGCATACATGTTAATGTATGAAACAAGTATAATACATATGACATTAAGATGTATAAATATATATTTATTTATATATGTAAATTTATATATATAAAAAACCAGTTTTCATCGATGAGCCATTTGAAAGGTCAAAGTTACCTCAAACGTTTGTCCTTCTAAGTCCTTTGCATCACACCAGTTTCCCCATGGGTCTCGGACTCTACGTCTCCTTGTACGCTGCAATGAGATTAAAGTAAAGCAAAAGGTAGCAACATTAATATGGAGAAATCACAGCACATTAACACACAAAATGAAAACAATAATGATCTAAAAGTCAATTAATCTATCAATTTAAATAGTGTAATCTCTGGCTATGCCTGACTAAATTTTATTAATTTATGTTCAGTAGTTAGCACTCTGGTTATAAATATAATAAATCAGTGATGGCGAGGTAAGGGCAGGAGCACCAGTACCAGGTGGGCAGGGTGTGGGCCGGGTGTTGGCAGCAGAGGGCTATTTAAAAAATAAAATCAGTAATGATTTTCTATATTTTGCTAACATTTCTTCTTAGCTTTTATATTTCCTTTCATCATGTAGGAGCTAAAACACTATGACAAATTTTTTTTTTTTTGAGACAGAGTCTCACTCTGTCACCCAGGCTGGAGTGCAGCGGTGTGATCTCGGCTCACCGCAGCCTCCCCCTCCCAGGTTTGAGTGATTCTCCTGCCTCAGACTCCCGAGTAGGAACAAAAATATTTTTAAGATCAAAAAGAACCACCAAGAAAATGACTTCCTTTTCAACCACTTCTGGTAGAAAATCTACAAGAACACGCAGCAAGAGGTGTAATATTGAAAACTAGAAGCAAAATAATTCTATCTCCAGCTTTAGAAAGGAGATGGCCTAGTTGATCATATAATGAAAAATTACAAGGTTGGGCTGGGCATGGTGGCTCACGCCCGTAATCCCAGAACTGTGGGAGGCTGAGGCGGCTGGATCACGAGGTCAGGAGATCGAGACCATCCTGGCTAACACGGTGAAACCCCATCTCTACTAAAAATACAAAAAATTAGCTGGGGCGTGGTGGCAGGCGCCTGTAGTCCCGGCTACTCGGGAGGCTGAGGCAGGAGAATGGCATGAACTCAAGAGGCAGAGCTTGCAGTGAGCCGAGATCACACCACTGCACTCCAGCCTGGGCGACAGAGCCAGACGCCGTCTCAAAAAAAAAAAAAAAAGAGTGTTGGATCACATTTTTATCTGTATTTTCTCACAAGATGTTTCTTTTTCTCCTAGCAGGTCACTTTATTTTTAAAGTATGATTTACAAATTTTAAAATACTATAAAACTGACTCTAAGAATTAAAAAAAAAAGGCTAATTATTCCAAAAAGGTAATTCTTAAGGTTAAGAATTTTAAAAGAAGAAAAATAAATGAGAGGAAAAAAAAAACTAAACTATATACTTTTAAAAGACACATTAGATTTATTAATTAAAACAAAGCATCCCAAGACCACTTTAGGAAAACATGCTTCTGCATCAAGTTTGCTAGCACGTTTTTAAGGGTTTTTAGGTTTGTTTTTGCCTTAGAAAGCAACATGAAATTGAATGAAACAAAGAAAAGCAAATTGCTAAGGTGAAATACAAGAGGAAACATGTTTTTCTACTAAATGGCCATTTATTAAATAGCTCAAGAGAAGTAGGTAAACTGCACTAAATAGAGTAAGCAGCCATGTGGAGAGATCACTGAGAGAGATGACTGCTTACCATAGACTGCAGACGCTGGGCAAGTTGGTATGCTTCTACTGCATCTTTTCTGTCTCTGATTCGTACTTTGTCAACTGTTTGTGGCCTATTATACACAGCCTGTTCTATTGGAATTCAGAAAAGACAAAACCATCTATTATTTTGTGAAACTCATTTGTTAAATAGACACATGTACACTGACTATAGTAGAGCTTCTATGACTCTTATTTCACAATCATATATTTGATGTGCTACTGAGCAGCCCTCAAATTAAAAGTAACGCTGTTATAAGAATATCTCAATAACATGGAATATTTAGAAAATGGGTAATTTGTTTAATTTTTACTAACTTTGGCAGTCTAATACAGAAAACATGATTTTTCTTTTGGTGGCTGAGGAAGCAAAAATCCTTTAGTTTTCCTGAAAAGCTAGTCTCAATATTCAAGGCTTTGGGAAAACAAAGACACTAAAATGAAGGACAGATTCCAGGCCAAATTAAATTCTATCTAGCTCAATATAAAAGAAAATCGTATCTGACAGAAAATTTTCTGATTAGTGGTCTCACTTCCACAGACAAACACAGAATATATTCTTCTTAAACCATGGGTTACAAGGTTTTATATACCTTATAACTTTGTAGCTATGAATGGTTGTGTCATGTTAATTCAAGAAAAGAGTAGAGGTCAGGCACGGTGGTTCACACCTGTGATCCCCGCACTTTGGGAGGCTGAGGCAGGTGAATCACGACGTCAGGAGTTCGAGACCAGCCTGGCCAATATGGTGAAACCCCATCTCTACTAATAATACAAAAATTAGCCAGGCATGGCGGCACACGCCTGTAGTCCCAGCTACCCTGGAGACTGAAGCAAAAGAATCACTTGAACCCGGGAGGTGGAGGTTGCAGTGAGCAGAGATTGCACCACTGTACTCCAGCCTGGGCAACAGAGCAAGACTCTGTCTCAAACAAAAAAAAAAGAGTAGAATATATTTTAAAATATGTATATTCATTAACTTTCAATTTCAAAAAACTAAGGTACAAGAAATTGTCTTCCATGAAAATTATTTTGACACTTTTATTACATTTAAGTGTAGAGGCTCCCAAATTATTTCCTTTATTTAAACATTGCTAGGCAGCATTTCCAGCATGAATACAGCATTTGCAAATTAAATGGGCTATTATTAGACTTTTCATAAAATAATTTTACTTTTATCTGCTAAAGAACTGTATTCTTAAATTATTTCTATTACTTAGATTGAATATTTTAGCTTTAAAATTTCACTCTCAATTTTCATTGTAGGTCAAATGAAAGCACAGTTTAACCAACAGCAAAATCTTAGTAAAACATTTATTTCATAATGTTAAAGCATCTCTGAATTCTATATACCTAGAACTACTTGAATTCTAACCATCACAGAAACGAATAGGTGCTGTAAGGATAAAAAATATCAAGTAAAAGATGTTGGGTTTTTATTTTTACCACATCCAAAATTGATTGCTCCTATCAATTCGAGGTATGTATGAATCCGTCCAATACAATTAACATCCCCACAGTTCTTCAGGCCAGGACGTACTGAGGTCTTATTTAAGTATTTCGGTTTGCATATCTCCCTAATTAAGAGATGGAAGTACAATTATTTCGGATAAATAAAAACGTGAAAAAAGATTTCTGGGGAAAACTTTAAATATTGAAATATCTTTACATTTTAACCCCTTACAATACTAATACATAATACCCATGTACTTTTTTTCTGAAATAAAATATCCTTAAATAATACAGTAACTTATTAGTGTAATTTTTTACAAGCAATATTTCTTCCCCAATGTTAAATTCATAGATTCCAGTTATCCCAGGACCTTGAAGTCAGAAATTTATTTATGTACAGTTACAAACTGAATCTTTAAATACAAAGAGCATTTTGATAATATATAGAAAAGATTTAGTATTAGATGATTCCAATTTGTAATACATTACTTAGGTTCATCTATTCTTATTTTGCTTAACAGTGTCTTTCAATTATCAGCTATCTTATAAATGTTTAAACGTTTTATATTTGTTTTTAATTATGATGACAACAAATATTAAGTGCTTACTCTCAGTGGAAAACAGAAACAGACACTATAAGGGATTCCAAAGGGGAATCAAGAAACTCCCAAAGATTATGAAAGAAACAAGAGGTTTATATAATAAAACATGTATTTATTGAATATACTTAATGTACTTTGTTAGATGGTACAATATAAAATTAGAGTAATAAAAAACTTAGTAGAAACGAATTACTGAGTGCTTATGCCAGATTACTGTGCTGAGTTACACATCCTTAATCTTTATGACTACACAAGGTAGATTTTATTAATATTATTCTCATTTTGGAAATAAGGAAACAAGAGGGTCAGAGTAAAGCACTTACTTAAGGAAGGGAAAGAATCAGGATTCAAGTATAGATACTATAAATTTAGGTATTCAGATATCTCATATAACATGGGTATTTCTCATGTGATCATTATTTTATTCCATAAATATATTGTTCTAAGCACTAGAGATACACAGATAATGTTGAAATTTCAGTGTGTCTTGCAAGAAAAGGAAATAAAATTGTACAAATGAAGGCAATAAAGCAGGCAAGAGTATGGCTACCAAGAGACCAAAGGAGTCTGAAAAAAACTAGACTGAGCTAACTGAAGACTACTCAAAGTAAAAGGCTTTAAACAGAACTCAGTAATCTAGCAGTGCTGAACAAATGGTAAGGACTCTAAAAATATCTGTTCATGGAATAATGATGGTTCATATGTTCAATCTTTTCCCCCTAACAAATAAGAGTACCTTCTACATTCTGAGCATTGTTTAAGAACTAGATTCAACAACAAACAAAACAGATAAATATCTGCCCTCATGTTGCATGCATTATCATGGGGGTTGAGGGGAGAAGAGACAGTACCCAAATAAAAATGTAGTATTTTTGGTAGTAATAAGTTCTATGAAGAAAATAAAATACAGAGCAAGAGAATGAAACGGAGGAGATATGTGAGATACTTTAGATAAGCCTCTAATTTCCCTTGCCCACACTTCAACGAGACAAGAAAGCAACACTTGCCAAAATACGGGGGAAGAACATCCAAGGCAGAGTGAAAAGTCAGGGTCAAGGCCAGGAGATGGAAGTGTGAAATAATGAGTCAAGACTGCAGACTCCAACATCCCCTTTACCTAGTGTGACCTGGAACAAGTTTTTTTATCCTCTGTGAACTTCATTTTTCTTCTCTATAAAGTGAGAATGAGGTTGTCAAAAAGATTGGAGATGATTTAAATGTAGTACATGGTATTTGGGAGGCATTCAGTAATGGTACTGGTTACTATTTTAATAGAACTATTCCCCTAACCAGGGAATCAACTGCATCTGCTTTTATGAAAAGGATCTTTATCTATAAACAAATCTGGCAGGCTTCTTCTTATTTTAAAACTTTAACTCTTCTATTTTTTTTTAAACACCACCTCCAGTGCCTAACCACTCACTCTCTTCTATTTCTGAACAAATGTGAGTTCCTGTTCAAAACATTTTTTGCTTTCACAATGTTCTGCTAAATAACCATAATGAAACAGCAATACCTAACCAGTTTCATGAACCAAGGCAAAAGACTTAGGAAACTACTGCCATATAATTTATAGTACCTATATAAATTAATCTGCCTCATTTGGAATTCAAAATTCAAAGTAACAAATACAGAATTTGATTAAAGTAACAAGAATACAGTGATCATTCATATGGACATTTTTGAGAGACAGGATCTTGCTGTGTTGCCCAGGCTAGTGTACAGTGGCATGATCCCAGATCAATGCAGCCTCGAACTCCTGGGCTCAAGTGATTCTTCTGCTTCAGCCTCCGGAGTAGCTAGGACTACAGGCACACAACACCGCGCCTAAGTTTTTTAAAACTTTTTGTAGAGACAGGGTCTTGCTATGTTGCCCAAACTAGTCTCGAACTCCTGGCCTCAAGTAATCCTGTCTCAGCCTCCAAAAGTACGAGGATGAAAGTTGTGAGTCACTGCTTCAGGCCAATATGGACATTTTTGAGTTAGTTATAATTTCAAGGTCCTTAAATTTTGGCCATTTGCCCTCTTATTTCCAAAAACAAAAGTAGATGCCAATAGAAATCTAATTTAACTAGTCTTTGTCAATAGTGTGAATTAGGCCATGTAGAATAAAAGAGTGACTTACAGACACATGAAGACTGAAGTCCTTCATGTGTCAATAACTGGTTGTATAATCAAAGGCAGGTCCCTAAACCTCTCCTGATCTCAGAATCATTCTCTAGCAAATAAACATAATACCATCTGCATATTTTATAGAATTGTTTCAAAAAATCAAGTAAGATGATGTAGGGAAGCTCTTTAAAAACTGTAAAGCACTACATAAAGTCAGGAGTTGTTCCTTACAAGTATTCTTTATACTATGATGCCACACTGACCCACATGTTGTACTTTCAGCACCTCCACCATCTGTAAGATAACTAAGAGTCAAGAAAAAGAACAAACTTCCTCCTTTTAGAACACAGCCCTCTTTAAAAACCAAAGACTTATATTGTGTGGGTAAAATGAAGGTTACTGATTTATTATAGCAAGTTGTACTCCTTTGGTAACCCTTCTAGGTTATAGCAGAAACTTACTGCAGTAGGACAGGAAGGCTTTTGATACAAAAGAGAACAAGGGACAAAGCAGAATTCCTGCTCAAGGAACTAGGAAGCTCACTGTAAAGATGGCCCTATACAATCTGATAGCTTCTGAAACAGTATTAGCAATTATGATTTTTTTTTTTTTGAGATGAAGTCTCACTCTGTCGCCCAGGCTGGAGTGCAGTGGCACGATCTTGGCTCACTGTAACTTCTGCCTCCCAGGTTCAAGAGATTCTCCTGTCTCAGCATCCTGAGTAACTGGGATTACAGGCACCTGCCACGATGCCCGGCATACATACATACATACATACATACATACATATATATATATATATTTAGAAGAGACAGGGTTTCACCACGTTGGCCAGGCTGGTCTCAAACTCCTGACCTCAAGTGATCTGCCTGCCTCAGCCTCCCAAACTGCTGGGATTACGGGAATGAGCCACCGTGCCCAGCCAGCAATTATAAATGTTTAATGATGGTTTAATTAAGCTATTTTAAAAAATTCAAATTAGGCTAATAAGGTGGGAAATTTTGGGGTTTGTTCCCTACCCCTCATTAAATAATTCAAATAAATAGTACTGACAATTTAGAGAATAAGCTTCAACTATCAGAAAACTGTATCCTGATAAAGTTGGATGAAGAAATTAATAGCACATTATTGCCACCAGTTCAAAGTTAAAAGCACTTAAGATCACTATTTAGGAGAAATGTTTCTGCAATCTGGCCACATTTAAGCTGTCATCAAATTTTTCTTTTTTTGTACTCAAAGCACATGATAAACCGGAAAGAATTATTTCCCTTTTCCCATGCAGTGGTGTTCTCTCTATATCTTCCTAACACTGTCCTAGGAGACTGCTTCAAAAAGCAATCATCTATCCCTTTTATTCCAGGTCCACAATCTAATGAATAGGCAAAAAGATGGGTTATAAGAGTTATAGGTGATAATGTTTACCAAAGCTTTTTGTTCATTATGAGAAATCTTAAATCTTCCCTACTGTAGTGATCTCTAGATTTACTAGCAAAATTCTAAATTCTGTATAGGCCTAATTAAAATACTTCAGAATATCAGGTTTTAAAACAACATATAAAATGTAATTCTTTCTTACCATTGATCCAAAATGTAATTTCTAATTTTCAAATAGCGTTCTGGTGTTTTAGCTTGGCGCCCCTCAAAAAACTCAGGAATTGCTTGTTTTTCTTCTTCTTGAATGATACTTCTATCTATTTCTATTTCCTGTTCTGGTGGCTTAAGCTCTTCTTCCTCATGGCTTTCCTCCACCATTTGGCAAGAAGAATGAAAAAGCATTCCATTATCATTCAAATCTTTCTGAATTTCACAAGGCTCTGGAGAAGGGAACTGCCTGGCATCAACTATTATTCCCCTTCCATCTTGCTTGTTGCAGTTTTTAATCAATTCATTAAATTTCTGGTCATTTAATTCGATTGATTTTTTGTCACTGTTGCTCTGTTTCTCAGTCCACAGTGTAATTTCTGAGCTTGAAAGTGTTTCATCTTGCTTTTCATTTTGAAGACAGTCCCTGGAAGGCTTGGAAAAGAGAGCTTCCTGGCTGTCAGAAGCAATAAATTCTTGATTGGTTTCATGCATTTTACTATTAGGAAAGTCTAACAAGACATCACTGCTAGAATTATTTTGGGGTGTTTGAGAAGACAACTCGTCCACCTCATCTGTGATGTCTACTTCTTCATCATCAGATAACTTTTCAATTTTTACAGCATTCAAATTGGGATCAGCACGTCCCCTTAAACATGATGGTGTCCATGCCTTTGTCCCTTTATCTTCATTTTTAACTTGAAGATTATGGCCGTTCTTCTGATTGGGTGTTTCTTTCTCCAGACCGCATTTGACCTTATTAAATATCAAAATAAAATCCCCATAATATTAAGATTTAAAAATTTAATCACTGGCACACACACTAAAAGGATAAATACAGTGTTATTAAACTGAGTACGTGTAAATGGTACATTATACCTTTAATGTGCTTTTCTTTAAAGGGTTTACAACTGCATTTTAGACAAGATCGGGTGTATTCAGGGTGGTATGACTGGAGACTATAACTGCATTTCAAATGTAAAGGATCACCATTTAAAATTTCTATAACTATATAACTAATTCATGGGTCTGGTGATTTGTATTAATCAAATAATCATGACCTATATTTAACTACTACTTATTTTTCAATATTAAGTTGAAAACAGCAGCCTGGCTCAGATCAACCATATGGAATAAACCAACTAACTATCATACTAAGGTATTGTACAATATATTGAAATATTTTTAAAGGCTTATTTCTCAGAATATCTTGATACCGTAGCTGATTGTTTCTTACAATGCTAAAATAATCCTTAATCTGACATCTTCACTGAGTACATTAAAACTACCTTTCATTTAAACAAGGGACAACAGAAACAAACTGTCTTTTGCAGGCTTATTTAATGAGCTTGTAATATAGAGATGATATTTTAATGTGATACTTGAAAAAAAAAGAGATTATATTTTAAGCCAAAAAATTATCTCCCATACCTGCTATTACAGATATAAATATCTGGTAATGTAACAACAACAAAAGAAGATAATGAAAGTGAATGAGCAAATATAACATGAAATAAAATCCTTATATGCAAAGTTTTTACAAAGTCTTATAAATGACTAACATACATAAGGGATATGACAGCTCTCAGAAAGCGGTTATTTATAGATCCTGCAGTGCAACGGAATTCCAGGATTAAATATTTGAGGTTAACTGGCTTATTATGTAGAGAATAAAAGGGTAGCAGGAGGGAAAAAGAGATTTGGACATATTGCCTGAAACAGCTTTTCACATCCCTGCTGTTTAAGTATCCTGTCTATAATTTTAAAAATTCAGATGAAATTTTGCACTGATTTCATAATACACTAATCTCTGTTACAACATGAAAAACGTATCCTTCTACCCCAGGTCTTTGAGTGAAACTGGCACTCCAAGATACACAGCATGTATCTTGGAAGCCTAAGAGTAAGAATAACCAAGTTAAGCTTTATTCTGTTCTGAGGTATTAACTAAACCTTGGTGAGCTGCCTTGAAAATGCTTCTGTCTCGTTGAAAAATGGAGCTTACAATCGATGTATGATGAATCCATTCCATCAGTTACCACCTATGTCTAGATAACACTGAAACAAATCTTATATACGGGGTAGAACTCATTATCTACATGAAAAGATAATATCAAATTTCACTCAAGACACTCACCAATTTTATATAATTATGTTCCTAGGCTTCAAAGAGGATGTATTAAAAACATAAATATCAAAACGACATGGTTGCATATAGCACAAATTACTTGAAACATTAAGGAACCAGATCATAAACCTTTCTTAACACCACAGTTTATTAAAGTTTCAGACAATTCTTCATAACAACTGTAAAAATTTCATTGCTATTTAACAGATTTTAGAATCAGGATAGCATTTACCTCCTCTAAGCTCTAATAATTCCTAAAAGTTTCTACAATGCAAATATTTCAAAAGAAAAAAGTTATTTTCTAGAGGAAACATTAAGATCGCTAAGGTTTTCTCTTTGAAATACGATTTGCTTTATAGGATATTTTTGAGCAATTACTATTTTGTCCATTTAACTTTATAAAATTAAATAAAGTAACATGATATCTATTTAATGGCAATACTCAAAACACTGAGATATGTTCTGAGGTTTTGCATAGTACTATGTGGGTATAAAATACTTTAAAAACTTTTAACAGTAAGACCTTAATGCCTGAATGAAAGAAATACTTCTGCTTACTTTGTTTTTTTTAAATATTATCATTATTAACTAGGATATTGATATTCTGCTTACCTTATTTTTAAAATACTGTCTTGCATAGCTCTTCACTTGTAAAACAGTGCGGCTTCCAATTAGCTTTGAAATTTTGGTCCATCTTCGGCCAAATTTAGCCTGTATTATTAAAATTGAAAAAAAATTGCTTTTGATTTACTTATGAATAGTCCAAGCACCTACCACATTAAAAAATAAAAATGAAAAAACATACATCTTTATTTTCTGAAGCACATAATAAAGTATTCTATATAGACTGTGCTCTTAAAATCAAAGCCTACGTTCTTCTTTTGGAATCTGAACTACTGAAAACTGATGGAAATGATTTAGAAACTACTTCTTAAAAAGAACACCTATCTAAATGAAGATATCACCTAACTGTATGAATTCATATTGTAAGTTATGATGTTCCAAATCTAAAATAACTTTTTAAAATAAATAAGTGCCTGAAAGGGGGATAGGTTACATTTTCCATTTATATGATCGACTGAACATGTTCTGTGCTAATTTCAACACTTTTTTTTTAACCCAGATTCCCTATTGTGCAATATCCATTAGGTGTCTTGCAGCAGATTTTACTCTGTCAGGTATCACAGTGAACTGACCTAAAAGACTAAATCACAAATGAGGAAGTCCTGCAACAAATGTCTTCTTTGTTAAGATGCTATAAGCCCCAAAGTTCTAACTACCCGATTCATTACTCATCAGAGTTTCTCTTGCACGTGTATATGTTGCACACATTAATAAATTCTGGTTTTCCCTGTTAATGTCTTTGTCGGTTTTTATTTCATTTCTGAGACAGGGTCTCACTCTGTTGCCCAGGCTCAGTGCAGTGGTGTGATCACGGCTCATGCAGCCTCAACCTCCTGGGCTTAAGCAATCCTCCCACCTCAGCCTTTCCAGTAGCTAGGACTACAGGTATGCACCACCTTGCCTGGCTAATTTTTTATTTTTTGTAGAGATGGGGTCTCACTATGTTGCCTCCCCTCCAACTAATGTCTTCTGACACCTCCCACACTTTGGTGTCAAAGGCTGTGTACCTCGTAACACTGAAGCTGTGGAGGGAAAAAAATGAGAACGTGAGAGAGCTCCTGAGTGTTCTCAAGTACAGAAAGCAACACATAATTTGACCGCTAAAAGGGATTGTTGGGTATCAAGTCTAACTATAATTTAATACGTAAAGCCTCTTTGCTATATACCCAACTTAAGATATTCTCTACTTCCTAAGGTAGCTCAATAATTCTAAATTTTTAGAATTCTTAAAACTACGAAAAACAAAAAACTAGCCACAACTTAGGAAAGTTGACCCTAGGGTCAGATTTACAGCCCAGGCAGTCATGCCTTACAGCAGCAAATCATTTTCAAAGATCTGGCCCAAATGATAAACCTTAATTTAAGTAAATTTCTGATATTCATTAGAAAACATGACATTTGGACAATTTCTTAAAGAACTTCTGAAAATTATTAGTAAATATAAAGTAATTATTTAAGATTGCTCCTAACACCTAGCTGAGATCAATTTACTGAAGAACTACTTATCTTTATTGTGGGATGAAGACAAATAGGTAACACTGGTAGGTAGCATGGAGCATTTGTGGAGACAGGCCAGATCTGGATTAAGGTATGATTAGTAGAAGAGTAGGGACTTGGGTACTAGAAAAATTGGGGAAAGAACACGAACAAGAGGAGTAAAGAAGCCAGGCACGGTGACCCGTGTCTGTGGTCCTAGCTACTTAGGAGACTGAGGCAAGAGGATCACCTGAACTGAGGAGTTCAAAGCCTGGGCAGCATAGCGAGACCCTGTTTCTTTAAAAAAAAAAAAAAAAAAAAAGGTAAAAAAAGAAGGAGCAAAGAAAAATTCACCAGTTTCAAAATAGAGCAAAGGGAGAGTCCTATGCCCAAAAAAGGGAAGGAAAAAAGCCTTTCTTCATCATTCAGTACCACCCAATTCCCTACTCCCAAGCCTAAGAGAATTCAGTCTGTAAGCAAACTTTATCAATGTGTTAAAAAAAAGCTGAGAATACAACCAATAATTCCATGTTTGCTGTGTACGCAAACATGCCAAGTTTAAAATCTCCCTTAATGTAAACAGACAGAGGTCTCTATATCGCTATATAAATAAATACATATTTACTTATATATGGACAAATATCTCTGAAGGAAAACACAAAGAAGACACTGCTTACCCCAGGCAAAGAGAACTGAAGGCTAAGATGAATGTGAGAAGACTTAATACCCTATAACTTTAGGAACCTTTTGAATTTTAAACCATGCAAATGTAGTCCCCATAAGTACCACCAACAAAGAAAACAACAACCTAAAAATGAACCTTAAATTCAGTCTGTTTGCATATGTATGTATGTATGTATGTGTTAGCACAAACTGCACCATGTTGTAAGCTCCCTGCTATTTTGCAGACCTTTGTCAAAGTGAAACATTTCATAGGTGTTCAGGCCATGAGAAATATCCTGCCTAACCACCTGACCACAAGACAAACAAAGGCCCAACTAAAGAAACGTCCCTATCCTATCTTGCTCGACAAAGGTCCAAAAAACACTCGGAACACCATGATGACATCCTGCCGGAACAAGGGCCAGAACTGCCTCATGACGGGAACATCTTATCAATATCCTGCTGCCCAGACCTCTTCTGCCCATACCTATAAATCGCCCCAGGCTATAAGCAGCAGCAGGCTCTGGCATTAGGTTGGTCCCCCACTTCTGTAGGTTTTATGTGGGACATAAAGCCTGTATTTGCTGTTGAGCTGCCCTCCTTCTGTGTGTGTGTGTCTTTCTTTAACCCTCACCTTCCCTTTAAAACCTAACATTATGCATCTGCTCTTTGATAAGAGGCAAAACACCAAAGTTGTCAGGAATCTTAAGTAAATGATTAATTAAAGTTAGATCATATAAATGATAATCACACAACAGAATGAAATATCAATATAAAAAAATCATCGGTATAGGAAAAAGTCTTAAAGAGATAAAAACCTCAAGATCGTTTATATATTTATATAAGAATATCATACAGTATATAGATGTCATGGTGTTGACTAAAATACAAATACAAACATTTTATTCTTATCATCTGTAGAAATGTTAATGATACTTCAATTAGCATACATAAATTTAATATATACAAATATTCTATATATTTAATGTATAAATACACATAATTTCAAAATTACTTAGAACACTACTAGGTAACATGCACCTTAAAGGAAAAGATATAAACTAATCTCGATAGTATTTTTTTTTAAGTTTCTTCATATTAAGGGGTATTTTCAGAATTAGAAACCAGAATACATATCTTTTGCATTATGCAACTTGTGAACATTTAAATAGATTTCAATGTAATAGACATTCACACACAAAAAAGTTTCTGGTCTTCATTTACAGTCGCTGAAATATTTAGACAGTGTATACAATGCCGAATTTGAATAAAAACTCAGCTGATCACCCCCAACAGTGTCAAATATACAAGTTTTTGTTTTGTTTCAAAAAAAAGAGACTACTAAATAATTCTGCCTTTTAATCCAGGTAGTGGGTGTCATGTATACAGATATACCTCAATTTCTTGGATTTTGATAATACCAAAAGAATAAAAACTACAGATCTAAATCTATTTTAGTATTTTAGTACCTTAGATCTAAGTTAAAAGGAATTCTCTTGCACTACACTATAAACATCATTACTCTAACTACAGAAGAACTAAAGGTGTTAAAACTGTAATTAAAAAGAAAATTCAGGTCTCTATAAATTAATTTAACCTTATAACTTTACCAATATTTGCTTCTAGAATTATTTTACTAAAAATTTAAAATTGCTCTATTTACCAGCCCTTGTTCAAACAGCTCTTTTTCTTCTATCGTCCACTTTACTGAGTAACTGGCTGGTTTTGTAGGAGAATGTACCCTGAGGGGAAAAAAAGGAATTGCAAAAAAAATTTCTGAAATGGAACATTCCATATTTATGTAACTAAAGGTTATAGATTGCCATGGGCTAAATTCAATACTTTGAGTCTAGGAATGAAAAATAAACAAACAAAACAAGAAGGCTACAGCCTCTACCTGGGGGCAGAGATTTACCCTGTCACGTGTCTCTAGCTCAGGATGATGGGAGCCCCAAAAGACATAATCCTTGGGTCTGAGTGAGGATAACACTAAAAGACATTAAAGGAAGTCAATGTGATAACAAACAAATAGGCTCCCTTAGACTGGATACAAAGCAGCAGGTGTTAATATATTCCCAAATCCTGAAAGGCATGTAAGAGTTTAAATCAGTTCCACAAATACTCTCTTTAGTTCTTTCATGTAAATCCATGTAAATATTAAGATAGGAAAGAAGTCAAAAACTACAGCATTATATTTATTGTTTTTAAAATTCATTATCTCAAGGAATTGAAAATAAAACTGATGAAGCTCACTAATTTAATTTAAGCAAGCCATTAATCCTTTTGTTAATTTCATTTCGTTGTTTATTCAGCAAAATACAAAAGCAAAAGGCTGCTCAGTACTCAACCTCTTGGGCAATTGCAAATATGTAAACCCACCCTTTAAGGGACCATAAACTTCCAAATTCATAAATGCTAAATAACATTTTTTCAATTATAGGGAAAGGATATTTTAAAAATAGTTAATTTCTCCAGATAATTTTTGAAAGTCACAAATCCAAATGAAAATTTTGTTGAAAATAAGTGAAAATTAACTGACAGAATAAAAGAAATCAAGTCAATTCCAATATATTACATAACAGCTTCTCAAAATTTCCCCATAAATCCCTAGACAAACATATTTTTCACAATATGATAGAACCGCCTATGTAGGGCCATAAAAGAAATTCTGGCAAATAAATAACATGATAAAATTATACTTGCGCCATTCCAACATCTTTATAAAAAAACCTGTTTTTATATCTACTTTATGTTTTTGTATAACCCAAGGTCAAGAGGGCTTTTCCACGGCCAACTATAATTAAAAAAAAAAAAATTCTTCCATAATTTTTAACTAATGAAAACAGATTTAGAAATATAAAATATAAGTACATACATGATTTTTGCTGTTTTCTGCAGACTGCATCACATGAAAAAAGAAAATAAGGAAGCGTGTGAGGTTTCTAAAAATACCATCCAGACTTTTAGAAATAATATAAATTGATTTTACCTCTTCATGTATTTTTTATCATCTTCCTTTTGATCAAGCCAGACTTTTTCCGGTAGTGATTTTTTAGATAAATAATATCTGTGTAATTATTAAGGAAACTTTTTAAACAGTATTACAGTCATGTAATTTTTACATCACTTATACAAAAGGTGTGCTACATAAATGTTATTAATAGTTCCCTTGTCTTCCCAATTAGAAGTGACTACAAGAAGAAACAGCCTCCACATTTGAATCAAGCTTGTCCAACCCTCTGCCTGCAGGCTACATGTGGCCCAGAACAGAATCTTCGAATGTGGCCCAACAGAAATTCGTAAACTTTCTTTAAATATTATGAGATTATTTTGAGATTTTTTTTTTAGCTCATCAGCTATCGCTAGTGTACTTTATGTGGGGCCCAAGAAAATTCTTCTTCCAGTGTGGTCCAGGGAAGCCAAAAGATTGGACACCATGGTTTAAATATTTTCTTCCAAAACATATGGAGAATGTAAAAGATAAATTTGGTTGGTTGTCCAAGGCAATTTTGGAATAATTTTTCACATTTCTAAAGCCTACAGAAAAGAATCTAAGGATCTTCTCTACCTTAATAAAAATAGTAAACATTTAGATCAAATCTACCAGGGAACTTCCCTCTTAAAGTTCTTAAAACTAGTCTGATGAAATACTTTAAGATTAGCCTGAGATATTCTTCACTTAACAAGTATTTAATGGCTGTATACTGTGTATGTCAGGTACTATGCTAGGAATAGATGCTGAGAACAAAGATACTCTCATTATTTGTTTCTATATCTAGAAGTGAACCACTGACTACTTAAGTGTTTTATCTAGACTTGCACAGCGGCCACCAATCACGTGTGACTTCTGAGCAAATAGTGGAAACACTATTTGCATGAACCAGGATGTACTCTAAGTATAAAACACAGTGGATTTTGGCTGGGCGCTAAGGCTCACACCTGTAATCCCAGCACTTTGGGAGGCCGACGCAGGTGGATCACGAGGTCAGGAGTTCGAGACCAGCCTGGCCAACATGGTGAAACCCCATCTCTACTAAAGATACAAAAAAATAGCCAGGTGTGGTGGTGTGCGCCCATAATCCCAGCTACTTGGGAGGCTGAGGCAGGAGAATCACTTGAACCACGGAGGCAGAGGTTCAGTAAGCCAAGATCTCGCCATTGCACTCCAGCCTGGGTTACAGGGCGAGACTCTGTCTCAAAAAACAAAACAAACAAAACAAAACAAAAACACGGTGGATTTCAAAGACAGCACAAAGAATGTAAAATTATCTCATGATTTTATCTTAAATGTTAAAATGAGAATATTTAAAATATATATATTTTTTTTTTGAGACGGAGTTTCGCTCTGTCGCCCAGGCTGGAGTGCGGTGGCCGGATCTCAGCTCACTGCAAGCTCCGCCTCCCGGGTTTACGCCATTCTCCTGCCTCAGCCTCCCGAGTAGCTGGGACTACAGGCGCCCGCCACCTCGCCCGGCTAGTTTTTTTATATTTTTTAGTAGAGACGGGGTTTCACCGGGTTAGCCAGGATGGTCTCAATCTCCTGCCTCGTGATCCGCCCGTCTCGGCCTCCCAAAGTGCTGGGATTACAGGCTTGAGCCACCGCGCCCGGCCGAGAATATTTAAAATATTTTAGGTTATATAATATATATTATTAAAATTAATTTCCTTTGTGTTAAATGAGGATATTGGAAAATTTTAAATTATATGTGACTTTCTCTGAAGAGCAATAATCTAGGCTACAACTGCAATGTCTAGGGAGAATTAGAGAATAACAAAGTCTAAATGGGGTTAACCTATGATAATTAAAGGTACAGAGACACTCTAAAATCAACATGGCAATAAGTGGAAACAGTGGGAACAGAGAAATTCTGGCTTAGTGAGGAGAAATCCATAAAATGAAGATGAAAGAGGTTAATAAACCACTACTTATTAGACTATGACTAGCTATCTTTATAAATTATAAAATCAGAAATCATTTTGTTCAATCCTCTCCTTTTATGTGTACGAAAACTGAGCTATAAATAAGGATCCACAAATGTAGGGGAAAAAATCTTCATTCTATAGTGTTTGTTTTGTGTTTTTTATTTAGATTCCTCCCACGTAACACCTGTAAATTATGAAGTGAGAAGAACTTTTACATGTACCAACTCTGTGTCCTTGGACAAATTAACATCTCTGGGTTTCAGCTTATATAACTTTAAAAACGCAAGCTTGGACTTAAGGTTCAAAGTGACTTAAATATTCTATCATTTCTACTCAATATTCATATATCATGAACAGTTGGCTAGTGACAGAAACTCAAAATATGCAATCAGATCTCAGATGTAGCAGTAAAACAGAACCCAAGGAATAAAATGCTGCTTTTTGCATACATAGGCAACATGATATTATATAATAGCAGTCTGGGGCTGAATAAAATCCATCTAGTAAACAGTGGCCTCTTGTAATTTTTGCATTTATAGATTTTTCACCCTGAAACCTGTACTTTCCTCATCATCATTAAAGGATACTCTTCTTCCAACAGCATTTTCTCAATAACAGCTCTGTTCTCTTCACTGATGGTGTTATCCAAGGTCCAAGGCTATTAAAAAGGAGAATATATTTTTCTTTTTATTTATTGCTTTTTGAAATTATCTTCTGTTTTGTTAAAGAAAAATACATGATATAATGATTACAAATGACAGCCACCATTTACTGAGCACACAGACATATTTTTGATTACCACAGTAACACTGAGATAGGCATTAATACTTTACCAGAGCGACCTTAGCACTGCTCACATTTTAAGTGGAAGAGCAGAGACATTACACCCGAGTCTGTTGGATTCCCAGACTCATGCTTCTGCCCAGGATGACGTAATAATCGCCACCCAAAAAAGGAATCATCTGTTAGGCATCAGATGCTCTGTTAGACACTTAACCTCTTTCCAAAACTCGCCACTAACTCTCCTTTTTCCTCAGTTACAATCTTCATGATCCTACTCATTTTCAATGCTCCAGGTTAAATATTTTCAGCTCATATCTCTTCTTCAACCTCTAGACCATAATATCCAACAGCCCATCCAGTATTTCTACTTGGATATCTAACTGGCTTCTAGAACTCAACATATCTAAAACAGAACTCACCATCACTTATCTCCACCTGCTTCGCCCTCTGCATTCCCAACTCTACAAAAGGCACTGTTGCTCACTAAGCTATTCCATGTAGAAATTCAGGAATCACTGTGGATTCTTTCCTTTTCCTTTGGTGCCCATATCCAATCTATCAACCAGGTCTACCTCCAAAATGTAATTCAAATCCATCTATTCTATCTCTTCTGCTACTACCTCAGGCCAAGTCCCAATCATCAAATCTTGCTTCAATTACTGTGAATGCTTCCTAACTGGTACCTTTAACTCCACTCTTACTTCCCTCCAGTCTTTACCACAGTGCCCAAAATTAATTTTATAAAAATATATTGCTAATCTCTATTAAATCTATATGAAATGTTTCAATGATATCCCAGTTCCTTTAAAACAAAACGTAAATCCTTTAGCATAATCTGACTCATAAGTCCTGCATGACAGAACTCTAGCCTGCCTCTCCAACTTTGCCACATGCTGCCACTTCTCCCTTTCCCACCATATTCTAGACACTGGCCTTCAACCAGAGCTTCTGTGGTTGCTGTTCCTTCTGCCTAGAATTTTTTATTTTAACTGTTCACATATCTACCCTTTTTCCCATCAATTTCAACTTAAATCTCACCTCCTCTGAGATTCCCGCACTGACAGTTAAATCTAAACTAGGTTTCCCACTCTGGTACTCTGTCAGCATCTTGCTTATTTCCTTCAAAATCTATTACTAGTCTGTCTGCCTGTTTATTATCTAACTCCCTTTTAGAATATAAGCTTCTTGGGAGCAGGAACATGTCTGTCTTCATTATAGTCATATTCTCCAAGCCTGACCTACTGACAGGCACACAATAAGTACTCAGTAAGTAATTGCTACATGAAGAAATAAGCCCTGTGATAATCCCATTTTTTTTTTCTCTTTGAGACCAGGTCTCACTCTGTTGCTGAGGTTGGAGAGCAGTGGCACAATCAGAGTTCACTGCAATCTGAAACTCCTGGGCTCAAGGAATTCTCCTGCCTTGGTTTCTCAAAGCACTGGGATTATAGGCAGGAGCCACCTTGCCCACCTATCACTTTTTTAGGTGTAAAGAAACTGAAGTTCACTAATTTTAGAAGTGGTACAGCAAGGATCTGTACCTAAATCTAGCGGGCTCCAAACCTGTTCCTCAACAGGCCATTTTTCAATGTCAAAAGAAGAGGTTTCTATTTCTAAAGTAAGAAAAATTCTAAATTTCTAAAAAAGAAAAATATTACATCTGTGATAGTTGAGAACTAGCACTAAGTTAAAAAAAAAAAAAAAAAAGCAGCACTCTAGGCAATAAATAACAGCTTAATGCACCTGATATTTTTATAACATACTTACAATAAGGCCATTCTCTGTTCTCCAAGATGAATCAAGATAGTGATCCTTTTGTAAAACGGATGCTGTATTTTTGTCACTTCTGTAATAATTAAGAAAATGAGTATATAAGTGAAAATCATACTGGTTAATGAATGTAACTCACACAGCACAGAAGCCGGCAGGTAGTAACAAACAGATTTAACATCGTGGAAATGCCTGCTCTACCTCTTTGGCCTGTGAAATACATGGTGGTGCTAAGCTACCCCATCTCAATTGTGAAACATCAAGTCTGACTGCTCACTTCTTTTGGTTCTCAAGAATAAACAATCTCATGAGGAAAACAATACCCCAAAGCAGCAATCGCAACGTGCTCTGTGACTATGAACGAACAATGCAGTTTCAGTTGATTAGTACCAGTACCCATGTGTATACAGGAATTCAACTTCGTGATTAAACCTTTTAGCTGTATCTAAATTATAAAAACTACCATCAATAGCACCACCCATAAAATGAAAAAAAAAAAAAAAAAAACTAGATGACAGAAACAAAACAGAAAATACTCAAAGGACAGTACAGTGAATAGATAAGAAAAACGTGGTTTTAATAACAACTCATACAATTAAAAAAATTAATTTGATTTGGAGGCTTTTCAATGTTCACGAGAGATAAAACTTTGTTAATTATCTCACTCTTTTCATTAAGCTCATAAGAACTCTTTAAGGTTACATTGTTTACCCCATATTTGAAAAGGCTGAATAAGTTTTCGGGGGCTCAATCCATGATACAAATTTAATATTCTGCTTATTGACTTTTTCTAGACCTAGTCTAGTGGTAAGAATTTTCCATCTCTAAGACTGCAAAAACCTTTCAACAGGCTTATAAATTTGAATCTTTAATTAGGCAGTAGTTATAATAAATTGTGGGGCTAATGAACTATTCTCTAAAAGCAATCATTTCTCTCAATTGTTGATGGCAAATAGGCTTAAACTTAAATGCCAACTATGACCTGGAAGAGACTACTAGGAAGGCTAAATAAAGGATTCTGAGACTTGTATTAGCTCAAGGAAACCTTTGCTCAAATAACTAGGTCTGCCAAGAGTTCAGAAAGTAGAACCACTATTTCAAGTTCACTGTAGAAATCTTTTTATTCCTCAATAAGAATCAGCAACACTCATACTCTGGTAGCTACTTCTGGATATCTGCCTGATTACCACATATTAGCATGTTTAAAGCTTGAAATCACCTTTCCTCCCAAATCTGCTACTCTTCCATTGTTCACCATCTCACTCAGTGGCACTACCATCTCCCTAGTTATCCAAGCCAGAAATCCAAGCCTGCTCTTTTTTCTTCACAACCCCCATTTAATCTGCCCCAATTCTGTTGTTTCTCCCACTTTCCAAATCCAGTCCTTCTAGTATATTCATACTGCCTCTGAGGTCCTGTAGCTTCCAATCTTATATAATTTTCCTGGATAAATGTAAAAGATAAAGCTGACAAACCATTCACCTCCCCTCCTTTATCTTTCTCCACCCATCTCCATCTGACATACGTGTAAGACTGCTGTTTATGTCATCTAACAAGAATGTTAGTTCTATGAGAGCACAGACTTAGTTCTGATACACTGTTATGTATCAGTGCATGGCATTTAGAAAGTACTCAATCAATATTTGTTGGACTGAATGAACAAGGTAGGTGGGGCGTGGATCAGTCAGATCTCTGGAAGTTAAAAAACGAGGATTTTTATCAAAAAACCAACTGCGGAGTGAAGAGAATAACATGATCTGATTTGCATGTAAGAAAGATTACTCTAACTTCAGAATAGAACAGAAGGGGGCCAAGGAGACAAGGAGCAGTTAAGAGGGAGAGATTATAAAAATACTAGAGAAAGGTGACAATAACTTACAGCTATGGGACAGTGAGAACAGGAAGAAGTGAATACAGTTGTGAAGATATTTAGACAGAATCAACAGCCCTAAATAACTGATAGGGTAGAGGAGTAGAAGGAGGGAAGTAAGGAATGATGAAGTTTAGGTCTGTGCTTTGGGTGACTGGGTGTGTGTAGGTGACATTTACTAAACTAGGGTACAGTGAAGAGGCAGATTTGGTGGGGAAAACTTATAAGGTGAAACTGAGGTGCCTGTGGGACATCCAAGTACAGATAGATTCAGAGAACTGGATAAATGGATCTGTCACTTAAGAGAGCGATCTGGGTTGGTAACAGATTTGGGAAACATCAGCTGGCAAGTCAAAAATGGTTGAACACTGGTAAAACTTCGTATCATTCAACCTAACAAAGAAAAGTTGAAGTCTTGAGAAGGACTGTGTGGTCAGTGAATAAAAGTCCGATGAGAAAACTCCTTGCAACACCAGGATGTAAAGAACATTAAGAAAAGAAGGATGAGAAAGAATGGTAGAAGTAGAAGAGAAACCAAAAAGTTTCAATGCCACCTTTTAACTTTGACATCTAGCACTTACCAAGTGCTTACAAGTGTCTATTAAATTAATCCTCAAGGGTTTCACAGATGCTATCATCAACTGTAACTACATACTTCAGAGAGTACCATTACACTAAATTCCATATGGTTGGAGCTCCAACCCCACTGGGCACTATTTACCAGAATATAATATTAATGATACTCCTTGGGGTTGTATAAGACAATGGTTGTAACCATCACCAAGAACCAATAACCTTTGTAATCCCGCTTGTTACCACGAGTGCTACTGGTGAGTAGACCTAGGCCTCAACTAAAATAGGAAGAAAAAGAAAAGGGGGAAAAATTAAACACAATCAGAAAAATTAAGATAAATCTATGGAAGAAGCATACAGCCAATGCCCTCAGGTGATCAATCTTTAGTGTTTCCAAGGCCAGCCCATTTCTTTCTAGACTGCAGATAAGTATCCCTGCCAACCTATTTCATTAACTTGTTGTGAAAAGTAAATTAAATCAAGCATGCAAAAGCACTTGGTGAAGATTTAAACACTACATGAATGTCAACAAGTATTGTTATTAAGGGCTCCTTACTCATCTGCAAAGCTTTGAGGGACAATAACCATATGAGTTTAATTACCCCTCATGTCTTTATAGGGCTTTAGAGTTAATGATACACTTCTAAACACACTATGTTAGTACCTCAAGCGCTGGGTTAGTACTTCTCCCCAGTTCACAGAGGCCCTACTATTAAGCTGAACTACACGAAATTGCCACTTTATAGAACAAAAATGGTCTAAATATTGGCAATTTCATATGGTTCAAGCTAATACAGTTCTAAGGAAATTGTACACAATTATAGACATAGCTGGTTGACTTTAGAACTCTGGTCTTCTGATTCCTGGCTAGTATAGTCATGGCTAGACTAAATGACTAGGACTCCATGGCTAGACTCCATGACTAAAAGGAGACTCATTTTTCATTCAGAAAGCAAGGAGTCAAAGGAGGTTCCGTGTCAAATCACACTAGGTTGTTTGTTCTGCTGGAAGAGGTATTTTAAAAAAATGTGATCCCTCACTGGATTCTCACACTACTGTCCCCGAGGGTAACAGGATGGTAAAGAATACATTTAGAGGGCACCTACCGTATGCTTAAGCATATCTCACAATTATTTCATTTGATCCTCACAATTTCATGAGGCACATATCATGACTCTCAGTTTAAATATGAGCAGTCTGAGGCTCAGACAAGTTAAGTATCTTGCCCAAGGTCACATTGCTATTAACTGGTAGGGCGAGCAAATGCAGAAGGAAAACCCGCAACTGTCCAACTCTAAAACCTGGCCCCTTTAAGTGAAGCTGCCTCTCAGAAGTTTTACAACTATCTCCATGTGGAAGGGATGAAACGACTCGCCCAAGGTCACACGGCTAGCTAGCCACAGAGTAAGAGTCCCTGTGCTCAGGTCTCGTCCGTAGCCGCTCTTGTTCTAGTTACAGTCGAAGAGATCCTGAAAAGGAGGGAACGGAAGAAGGAATCTAAATGTAAAACAAACGCAATGTGGTAGGCGAAATCGGTGCCCTCACAGCATCCGGCAAAAGGTGAAAGCGACACAGGAGTACCTGAGCTCCCGGTAACCCCTCTGCCCGTTGGGCAAGGGACAAGCCGGCGGGCGCGGTGCCTCCCAGGCCCACAGGAGACCCTGGCCCAGGCGATAGTCTTCTGTTCCCTTTTCCCTTGCCGGACCTGCAGTTTTCCCAGGGCCCTCTCCTTGAATCCAGTCCCCTTTCCGCCCCAGAGAGACCCGGTCTGTAAGCCTCACCCTGGCTGTGCCCCCGCCGCCGCTACCACGTCCCCTTCGATATCCACATCAGCCTCTTCAGCCGCCATGATGGGACCTGACCCCGTCTAGCCTCCCGAGAGATCCCGCGAGACGAAGATGGTCCGGGGGCAGGGCCTAACGCGTCACGGGGCGGGGTTGAAGTGTCGTCCAGCCCCTCCCGTGCCGGGAGGCGGGGTTTCCAGAGCAAAGGCGCCCCCAGAGGCCTGGGGCTTCGTCTTTACCTTGGGAAGTGGCCTACGCCTGAGCTTTTTTTTTTTTTTTTTTTCTGAGACGGAGTTTCACTCTTTTTGCCCAGGCTGGGGTGCAGTGGCGCGATCTCGACTCACTGCAACCTCCGCCTCCCGGGTTCAAGCGATTCTCCTGCCTCAGCCTCCCAAGTAGCTGGGATTACGGGCCACCACCCCCGGCTAATTTTTGTATTTTTAGTAGATACGGGGTTACACCATGTTGCCCAGCTGGTCTCGTACTCCCGACCTCAGGTGATCCGCCCGCCTCGGCCTCCCAAAGTGCTGGGATTATAGGCATGAGCCACCGCGCCCTGGCCCGCCTGGGCTTTTAAGAGCTTCCGCTCTTGCACAAATTCTTTGGGATCTCACTGCTCTCATTGATTAAAATGGGGATAACAGCAACATCTTTCTGGGCTGATGAAAAAGTCAAGCCAGACCTGCTTTGTGAACTGTGAAGGTTGCATACCTGCTGGTTATTTAAGTCTCTGTCTCTGTTTTTTAAAGAAAAGGGTCGTGCAGCCCTTATGTGAAGTCGTTCAGCATTTCACCTAAGTGCTGAACAACTTTTATTTTAAAATTCAACAAATATTTAAGAATATAACTTATGATTGTGTAATTTATTTTGTAGATGTCTTTGCAATTTAAAAATCACGCTCATGACCATTAATCCTTACAGTATTCCAGTGAGGTAGGCAGAGCTAATATCACCAATTATACGTCACAGGTGAGGTAACTGAGGCCTGGAAAGCTGAAATGACTGCCCAAGGACACGTAGCTTCAAAGACAGCTAGGAACAGAATCCAGGCTTTGTTGACTCTACTGAGTGCTCACCATGTGGAAATCACGTTGTTAGAAATTGGACGATAAACCCCACTTCTGTCTAGTTTAAAGTTTCTCAAGAAAGTAGATACTGACGGCCAGATGCGGTGGCTCACGCCTGTAATCCCAGCACTTTGGGAGGCCGGGCAGGGCGGATCACAAGGTCAGGAGTTCGAGACCATCCTGACCAACATGGTGAAAACCCGTTTCTACTAAAAATACAAAAATCAGCTGGGTGTGGTGGCGGGCACCTGTAGTCCCAGATACTCAGAAGGCCGAGGCACGAGAATCGCTTGAACTGGGGAGGTGGAGGAGGTTGCAGTGCGCTGAGATCACGCCATTGCATGCCAGCCTGGGTGATAGAGCGAAACTCCGTCTCAAAAAAAGAAAAAAAAAAAAAATTAGATTCTGCCCTTCTGCATTCCCCTGCCTTAGCATCTATCACTCACACCTTGTAATTTTTCATTCGTCTGCCTCCTGCCCTGGACTGTGAATTCCTTAAGGACAAAGACCACGTCTGCTAGTCCTTCTGCTACCAATATTCAGCATAGTGTATGACACATAGCAGATGCTCAATAAATATTGAACAGAGGAATGAATGAATGAATGAATGAATTAAATGACCTCACTTCTCACACTTTTCCCAATTTGTCCCATCTCACCTTTGTTCTCAGGCTGTACTCTGAATATGATGGCAAAAGATGGAGAGAAAGAATTGTAAAGAGGGAATGCCCACTTCAGAAACCAAACACTGGTAGGGCCCATTCTCAGGCCACCATGGGTGTGTTACTTCTGTTATCAGTGGACTTATCCAGTAACCAGTCCGTCTGGTAACACCATGCCTGGCACAGAGTAGGCACTTGAAGATGTCTGTTAAATTTAACTTAGAGCAGGGTTAGGGTTTCTTAAAAAGACGTAATGGGCTAAATCATCAAAACAAATGTAAAGTGGATATGCTTTTCACTGATTTTACATAGCAGGCAGGGATGGGGACCCTGGCAGGGCTCTCTGGATATACATCATATCAAATGAGAATGGTGCTTTCTAGAGCATAATGCAGAATACCATGTGAACAGCATCTCTGGCAATGCAGAAAGATGTTTCTGGTCCAGTGCCAGGTATCAGTAGGCACTAAAATACATGTGGAAGGAAAGGCCTGTACAGAATTCAGATTTGCCCAATTCGTCTCAAAACCCACCTGAACAGAGACACTGGCATAAAGCTTTCCCGTACACACCCCACACCATGCACTGGGTCCATTGGTTTTATGTGAAAATGGCTCGTAAGGGTCTAGGTCTAACTCCTTCCAACAGGATAGAGCTATGAGCTCACATGCAGATGAACTCCAGAGGCCTGGTCTACTGTTTAAAATTCCCCATAACCCTGCAACCCTAGGACTTGTCGAAAGACTCATTTCTCACCAAGGAGTCTGAAAGCAGAATGAATAATTCAGAATTAGTGTTTCATTAAACTTGTAGCATTCCTACTCTGCTTGGTACTGATGCACTGAATGAGATTGACTCAGTCTCTGCCCTCATAAAGTCAATCAAATGTGCAATCAGGCTGGGCACTGTGGCTTATTCCTACAATCTCAACACTTTGGAAGGCTGAGGTGGGAGGATTGCTTGAGCTCAGGAATTGAAGACCAGCCTGAGCAGCATAGTGAGACCCTGCTTCTACAAACAAAATGAAATAAAACAGATCACTTGAGCCTGAGAAGTACTGCTCTCTAGCACGGGCAAGAGTGAAACCCTGTCTAAAAAAAAAAAAAAACCAATTCCACAACAATGTAACAAGCTCCATGTCTGTCTGCTACAGATGTCTGCTAAAATAGTGATAATCATAATAATAAGTTTCATGATGGAGAACCTACAAACTGCTGTGGGATCTTGGAAGAGGGGCACTTAGCTCAGAATGAACCCTTTCCTTTATTGTACTTCTGAGGAAAACATGGGTCAGTCAAAATTTGAAAGTACCACTTTAGACCTTGGGGAATACAAAATAAAAACCCCTGTTTCTAACTTAAAGAAAGAAGCAATGGAAAAATACTAGAGGGCATAGTGCAATGCTGGGCACTCACACAGAGCCAGGAATGGTATCTATTCCCACTGGCCAGACTGAAAAATCCTCATGATTCAGGTAGACAATCTGAAGGGTATGAAAGGAAAATAAACCTCAGGACCCCAAAATCACTAAGCCCAGGGAAAAGTCAAGCTGGGAACTATGTCAGGCAAACCTGCCTCCCACTTTATTCCTAAATAAGATAGCTGCAAATATTAGAAAAAAAAAAAAAGCTACATATCTCCTTCACAATTTGCCCACAAGGAAATTCCTTGTGGACCTCAAGATCTTTATCCAAAACAGTTCTGTTGAATTTCACCTTGGCAATGTAAATTGATAGCTCATCTTCACAGGTGGGACAGAAAGTCACCCTCTGCTCACCTGAGACAAATGCGTATCTGACTGCTTCCTCTGCCCTATTGTTAATGTAAAACTGCAGGTTCACTGAGCCAGTCTATGTAAAAATGCAGATTCGCTGAGCCAGTCTAAACTGTGTATTCAGTGAGAGGCTGAGCTCATTTAAAAGTGGGAATTGAGCTCATTCAAAAGAACACAACCTTTTATTTCTTATCTACCTAAGACCTGGAAGCCCTCTGCCCCACCACTGCTGTCCCAACTTCCAGACACGTATTGATTGATGTCTCCTGTCTCCCTAAATGTATAAAAGCAAGCTGTACCCCAACCACCTTGGGCACATGTTGTCAGGACATCCTGAGGCTGTGTCATGGGTGCATCCTTAAACTCAGCAATATAAATCTTCTAAATTGATTGAGACTTGTCTCAGGTATGTTGAGTTCACAAAGGTATCGCCCAAGTAGTGGAGAATGCTTTGCTCTGGGTGAAGCACTGTTCTGGCACTGCTGAACAAATCTTAAAGACAAGACCTAAAAGGATCAAATTGTTTCCTGGTAACTTCACTGCATACACCTCTTCTAAAAGTACAAGCATATTTATAGGAATACAAAAATAGCTAGCACTAAACAAGGTAAAATTCACAATGCCTGGCATCCCATTACCAGACATGCAAAGAAGTAGGAAAATATAACCCATAATGAGGGGAAAAAAATCCACTGAAACCCACCTAGTATTAGTATCAGAATTACTACACTGGGACTTTAAGACAGTTTTTGTTGTTGTTGTTGTTTTTTAGATAGAGTCTCACTCTGTCGCCCAGGCTGCAGTGCAGCGGCGTGACCTTGGCTCACTGCAACCTCTGATTCCGAGATTCAAGCAATTCTCCTACCTCAGCCTCCCGAGTAGCTGGGATTATAGGTGCTCGCCACCACGCCCAGCTAATTTTTATACTTTTAGTAGAGGTGGGGTTTCACTGGTCTTGAACTCCTGACCTCAGGTGATCGCCTGCCTCAGGCTCCCAAAGTGCTGGGATTACAGGCATAAACCACCTCACCCAGCCTAAAATACTTACTATAACTGTATTCTATATGTTCAAAAAGTTAAATAGAGACATGGAAAATACAAAAAGAATGAAATTGTTCTTCTAGACATGAAAACTACAATGCCTGAGATGAAAATACACTGGCTGGGATTAACGGCAGGACATTGTAGAAGAACAGATTCGTGAACTTGAACACATAACAAAATTAGCAAGCCAAAATTAAACACATGGAGAAATAAAGAATATTAAAAATAAACAGAGAATCACTGAGCTATAGGATAAATTCAGGCTTCCTAGTATATATGCAGTTGGAGTCTCTGAAAAGCAGAGGGTGGGGAGGTCAGGAAACATGTTTGAAGAAATGACTGAAAAAATTTTCAAATTTGAGGAAAACTGTAAATTCACAGATCCTGAAAACTTAAGGAACCCCAAGCAGAAAAAAAATAAAAACAAAGAAAACCGTACTATGGCCTATCATAATCAAATTCTCAAAACCAGTAACAAAGAGAACCTTACCAGAAAAAAAAAGGTAACCAGGCACCGTGGCTGACGCCTGCAATCCCAGCACTTTGGGAGGCCAAGGCTGGCGGATCACAAGGTCAAGAGATCGAGACCATCCTGGTCAATATGGTGAAACCCCGTCTCTACCAAAAATACAAAAATTAACTGGGCGTGGTGGTGCATGCCTGTAGTCCCAGCTACTTGGGAGGCTGAGGCAGGAGAATCACTTGAACCCGAGGTTGCAGTGAACCAAGATCGCGCCACTGCACTCCAGCCTGGGTGACAGAGCCAGGCTCCATCTCAAAAAAAAAAAGAAAAAAGAAAAAAAAGAAAGAAAGGCACATTACCTACAGAGAGAAAAAGATAAGAGTGACAGCAAATTTCATGTTGAGAAGAATGGAAGGAAGAAGAGGGTAAAGCAACGTCTTTAAAGTACTGAAAGGAAAAAAAAAATCAGCCAACTGAGAATTCTATACCTCATTAAAAATACCTTTCAAAAATGAAGACAAAGTAAGGCTTCTTAAAGATATGCAACATCTGAAAGAATTTGTTCTCCATCTACCTATACTACAAGAAATGTTGAAGGACATCTTTCAGGCAGAAGGAAATGATATGAGATGGAAATCCAGATCTACATAAAATAAAGAAGAGAATAGGGAATTAGGTAACTACATGAGTATATATGTAAGATTTTTTTCCTAATATTTAAATCTCTTTAAAAGAGAATTGTCTGTTTAAACAAAAATAACATAGTGTGAGATTTATAACATATATATGTTATATATATATATATATATATATATATATACTTATATGGACCATTCATACTGATGTGAGCTTTGTGGCAGTTAAGATTCTAAAAGTAAGGAACAATTTGACTACATGCAACAGTAATATAAGGTCCAGGAAGGAAGAAATTGCAAGGAAGAAATTATAATGCTATATTGTAAAGTTCATATACTATACAAGTAGTGATATAATATCACTTAAAAGTGCTATTACTGTTATATGTTAAAAATATGTAGTATAGCCACGCACAGTGGCTCATGCCTGTAATCCCAGCACTTTGGGAGGCCGAGGTGGACGAATCACGAGGTCAGGAAATCAAGACCATCCTGGCTAATACGGTGAAACCCTGTCTCTACTGAAAATACAAAAATTTAGCCAGGCGTGGTGGCGGGCGCCTGTAATCCCAGCTACTCAGGAGGCTGAGTCAGGAGAATGGCATGAACCCGGGAGGCGGAGCTTGCAGTGAGCTGAGATCCGGCCACTGCACTCCAGCCTGGGAGACAGAGCAAGACTCCATCTCAAAAAAAAAAAAAAAAAAAAAAAAAGTAGTATAAACCCTAATACAATCAGTAAAATAAAACGAAGTTTGAATGTTAACCGTAAAAACATATTAATATATTACTTCTATTATTATTTTCTAAAGCAATAAAAAGGGGTTGTGAGGGGTCGCTAAATAAAAAGGGGTTGCTATGTCCTTGCTGAAGGACATAGAACTAGGAATTAATGGAGCAGGAATTCAAACCAAAGCCAGTTTCAAAGCTAATGTTATTTTTTCCCACACCAGACTGTCGTGTGTGTGTGTGTGTGTGTGTGTGTGTGTGTGTGTGTGTGTATAAACAATGTCTCAGCTCTTGGGTCTATAGAGAGTTGACCCTCAGAACTTGTGAATAAAAAACAACAGATTGTCTTCAGAGTTAAAAGGTGAGATCACCTCATCAGAGCAGAGCTATCCAAGTAAACAAATAAATGGAAAGACATTCAGGCCCAAATGAATTCACACATCTAAGTTCACAGTAGTAAATGCTGTCAACGCACTTCCAAGCAATGTCCAAGGAATAGGAAGCTATAGTGTTACAAATTTCTGGTTCTAGTGTGGAGGAAGATTCTAATATTTTCCATCCCATTAGCCAGACCACCTATATTATGACAAGATAAACTCTGTGAAAGGATGGACTTTGTTTTGTTTATTACTTCATTCCTACAGCCCACAGCAGTGCTGGCTGTATAGTGGGCACTCAATAAATATTTGTTGAATAAATGGTTCCAGAAGGCCATGACTAATGGCATGAATCCATTACACTGGAAGCATTTCTAACTCTCCTTGTTCTGATTCCACACTCAAAAAGCAACCTTCAGATTTTGTGATTTATTTTCTCACAAAACAAGAGAATGGCCAGGCTTGGTGGCTCACACCTGTAATTCCAGCATTTTGGGAGGCCGTGGTGGGCAGATCATCTGAGATCAGGAGTTTGAGACCAGCCTGACCAACATGGCGAAACCCCATCTCTACTAAAAATACAAAAACTAGCTGGGCATGGTGGTGGGTGCCTGTAATCCCAACTTCTTGGGAGGCTGAGGCAGGAGAATCACCTGAACCCAGGAGGCAGAGGTTGCAGTGAGCCGAGATTGTGCCATTGCACTCCAGCCTGGGCGACAGAGCGAGACTCTGTCTCAAAAAATAAATAAATAAATAAAACAAGAGAATGGACTGTTCATACTGATGTGAGCTTTATAGACATGTGGCAGTTAAGATTCTAAAAGCAAGGAAAAATTTGACAAGCTGGTGCCTACATCAGTCTTGCAAGCATTTTAGGTAATGTGAGTCAGCCTCCTGACATCTGACCACTTTGTACATTGAGAGAATAAGCCATGCTTTTTTTCAATTAAAAAAGTATTGATACATAATATTTGGACATATTTGTGGGGACATGTAATATTTTGTTACCTGCATAGAATGTGTGATGATCAAGTTAGGGTGATTAGGCTATCCATTACCTTGCGTATTCACTATTTCTATGTGCTGGGAACTTTTCAAGTCCTTTCTTCCAGCTATTTTGAAATAAACATTATTGTTAACTATAGCTACCTACTCTGCTATTGAACATTAGAGTTTATTCCCTTTGTCTAACTGGATGTTTGAACCTATTGACCAACCTCTCTTCATCTCCCTGCCCCACACATCTGTCTATAGGCTTTTTAAGTATGCTCCAGGCAACCTTTCTACTTTATACCTAGTCACATCACTTTTTACTAATTTTGTACACAGAACCAAGGGCCAAATGCCAAATCCAAGTGAGGTATCTCCACAGTTTAACATTATGTTAAAAGGAATGTTTTCAGATGATCATACATTTTCTCATCAAAATGAACTTTTTATTCCTAGTCCCCTTAAAAAGAGAATTGTATATTTAAAAATACATAACACTTACATAGGAAAGAACATTTTTATGCATTATGGTACTCTGCTTTCCTGCAAACTGAATTAATGTCAGAATAATTTTAGACTGGAAGAGGAGGAAGAAGAGTTATAAACAGAAAGGGTGGGTCAGGACTAATATAATCACCTGTCATATCCCAGATATTGTGTAAGGCAGAATCTTCCTTGGACCTCCCAGGAATCCTGCCAAGTAAGTACTATTGCCCCCATTTTAGAGGTGAGGATAACAAGATTCGGAGAGCCACCACAGCTGGTAACTATCAGAGCTGGGACTCCTACCCAAGTCTTTCTGACTCTACATTTACTGCATTATATTTTCATATTACAATGGAAAGAATATGGTATTTTGCAATATCATGTGAGCTGGTATTTTCTCATTTTGTTTAAGAATAAATTATAAGTAGGCAATTTTCTGATTCGTTCAAGGCGCTTCATCTAGAAATAAGTAGAAAGTATATTTTAAAGGTTGGAACTTTGTCTTCAGTTTTACAAGTTCCTTTTCTGCCACCATCAATACCTTCTATTTCCTTTGTTGATCCTAAAACAAAATTAACAGGAGATGCCATACCTGTAAATCCTCATGGATGTTGTTAGAGGAACATTCAGTCAATAAAGGGTCTGTCTCATATTTCTGCTACATTGTGTTTGAATCCATTGGGAAGGCCGCTTATTTATTTCTTGTTTTCTCCCATTTTGAGTTAAAAAAAATCACTGTATTTTTATTGAAAAAGCAAAGTATAATTGCAATATTAATCCATAAAAAGCTGGCATGTTAGCATTCATGCTAATTAGCTCAGATTTGTAACATGCTTTCAAAGCAGGAAGTGTCATACAACTGCTCCTAATGTTATTATTATGTTATGATCCAAACTGTCAGCTACATGATTGCCAGGGATTCAAAAGCATTTCCATTTTAAAAATACAATAACTAGTGGGCAGGGAGGAAAACCACTTTATCTATATAGAGGTGAGATAATAGATGGATGCAGACATAAACTTATGGGTTACACTTGGCAGGCATTGGGTATGGCTTGAATTGTTCCAGGAAAGCAAGCTGCATTTTATTTTCTTTTCCCTCCCCAATTCCCTGAAATCACATAAGGTAGCTACTGAAAAAGCTGTTCTCAATATGTTGTAAGGAAAGTCTGCCAATGCACTTCTTACATTTTAATTACAGTAATGCTATATCCATCTGACATTATCTGGAAGGGAAAGAAAGAATGCCAGCATTAATGAGCTCCTACTGTGTGCCAGGCATTTTACATACATTATTTCTTTCCAGCCAGACAACAGCCCTTTGAAGTAGGTATTGTTATTTCCATTTACAGATGTGGTAACCAAGGCTCAGAATAGTTAAGCAATTTACCCAAGGTAATGTAACTTATCATCTTTTCATTTACATCATGCTATCTTAGATTGGGTACCAACAGCATCATTCAGACTTAATCTTTTCTTCTCAGCAACCCCCATGGAAAAATTATACCTCTTTCCCAATAGCTCCAGGTGAATGGGTATGGTTGACCAGGCCTGGATCTCATGCCATTCCTGATGCCAGATGGACTCAGTTCCACCAGGGCCACATGAAAAAAGAAGGAATTGTAGCCCCCTAAGTGCTATTTTCAGAGAGGAGAAAAGGATGTCAAGCAGGCAGAATGACCGAAGCCCACTATACTGTTCTGTGTTGTATAATTACCCTGTGTTCCCCGAAGCCTTTAGTACAATCTGTTAACCACTGCAGACTCATGTTAGTGTTACATCGGGCAAATTATTCAGCCTCTTTAGACTTCTGATGGTTAAATGACCTATAAAATGATCTCTTCCAGGAGCAAAATTCTTTGCTCATGTTTTTATTCATTTCACAGACATTTATTGAACATTGTTATAAGCAAAACAGAAGAATGGGTCTGTTGGAATGCATATGGGTTTATATATGGTTGGCTGGTTAGTTAAGCATGTACCACCATCAAAATATACCCTCTGCCTGACATCCCTACCACTTCCCCTACTCGCAGTCCATCTCCATTCACGGGGCTTCCTCTCTCCTGTTAAAAGCGCTGGTTCTGACTCAGCTCTGGCCTACTGTTGCCATTCTGGAACTCTGGCTCAGAGTTGCTGGATCTTCTGAGTTTTTTAAGAGAAGTCAGAAATAAAAATTAGTTTGTGAAAACCAATTTAAATTTTTTAAAAACACTGTCGAATCAAACAAACACTTATATGGGCTACATCTGACCTGCAGTTTGTGCCGATTGGTCTGTGTCCTTCTCTCGTTCTGTAGGAGGAGGAGCCGCAGACAAAACTCCTCAGACACCGAGTTAAAGAAGGAAGGGGTTTATTCCGCCCGGGGCATTGGCAAGACAACGTCTCAAGTGCCGAGCTCTCCGAGTGGGCCATTCCTGTCCCTTTTAAGGGCTCACAACTCTAAGGGGGTGCATGTGAGAGGGTCGTGCTTGATTGAGCAAGCAGGGGGTATGTGACGGGGGCTGCATGCACCGGTAATTAGATTGGAACAAAACAAGATAGGGATTTTCACAGTGCACTTCAATACAATGTCTGTAATCTATAGAAAACATAACCGATTAGGTCAGGGGTCGATCTTTAACTACCAGGCCCAGGGTGCGGCACCGGGCTGTCTGCCTGTGGATTTCATTTCTGCCTTTGCCTTTTAGTTTTCACTTCTTCTTTCCTTGGAGGCAGAAATTGGGCATAAGACGATATGAAGAGTGGTCTCCTCCCTTAGTTCCACGGGTAATGCTTCTGTGTTCTTATTTTCTGATAGATCTGTCTGGCCCCAGTTACCAGCTTCTTTCTTTCTTTCTTTTTTTTTTTTTTTTGAGACAATTTCACTCTGTCACTCAGGCTGGAGTACAGTGGTGCAATCTCGGCTCACTGCAACCTCTGCCTCCCGCATTCAAGTGATTCTTCCTGTCTCAGCCTCCCAAGTGGCTGGGATTACAGGTGCTTGCCATCACACCTAGCTAATTTTTGTAGTTTTAGTAGAGACAGAGTTTCACCACGTTGGTCAGGCTGGTCTTGAACTCCTAACCTCAGGTGATCCACCTGCCTTGGCCTCCCAAAGTGCTGGGATTACAGGTGTGAGCCACCACGCCCAGCCATGAGCTTCTTAAGGGCAGGGAACACGCCTCTATTCATTGTATCCACAGCACCTAGCACGACACACAGTAGTCACTTAATAATTGTTTGTTTAATGAGTGAAGGAATCAACTGGAAAGAATAAGGCCAGGATTTTAAAAATTAAAAACAGAAACCTTATTTTATAAACAGACAATCAATGGATACTTTAAATTAGAAAAACTATGGATAGATAAGATTTTAAAAGCAACTGACAGCTTATACCCATTAGGATGGCTACTCTCAAAAAAACAAAACATAGCAAGTGTTGGATAGGCTCTGAAGAGATTACAACTTTTGTGCATTAGTGACAATGTAAAATAATGCAGCTGCTATGGAAAATAGTATCGTGGTTCCTCAAAAAACTTAAAAATAGAATTACCTTATAATCCAGCAATTCTACTTCTGGGTATATGTCCAAAAAATGGAAAGCAAGAACTTAAAGAGATATTTGTGCACCAGTGTTCACAGCAGCATTATTCACAATAGCCAAAAGGTGGAAGCAATCCAATTACCTCTTAATGGATGAAGGGATAAACAAAATTGGCATATACATAAAATTGAATATTATTTAGTCTTGAAAAGGAATTCTGACATACGCTTCAACGTGAATAAACTCTGAGAACACTGTGCTAAGTGAAACAGCGTAGTCACAAAAGGACAAGTAATGTGTGGTTCCACTTATATAAGGTACCTAGTGTTGTCAAACTCCTAGAGACAGAAAATAGAATTATAGTTCAGAGGCTAGAGTAGAGAGAAATGGGGAGTTAGTTTTAATGGTTACAGAGCTTCAGTTTTCTAAGATGAAAAGAGTCCTGTGGATGGTGGTGATGGTAACACAACAATGTAAACGTGCTTAATGCCGCTGAACTGTATACTTAAAATGGATAAAGTTGATACATTTTATGTTATGAGTATTTTACTATAATTTTAAAAAAAAACAAGTAAAAATAAAGACAAGAAATTGGAGCATGATTTTGATAAAAATACAAAACCTGACTGAGAAGCGGAAAATTGTTAACATAAATAGAGTCCCAAAGCCCCTTCCCATTGATGAGGGAGAGATCTTTGAAGTTCTAGTGCCTATTTAGAACCTATACTTTTAGGGGAAATGAAGGGAGACAGAAGGCAATAACTAAGCTTAGGAAAACAGCTCATTCTGTATTGATTCTAAAGGACTTTTGAAGAATGTAAACCTGTGCTGTCTCCCACTTCTATAGCTCATGCATGGTAGAATATATGTATATACACACACAAAAAGAATACATGAGCACAAAACCTAGTCTAGCCCTTCTCTTTATTGTCTAGGTAGCTCCCTTTCTGCAAGAAAAGTCAGCTTTGGAATAGTCTCCTCACTTAATATCTTTCTAACCATGCATACCCCTCCCTCCTCTGTGACCCTACAGCCACTGTGCATGCTTGTGTCTGAGTGCTCATTGCTCTGAACTATAATCACCTGTGGCCCTGCCTGTGTCCACACTTGCCTGGGAGCTCCTTGAAAACAAAGACTATATCTAAGTTATTCATTCTGGCCCTTTGTAGCTGCCCAGTCAGTGTTTGGGGAATGGATGACTGACACACCCTCTACAGTATGAAGCACATTGTTACCTCCAGAGCGTCAAGATACGCAATGCATTGTCATAAGTGTTTATTGAGCACCCGCTCTGTGCCAGACACTGCTCTAGATGTTTGGGATACACCAATGAATAAATGAATAAAAATGACAAAGTTTCCTACCCTGGTGGAAACACACATTCCTACCAGAGGGGAAAGAAAATAAAAAAGAGACATAAAAGCATTAATTATACATTTATTAGAAGTGATTGAGTGCCAGGAAAAAAAAAAGAAAAGAAAAAGAAAAAGAACAGGCTAAGGAGAAGAGGAGTTTGGTGTGGTGGTCGAGGGCTATAGGTTCTAAATAGGGGATTCAGGGTAGGCCTTATTGGAAAGGTGACATACGGTCAGTCTTGAAAAGGTGAAAGAGTGGCCGGGCACAGTGGCTCATGCCAAAGTAATCCCAGCACTTTGGCAGCCTGAGGCTGGTGGATCACTTGAGGTCAGGAGTTTGTGACCAGCCTGGCCAACATGGTGAAACCCTGTGTCTACTAAAAATACAAAAATTAGGCCGCACGCAGTGGCTCACGCCTGTAATCCCAGCACTTTGGGAGACCGAGACAGGCAGATCACGAGGTCAGGAGATCGAGACCATCCTGGCTAACACACTGAAACCCCGTCTCTACTAAAAAATACAAAAAACTAGCTGGGCGAGGTGGCAGGCGCCTGTAGTCCCAGCTACTCAGGAGGCTGAGGCAGGAGAATGGCATAAACCCAGAAGGCAGAGCTTGCAGTGAGCTGAGATCCGGCCACTGCACTCCAGCCTGGGCAACAGAGCGAGACTCCATCTCAAAAAAAAAAAACAAAAACAAAAATTAGCTGGGTATGGTGGCACGCACCTGTAGTCCCAGCTACTTGGGAGGCTGAGGCAGGAGAATTGCTTGAACCCAGGAGGCGGAGGTCGCAGTGAGCCGAGATTGCACCACTGCACTCCAGCCTGGACAACGTAGTGAGATTCTGTCACAAAAAAGGAAAGAAAAGATGAAGAAGTTTGCCAAGCCAATGGAGTGAAATCTGTCTCAAAAAAAAAAAGAAAGAAAGAAAAAGAAAGGAAAGGAAAGGAAAGAAAAGGAAAGGAAAGGAAAGAAAAGAAAAGAAAAGAAAAGAAAAGAAAAGGTGAAGGAGGTTGCCAAGCTGATAATGGAAGAAAGAGCTCCAAGTGAAAAAAAAAAAAAAAAAGCCAGTGCAAAGACTGCAAGCTGGAATGTGCCTCTTGGAGGCCAGGGAAGTGCAGAGAAGTGAGCAACAGCGGGGGCAGTAGTAGAGGAAGACAGACAGGCAACAGGGTCATATGTGGTAGGGCTTTACTGTCATTGTAAAGACATTAGCTTTGTTCTGAGTGAATAGGGGAGTTATTGTAGGTATCTAGTGAGATTAAGTATAGATTTTAGCAATGTGAGTTCACTGAAATTTACTTAGGATTGCTGTATATATGGAGCGGTCAGTAATATATGTGTGATTTTGGGGGGAGGTCTGGTTTTTTAAGAAAAAAATCCCACCACTACAACCGATAATTTTATTAAAATGGTTCCTTTTCCGCATGATCACGAACGATCACATCTTTATCAATGTCAACTGTTTTCAGCTGTCTGACTTATTTTCCTTTTATTTGTATTGCATTTCTTCCTATTATAAGGTTTCATTTGAACAATCAACTGCTTGAGAAATAGACTCACTGCTATAACATTACCCATTCATTTAAAACTTGAATTTTCACTCCATTGAGAGATCCTAAGACTATAGCTGTGTGTTAGTTACTATGCCACTGAGGTGAACAAGACCCTGTCATCAGTGCTAAGGAGTTCATACTCAATATATAAACTATTTATCATCAATGCAACAAGACAAATGCTGTGTGAGAGAGGTCTGTACTTGGCAGCATGGAGGTCTTATGGGGCACAGTTAACTCTGTGCATGGTAAGAAAGTGACCTCTTGTGCACTGCCTCTCATGATCTCAGCACACCTTTTACTCTAGCTATTGCTATGGCAACAAGCTTTACACAAGTGCAAACTGACAGCACTGTGCATCTCTCCCTTTCTGCACTAGGACTTCTCAGGCTCATGAACAACCTGGAAAACAAAGGTGTTAATGTTTCATGAGGCAACTGATGACCAATGGGGAGCAGGAACTCGTGAATGAATGCTCCCTTCATCTATCCTGCAGGTAACAATTCTGAAGTCCATCCTTTGTAGATCCTCAAGTGGTCCCTGTTGGGTGGAGCTCCAGTGGCCCACAGAAGGGAACAAAACAGTAATTTTATTTTATATTGACTCTCTCCCCTTCACCGTTTCACTGTTTTCCACCTCCTCCATAAGCCTTGCAATCATTTCCTAAATAAATCATGATCTTCAAGCCTTATCTCAGGTTCTGTTTTCCTGGGGAGGTCCCAAGCTAAGACAGTAATGTTTGACCTGGGTTTTGAAAATTGAGCACGAGTTTTTTAAGTGGAGAAATAGAGCTAGAGAAACAACATTCCAGGTAAAGGGAGAAATATGAGCAAAGGTCAGTGGGCATGAATGGTACAGAATGTGTTTAGGGATTAACAGTAATCTACTGTGGCTGATGTATATGGAGAGCCCGAGGAGGAGATTACTGGTAGGAAGGTTTGTTGGTTGAGAAATACCTATCAGATATACTGAGCTAAGAATACTGGAAAAATGTTCACCCAAAATTATGTTTGTTGTTTGCTTTCCTCTTGAGCTTCTACATTGTTCTTCATCTCTGGGAAATCAGTGACCCATGACAATAACTTTGAGCCATGCAGTCAAAATAAAATGGAATATTTAAGTGAGAGATCAGGTTCTGGAAAATAAAACTGCTTGTAGCTGCATATTATCTACCGGTGAGTAAAACGAATTTACTACCACCATCTTAGTGTGACTAAAAGAGGGGGATCCTAAACAATTTCAAGGAAATAAAGAAAAGTAAATGGAAATGGAGTGTGTAATATTCATTATTATTGATTCAATTTATAAAATGACTGTGCATTTTTATTGTTTTATTATAGTGAACAAAAAATTTTATAAGAGCTTTTGTATAATCATTCCTCACTCTACTACCTTATTTACTCATAAGGACTTAACTACAGATACTCTCACAAGGAGCGTGGTGCTTTTAGGTTTGAAAGGGAATTTCAACCTCTTTATTTTAGCATTGTCTGTCTCCTATCTTATGTAATAACCGCCATATTTAATCAAACCTAAATTCAATTGTAATGGATTGTAAGTTATTCCATTATTTTATGTGCCCCTGAAAGAGAAAAAAGCTCTGCCAATTACATTTTGATACAGTGTCAATTGTAAGATGCATCCTGGTTTCAGAGATGTGAGAAAATATGTAGCTTAAAGTTATTTCTCCCACCTGATTATGGGTTCTCAAGGCAGGGATCCAACTTATTCAACTTTGGCTCTAACACTTGATACAATTCTTCATACATATATGATTCATATGTGTTCGACAAATATTTGTTGAATTAAACTGAACAGGTCTGTATTAGTCTGTTCTTGCATTGTAATGAAGAGCTACTTGACACTGGATAACGTATGAAGAAAAGCGATTTAATTGGCTCGCATTTCCACAGGCAGTATAGGAAGCATGGATGGGGAGGCCTCAGGAAACTTACAATCATGGTGGAAAGTGAAAGGGAAGCAGGCACGTCTTACATGACTGCAGTAGGAGGAAGGTGGGGGTGGGAAGGTGTTGCACACTTTTAAACAACCAGATCTCTTGAGAATTCAGTCAACAGCCTGAGAACAGCACCCGGGGGATGGTGTTAAATCATTAAAAACTGCCCCCACGATCCAGTCACCTCCCACCAGGCCTCACCTCCAACACTGAGGATTACAATTAAACATGAGATTTTGGTGGGACACAAACCACATCCAAGCCACATCAAGGTCTCTATCTTTACCTATTTTGGCACAGCTTCTAATATCCTACCTCAGACATAGGACATTTCATAGGATGATAATTTCATTATCTATTTTAGAACTCTGCATAATATACTAAAATAGATCTACTAAGAGCATCAACAAAAATCTCATATTGCCATCTTTTTGTTTATTCCAACTTGAGGACTTAAAAGTGTAGAAGATCTTCCACAATGTGTTTTACGTATAAACTCCATGCCACGTGTTGTTTTCTATCACGTTTATGACAAAGCCAAGAAATCTTTTTAGAAAGTCATTGTTTAGGTAAATATGATAGTAAAAATAATTTTGAAAGTGCAGATATTATGTTAATTATTTACATACGAGGGTGTGTTTTGAAGGCCACATGCTGTCCCTAACTGTTCTAACCCTTTGAAGGGATTTACTTTGGAAGAAAAAAATTGGACATCAAGGAATTTTTCATATACATTTTCTGTGGTTTTCATTTAAGAAGGGAAGGGATTTTTCAAGGTTCTCCACACTTTTATTTGATTTAATTTCATGCTCACTAAAGCCATTTCCATCACAGTCACCAACACCTTGAACTTGCTGTGATTTTCCCCTGTTAAGCAGCCCAGATGATATTCAGTAAGATTCTTGGCTTCTAAGCCCCATGTCTTAGAAACAGACCTCACTGCATCAGTGAAGATTCCAGGGCATTCTTCTTACTGATCTGGCTAAGCCTTTGAAAATATAATATGACCACTAGGATTCTTCAGCATTAGCTTGAATCTGGCATAAAAGGAGCCAGAGACCTTGGAAGGCTCCATTGCCTGGGGTGCAGTAGTTATACCTCATTAGCCCCAGAACAAGGGCCCCTTTCCCCTTTTCCCTTGGACCTCTGCATCTTCCCATCCTGACCTGGAGCTGAGACTGCCTGGGCCTGGGAAGGCAGCACAGAGTCATCTGAGACCCTTCCCAGGAGAGCCTGTAGACCCACACCCCCTCACACTCCACAGCAGGGATTTCATCTTTATTTCAATTTTGTCTGATCACGGCTTGTTCTAACTTAAGAACTTAGGTGGATTCTCAGAAGGAAAAAGGCGATGGTCGCTGGCATGAACAGTGAATGCTGGAGTGGAAAGTGAACTGGCAGTTCTGGCTGTGCCATTTATTAGCGATGTGCCTTTAGAAGGTCCTCATCTTCCCTAGCCTCAGCTTCACTATCTGTAATGGTAGGTAAGAAGCTCTACTTCAAAAGGCTGTTGGAAAGATGAAATGGTATGAGACAAAATGAAATAATGACATCCTAAGTGGAAAGGGCTTGCCAGGGGTCTGGTGCATGGTAGGCACTTAACAAATGTCACTGCCTTGGGTAAGTCTTTCTCAGCAGTGCTGCATACAAACCTCCTCTGGCTTTGACCTTAACAGCCATTGTAGGTCAGTGTTCATAGCAGCCCCCACTCAAGTGAGGGTCCAGCTCTGCAGTGAGTTGTGCCTAAGAAGGTCACAGGGGACCAGCCCACGCTGTGTAGCCCAGGGAGGAGGGCTCTGTCATTTCTGGCCATCATGGCCCTTTGCAGTCAGCCTCAGCCTGAGATAAATATCACACTCTTGCGTCTCACTTTATATCTGAGATCATCTGGCCCTGCCCACATCCTCCCCTGCTACATGAGTAGAACAGACGGACTCTAAAGCTGCAGAATGATTTTAAAAATAAATAAAACCAAATAACAACTTGAGTCTAATGATTTCCCTTCAGGTTGTGCAAGCAGGAAAGTTTAAAATCCCATAAGAATGACTTGAGGGAAAAAAACACCCCTTTCTGCTCCCGATAAACACAACCAGCTTTGCTGGTCCGGGTTTTTTAAATGATCTGCATTTGCAGAAGTATCCATGACCCAGAGAGAGTATCAGTGTCAGGAATCTGCCAGTGGGAAAGTGATTTGAAGCAGCTCTGGAGTTCAAATGGCCACGGTGCAAGTGCCTGCTCTGGTGTGCTTTGCCTCTGGAAAGAGGCCAAGTCTTTGAGAACCTTTGCTGTATCAGCCATGCTACACCCTGAGGAGTTGGAGGTGAGGAAATCCTGTGTGCACTTGTTTCCTTCCCTTCAAATGATATATCCCAGAAAAATGGCAAGCTCTCTGCTTACTCTTTTCTTTTTCTTTATTTCCCTTTAGCTTTCTCTCTCTTTTCTTCCATCTTTCTCTTGCCTCCTTTCATTTTTGGTAAAATCCAAAGCAAAGTGTCAACTCAGAGGACATAGCTATTTGTCTTCATCACTTACAAACTGTATTTCCTGGATCAAGCCGCTTAACTCCATTGAACTGGTTTTAGCATCCTGAAAATTGGGAACCATACTTTCCACTTATCCAAGCATTTGTTCACTCTTTTATTAATCACGTAACACCTTTGAATGCCAGGCCCTGAACTGAAGATATGGTCCTGACACACTGGGTGGTCACAGGAGAGTGGAGAATAATGCTTCATTTACAATGTTGCTTCAAGAATTAAATAAAATAAGGCAGTTAAAAATATTTTGTGAACCAAATCGTACATTGATTAATATGAAAAGATATTAACACTTCTTACTTTCTTATAGCAATTTCTAAATGATTTAATTTCTGCCATCAAAATATTCCCCTTGTGTTGATCTAGACCATCAGATTGTAAGACAAAGCCCTGATGTAACTGACAAGATGAAGAACACTGTAAGGCCATTATTTTAGGTATGAGAAACATTTGACTTATCTTACAGAGACCTAAAGAAAATGACTTAAATAGGGTAGAAGTGTCTTTCTCACGTAACAAGCCATGCATTAGCAGACCAGGGCTAGTGTGACAGTTCCTCTGTGGGTCACTGGGTGGTTCCTTAAGATGTTGCCCTCCTTGGCATGATCCAGGATGGCTGCCAGTGTAACAGCTGAATGTCAACCAGCAAGACAGAGGTGAGGGGTGGGGTGGAGGGCATACCTCTTCTCTCTGAGAAATTGCCCACCTACTTCTGTTTATGTCGCAGGAGCCAAAATTTAGAATTAGGTGTCCCCACCTAGCTTCAGGGAGGCTTGGGAACTGAAGTCTTTATCCTGGATTTCTAACACACCCCACATCCAATCTGTCAAAGATGCATTTAGAATCCAGCCCCTTCTCATCACCTTTACTTCTTTAGTGGTGGTCCAAGCCACCTTCACTGGATGACAGTAGTAGCCACCTAACTGGCTTCTCTGCTTCTTCTCTTGCCCTCCACTGAAATATTTGCTCAACGCAGCTTGGATAATGACTCTTTTAGGATGTAAGCCAGATTTTTCAACTCCTCTGCTCAAACCCCTACAATGGCTTGCTAGGTCCTGTGAGATTGGGCCTTTGCTACCTGTCCCTTCCTTCCATCCTCCCTCCTCCCTTGCTCACTCCACTCCAGCCACACCTGCTTCCTTCCTGTCCTTAGGAAGGCAGACATGCTCTTGGGTAGGGCTTTTCACTGGTCGTTCCTTCGGCCTGAAGATTGTCCATTTCAGATATTCATTCCCCTGCCTCCTTCAAATCTTTCCTCAAGTGTCACCTTCTCATAGAGGTCTATCATGACTTCTCTACTTAAAAATGGCAAGCCCTGCTCCCCAACTTTTGGCACTCCCCATCTGCCTTATCTTGTTATATATATGTTTTCACAGCAGGGACATTTTCTAATATAGGTTTATACTTTACTTATTTACTATCTTTTGTGTGTGTGTGTGTGTGTGTGTGTGTGTGTGTGTGCCTCTTCCCTTCCTAGAATGACAGCTCCCTGAAGTCAAGGATTTTTTTTTTCTTCCCTGATGTAGCCCCAGTACCTAAAAGAATGCCTGGTATATAATAGATAATAAATGTTTCTTGAATACAAGCTTGCATGAAGAGATGGAGCCAAATACAGTTCTGATGACATCATTTGAGCTCTGGGTCCATGTGTCTAAAGCAAGAATTCTACACTTTTCAGTTCCATAGGTCAATAAATTTCCTTTTGTTTATTTATTTAATTAGAAGACTATTATTTAACTAAATCAATTAGAGTTGGATTTCTGACATCTGCGAGAGAAGAGCCCTGGCCTTCACATGGAGCTAATGTAAAGTCACAGAAGACCTCTTTGAGGAAGAAACATTTAAGCTGATGCCTGGAGGAGGAATGGGAACTAGTCACAGCAAGATTGTGGGGGCGGGTGGCAAGATAGGACAGTGCAGGGAGAATATTCCAGGATGGTATCGTGGGAGCCCCAAGGCAGGCAGACATTGAAAGCTGGCCACCAAGGCTAAAATACAATGAATGAGCTGGAGAGTGGTGTGAGATGAAGCCAGGAGGTAGGCTGAGGCCGGAACATAGGAGCCCTAGGAATCACCAGGGAGGATTTTTAATTATATTCTCAGTGCAATGGAAAGCTATTTATGGGGCTTTAAGCAGAAAAGTGGCATATCTAGTGTACTTTTCTCAAAGATCACTGCGGGTATGGGATGGCTAATAGACTATGGTGTGTGTGTGTATGTGTGTGTGTTTTGGGGAGACTTGTGAAAGTGGGGAGAGCAGGGGTCCAGATGGGAAACAACAGTGTTGGGACATGGGTAGTGGCAGTGGAGAGAACTAGATGAAATTGAGATATATTTTGGAGGTATTATCAACAGGCTTTGGTGACAGATTGGCTGTGGGGGTGAGGAAGAGGGAGGCAACAGGAATAACTCCTAGGTTTTCAGCTTGAGCAGTGCGAGGGATGCAGGTGCCGTCTGCTGAGATATGGAAGATTGGAGCAGGAGGAACCTGGGGAAGAAGCCTCTGGTCAGATGCAGCCTGGCCTGGCACAAGGTGCTTCTTGGCAGAGCATTGGTGACACTTCCTGCCATAGTTAGACACTGACTTATCTTGAATATGTTGGACAAGCAACTTGTTGAAGCACATTAAAATTCCTTTTCCATGAGGGAAAAGTAAGGACAACACTCTATTTGCTCTATTTTTCTCTGCAGATAATTTGGTGGTAGTAAATTCTCTCAAAGTGAGAACACAGATGCAGCCAACAGCTGGGCCATGCTGGGATAATGGCGTTGAGGGCAGCTCTTGCTCATGGAGCTGTATTTCAGTAATCATTAGGGTGTTCCTTGTTGAGAGGGGTGGGGTTTCAGGATGTACCATCACACTGGGAACTGGACTGGATGGCTTTTGAGGTCTTACCAGTCTTGGGGTTCTATGATTCAACAGTTCAGTCACTGAGAAGGTTTTCTTTTCTTTTCTCTCTTCTTTTCTTTTCTTTTCTTTTCTGTTTGAGGCCGAATCTTGCTCTGTCACCCAGACTGGAGTGCAATGGTACAATCTCAGCTCACTGCAACCTCTGCCTCCTGGGTTCAAGCAATTCTTCTGCCTCAACCTCCTGAGTAGCTGGGATTACAGCCACCATTAGCAGTCACCATGCCCAGCTAACTTTTGTATTTTTAGTAGAAATGGGGTTTCACAAAGTTGGCCAGGCTGGTCTCAAACTCCTGACCTCATGTGATCCACGTGCCTGAGCCTCCCAAAGTGCTGGGATTACAGGCGTGAGCCACCACGCCCGGCCGAGAAGTTGTTTTTAAAATAAACAAAAGGTTGATGATCGTGGGTTAGCAGAACTTACTAACATTAGTATCACTAAAGTTGATATACAGCCCCCACCCACTGCGAAATTTGACTGGCTTTTAAAAGAAAAATAAAATAAAATAAAATAAAATAAAATAAACAAAAGCTGGAAAGGATGAAGGAGGCCCTTGGATGAAACAAGTTACTAAGTGGGCTTTAATAATTCATTCATGTTCTCAAAGTGACAATTTACTCTCTAGGGCCAGCCTAAGCTTTTGAGCCACCCCAGTAGACTTTTTCTCCTCCCTTCAGTATCAAAATTTGAATACACAAATAACAGTTAAGATTTTGCCATAGCATAACGTGTTTGGAGTGTAAATTTGGGGCGAGGGAAAGGAAGAATATAAAATTTGTTGCTGTTGGCACTTGAAAAATGCAAGTTGTAGAGTCCAACAGACTGAAGTCTGAATATATATGCTGTCGTGTGTAGCTGTGTGATCTTTAACAAATTACTTAGCCTCTCTGGGTCTCACTTTTCCCTTATGTAAAATACAGGCATGTAGAGTTCCTGCCTCATAGGATAGTTGTGAGGACCAACTGAGATCCTGGTGTGGAGGAAGAGGCCAGTCAACATGAGCTACTATTCAGTGTTTTACAAGCACTTTAAAGACAGAAGTTAAAAAAAGTATTTTGATCACTTAGAGAGAGCAATGTTAACACTTTGAGCCTTTTTTAGATGTATTTTTTGTCCTGTATATTTGTATTACATTGTTATGGTTATACTGAATTTTGTATCCTGCTGTTAGAGTCAGCTCAGGCTGCTATGACAAGATACCACAGACTGGGTGGCTTAAACAACAGACTTACTTCTCACAGTTCTGAACACTGGAATGTCCGAGATCAAGGTGCTGGCAGATTCACTGTCTGGTGAGAGCCTGCTTCCTGGCTCATAGATGGTGCCTGCTTGCGGTGTCCTCACATGGCCTTTCCTCAGTGTGTGCTTGTGGAGAGAGAGGTGTCGCTTTCTTGCTCTTCTTATAAGGGCACTAATCCCATCACGAGGGGCCCAGCCTCATGAGGGGCCCAGTCTCATGACTTAGTTTAAACCCAATCACCTTCCAAAGGCCCCATCTCCTAATACCATCACACTGGGGAACTTCAACGTAGGAATGTAGGGAGGATGCAAACATTCAGTTCACAACACCTATTTTTTGTCTTTTACTATTATTAGGCCATCAACATTCTCCCTATTCTTTCAGTTATGTCCCAAATAAAGGTCTTATTTTTTCATCACAACTTTAATATATAATTCATATACCATAACTTTCACCCTTTAAGGCATAAAATTCAACTTTAAAAAAATTATATTCACAAAGTTTTTGGTGCCCAAAAAGAAGCCTCATCAGCTGTCACTCCCTTCTTTCCTTCCTCTCAACCTCTGGCAACCACTAATGAACTTTCTGTCTTCCTAGATTTTCCTATTCTGGATAGTTCATGTAAATGGAATCATATAATATGTAGTGCTTTGTAACTTCTTTCACTTAGCATCATGTTTTCAAGGTTCATCCATGTTGAGTACTTCATTCCTTTTTGTTGCCAAATAATACTCAATTGTATTATATTTTTTTACCCATTCTTCAGTTGATGGACATTTGGGTTGTTTTCATTTTTAGGCTAGTATGAATAACGCTGCTATTATTTTAAATTCTGCATTTAAAATTTACTGGGTGGATGAATTAATAAAGGAAACACAATTATCATACAAAATAGGTAGAAAATGCCATCTCTGTAACCTGAACAGAATTTTCCTTCTCTTTTTTGTCCTGAACAGCAAGAATAATTGGAAGTAGCACAGCAGTAACTGAAAGAAATAATAAAGGCCCAACAGAATTCAATAAAGCAGATGCACATTGTTGGCTTCAGGCTGACCAGGGAAATCAGAAGTTGTGTTTGAGTTTTGTACAGGATATGATGGCAGTCTCTGGGGCTTTGTTTACCAACTTGGCTTTGGTGGAAAGTTTTTGTCTTACTCTTTGTAATGTACGTAATATAACCCATTCATCAAAAGTGTAAAGAGAAAACCAGCAAACTTACTAACCATGATTCTAATTCTTTTAGGTCATTTGTAAATTTGAGGAAATTAAATACATTGTTATCAATATGGGCAAGAATTGCATATAAACAAGGGCACAGGGCAAGCTAGAAACACTTGACCATATACGCTTCTGCATGTCAGAGCTGGAAGCTTGGAGGTCTCCCTGAGGTGCCAGTCTCAATACTCCCCGCTGGTTCTGAACCAGTTGAGTCAAAGAGAAGATAAACATATCAGATTTAGACTGACGAAAGTAGCCTCACCCTGAAGCAAAATTGGCATCTTCATACTTAGCCTCCTAGCCACAGGTAGGATCAGCTGGGCAAGCAGCCCTTCCCCAAGAAACAACCACCTGCCTCGCAGAGCAGAAGGAAGAGAAAGCTCACAGGTCACAAAATGGGAAGGAAGGGTGGGCCACGTGGGAACACCAGTCTGAATACCTTAACTCTAGCTGATAAGGGATTGTAGACTAATGGAGGCTAAACTATTGCCAAACCATCCATCACTAATTAGTTAGCAAGAGGCAGGAGGACCAGAAATTTTACTGTAGCAGAATGCCCTGGCATTCTACTGCTGCTTAACAAACCATTCTCAAACCAGTGACCATCCAGATAGAGTACAGTTTTTTTCTCACAGTTCTGTTTAGCTGGATGGTTCTCACTCAGGGTCTTTCATACAATTATAGTCAGAGATGGTGGCTAGCTCTGGAGTCTTCTGAAGACTTCTTCACTTGTGCCTGGCATGTGGGCTGGGATGACTGGTGTACCTGGGCCTCTCGTCTCCCATTGGCCTCCCTACTTTTCTAGCTTGGGCTTCCTCACAGCATGAAAGACTTAGACTAATTAGACTTTTTTTTTTTTTTTTTTTTTTTAATGTGGCAGCTGACTTCCCCCATAGCTAATTTTTCTAGAGGCCCAGATGAAAGCTACAAGGTTTCTTATAAGCTGGCTTTGTAAGTCCCAGAACATGATTTCTACTACATTCTATTGGTCAAGCAAGTCACTAAAATTAGCTCAGACTCAAGCGGTGGAGAATTAGACTCCACTAGTAAGTGACAGGAATAGCAAAAAACTTATAGCCGTCTTTAATTTACTTAACAGAAATGCCTTCATGAAAACGTAAGGACAGGGGTAAGCAACTAACAATGATTGAAATACTATATGTTAGGGACACATCGCATTATCATGTTCATTCTCACAAAAGCCCACAAGGTGAAGTGTCATTTTCCCCATTTTACAGGTGAAGAATCTGAGAACCAGAGGTTAAGTGACTTGCTGGTCAATAGGTGGTAGAGAAAAACAAAAAACAAAAACACTGTTATGTCTGATTCCAAAGCCTTTGTTATTTTTGCTATATTACACTATTATTTATCTATTATAAATCTCTCATTATATAGAAGAGAAACTTGCACCCCCTTAAATGCTTGTGAACTAGCAGACTTTGAAAATGGTAACTTTTATGACAGTTTCACTGGTTAAATATTTGCTCTGGTCCAATATTTCATAAGTTAATTTTGAGCAAAATCCATACTCTACGATGTGGAGTTCCCTATTAGGTGGGAAACGATGCTTTCAACCAGGACCTCATCAAGGGAGCTTTCCTGGAACCCAGAAGGAGAACCTATCACCTATCAGATTGTTGGAGGATGAGATTTCTTAGAAGCCCCTCTCACTTCATGCTCCCAGATTTTCCACTTAGAATGCTATGGCACTCTTGCTCCATCCTAGAATCAAATCCAAGCCCTTATGTTAAATAAAACTCTTCATTAATGCTTGTCAACTCTATATCACCCACTTTTAGTGGGTATTACACATTATATGTATCTCCTTTACACATTATATGTATCTCCTTTAAAAATCCTGAAATAGGCTGGGCGTGGTGGCTTATGCCTGTAATCCCAGCACTTTGGGAGGCCGAGGCTGGCAGATCACAAGGTCAGGAGATCGAGACCATCCTGGCCAATATGGTGAAACCCCATCTCTCCTAAAAATACAAAAATTAGCTGGGTGTGGTGGCACATGCCTGTAATTCCAGCTACTCGGGAGGCTGAGGCACGAGAATTGCTCGAACCCAGGAGGCAGAGGTTGCAGTGAGCTGAGGTCATGCCACTATACTCCAGCCTGGTGACAGAGCGAGACTCCATCTCAAAAAAGAAAAAAAAATCCTGAAATAGAAATCATACTACTGACGCACCAAGCTCAAAGACAACCATGAAGGATAAATCATGAAGAAGAAGCAAGAGGAGGGTATTTATAATAAAACAAAATACATTTTAATAAACCAATGCTGGAACATACCTATATTAGAAGAGATACATTACTAGTGGGTCCCAAATCATGATGAAGAACTGAAAAATTGTTTTTTGATGGATTACAGTCCAATATATTTGTAAAATATAACAAAACTGCTATAGTAGAATGCAATGGCTACAAAGATTACTCTTACTTTCTGTAGGTAACTGGCAGGGGACGGGTAACAGTTTGTAGACCTGTTTTGGTCTTGGATCCTACTTTGAGTAGCAATGCATCAGATCAATTAATGTTCATAGTAACCCTACCAGGTAAGTGTTATTTGGACTCTCCATATGATAGATGAGGAGACTGGGGCACTGAGAGATTAAATAACTTGCCTAAAGCTCAGATTCAGACTCAGGCATTTTGACACATGGCTAATGCTGGACTTCATAAACATACCTGTTACAGATGCAAAGTAAGATTTGGTATTCTTGAGGTGTGCACAGTCTACTGGAAGAAACAAACAGAAAAATAATAGGTTAATAATTTTGAATTTTGACAAAATGTTTGTCATCAAGTAAAAATTCAGAAGCAAGGCCATCAATCCACTGAAATCTCCCAAGGCTCCAAAATCCCCCTCCAGGCAGCTTTTCAAGAATTCTCTCATTTTACCTCAATATGAATGCACAAATCTTTGAAACATTCAAATCTCCAGCTCTTCCTCTGACTCTCAGTGAACCCAAGTTTTGAAAAGGCCTGGGGAATGGGATAAATGATGCTCTTCATTCTCAAGTTTAGCATCTTTTTGAGAAAGAGTTGTGCCCTTTGTGAAGGAGTGTGGAGGAGATATGAGAAATTAATTGGCACATCTGTTCTCGTGTCTGTTCATAAGCATCCTGTGATCATAAACAACTCATTTAGGGGCATCGTCAGTCTCTCCCCAAGAGGTACCACCCCCATAACATTTGTGGACTGCACACTCTGGCAAGTGAATCACCTTTTAGAATGAGTGACTGTTGACTCACCACTTCGGAGAGCTTCCTATTGAGCCAGAATTTGCCCTAAAGCCTTGGAAAGAGAACAAAACAACTTTTGAAGGAAATGAATACCATTCCTTTGTCAACTGTGAGACTGTTACAGCCAAAAATGGGCTTCACTTCCCGTGAACAACAGTACCCAAGTTTCTGCAGGCTGCTGAGGCTTCGACCTACCGCGCTGGATAGGCAGCTTCCTGAATCTTTCCAGCAGGGCCACTCAGGGGACATTTATTGAGCACTTGCACTGTACAAAATAATTTACATATACTATTTCATTTTATTCTGAAAACAAATATAATATGAGGTAGATGTTATCATGATTTCTATTTTACAATTGATTTAAACTGAGGCACATAGTGGTTACGAACTTTTCAAAAGTCAGAGAGCTGGAAGGTAGAAGAGCCAAAGTATTTGACTCCAAAGTGCTTGCTCACAAATGTCAAGCCTTAATGAGCATTAGACTCCAGGAAGGGGCCTCAAGAATCCAAGGAAGAGCTGGGCACAGTGGTTCACGCCTGTAATCCCAGCACTTTGGGAGGTTGAGGCGGGCGGATCACGAGGTCAGGAGATCGAGACCATCCTGGCTAACAAGGTGAAACCCCGTGTCTACTAAAAAAATTAGCCGGGCGTGGTGGCGGGTGCCTGTAGTCCCAGCTACTTGGGAGGCTGAGGCAGGAGAATGGCGTGAACCCAGGAGGTGGAGCTTGCAGTCAGCTGAGATGGTGCCACTGCACTCCAACCTGGGCGACAGAGCGAGACTCCATCTCAAAAAATAATAATAAAAAAAAAAAAGAATCCAAAGGAGCATTCTCCTATATTTCCTGAACGATTGTTTTGGCCTTGGTCCCTACACTACAATGCACAAATACGATGCAAAGCGTACGGCATCACATGTGGTCCAAGGTCCTTGGACTTTCATCATCCTGCGATGGGGATTCAGTGTCTCCTTACAGAGTTTGGGGAAGGAGCCAAGAAATACTGTATGAAAAGCACCTCACTTAAGCCTGGTCTGTGGCAGATACTCAATGTACTGAGTATTCATCCATCGTCTCCCACAACACTCATAAAAAACACAAGGAATGTGTAGTTGCACAAAGGAGATAGACACACATTCTATGAGCACAGTACTGAGGGAGGAAACAACGTAAAAAGTAGAGTTTTTGAGGGATACTTACAGATACCAATAAGATATTGAGCATCTACTGTGTGCCAGATATATATATGTATATATAGTGTGTGTATTATATACATAAATAGAATATATTGTTATAATTGTAATAACAAATTATACATAGTATACATGATAATATTTATTATGTATATATACTTATTTTATGTATAATTATATTATGTATCATATATACAATAAAATATTATATATGTAATATATGTACAATAATATGTATATATGCATAATATATCATATATACAATAATAGATTATTATATATGCAATATATAACTGTTACATATTATATACATATTATATGTTATATGATCATTAAATATTATACTACATAATGTAACACATGTAATTACATATAATATATGATATATAATATATAATACATAATTATTTAATGTGTTGTGCACTATAATATATAATATATTATATAATATAAATTACATGTTATATGTAATATATAATCTAAATTACATATATTAAGATATGTATTTCACATAAAATGATATATTAATGAATAATGATATAATATAAAATATAATATTGCATATATTATATAGTATCATATAGTATATATCACATATAATATGTATATACACTATACAATATATTACATGTAATATGTATACATACTATATAATGTATTACATATAATAAGTATACATACTATAAAATGTATTACATATAATGTGTATGTATACTATATATTATAGATTACATATACATGCAATAGATAAACAAAATTGCATATATAATACATATTATTGTATCTATACTATACAGTATATATCATACATATATACATATCATATATAATATAACTGTATAATATATACATTTGTATATATGTATATACAAATGCATAAAAATGTATATATACACGTATAATATAAATGTATAATATATAATAAATATATAACATATAAATATATATTCATATATAATATAGTATATATGATTTTGTATATGCAAATATATAATGTGTCATACATATTTACATATCATATGTAATATATAATATACAGTATGCATACATATATGTGCAATATATGATATAAAGTATAGATACATATTATATGTGTGATATATACTATATAGTATATATACTATATATACTGTAGAGTATGTACAATATGTTATATATGTAATTTTATACAATATATAATTATGTAATATATATTTTTACATATATTATGTTATAATATATCATATATTGTTACATATATAATTTAGTATATATTATATTCTGTTATGTATAATATATAATTATATATCAATAATCATATAATCATTATATATCAATTATACAATCATGCATATATAGTATCATAACATATAATACAATAATGTGTTGTTATAGTATATACTAATAAAGGTTATATATGGAAGATATATTATATATTAATCCACCTATACTGTACATATATAGTGTATATGTCACATATATGTAGAATATGTTATATACTATTACATATAACATATAACATTATATATTTATATATTATCATAGCATATAACATTATATACTAATATATATTACCATAACATATAACATATATGTAATATTAAATATTATAACATATATTATTATATATGATATATTACATATAATAGAATGTTATATATGTAATAATATATATTGTGTATGTAATATATAGACTATACATAATATATTACATATATAGATTATACATCATATATTACATATATTATATATCATATAGATTATATGTAATATTATTACATATAATCTTTATTATGTATTATATTATTATATGTTATTATATATTATTATATGTAATTATATATTATTATATTATTATTATATGTAATAATCTTTATTATATAACATACATAATAATCTATTACAAATAATGCATTATATAATCTATTATATATATTAACATACTCTCTTAAAGTCTCAGCATGGGTATTCTCCACATGTGATACCAAAGAAACTGAAACAGAGAGTTTAGGAAACTTGCCTAAGGAATGAAATCTAGTATTTCTCAAAAATCACCTTTCAGTTAAAGGATGGTCTTGTTTATGTTGAATGTACAATGTGATAGCTGAATTGTATAAAAATAGGTTTGGTATTACCTTGAAGTTTGTTTCAAAATGCCTATAATTTCATGCCCTTTAGGTACATTTTATTTTGTCTAGACCTCTTGATATATAATGACAAAAGTAGAATTCAAGTATTTCTGTGTTACTTCTGGAAAACAGGCTTGAGAGAGAAGGTGACAGCTGAGCATATCTGTGAATGCAACAGCCAAGGTGTTGACAATGGATGAAATGCATCATGAACCTGGTGCGTCAACAAGGTGGATTAGGGTGCAAGCTGAAAATGTAGGTTTAGTGGAAGGATGAGGGGCTCCACCCTTCCAATTGGTTTCCCCCAGTCTTGCCATGAATGCCTCACTGAACTTGCCCAGTTTTGGTCAACCCCAAACTTAAAGTACGGATGCCTCCAGCACAGCAATACCCAAGCTTAATCAACATGTTTGATCTGGTTGAAATCCAGAAATTGAATGAAGTGAAAGTTCTGGTGCATTCAGTTATAGTTGAGATTTTTGTGCCATCAGATATGTTTGCTATTCAACTCATGGCCATGTTTCTACTTGGCAGCAATTTAAGACATTCAGCAAAGCCAAATATGAGGCTTGGTCTATTACTAGGTTGGACTGCCTGCAGAAATATGATTCACAGCCATGGAAAATGATGACTGGATTTGGTAAAACAGTTTTTTCTTGTTTTACTTATCACTTAATAAACCAAAAGTTAACAGAAAGAACTCTTGGGACCGCTTCCCATTGTATGTGTGAGAGCCTGGATGTGAACCTAAGTCTTTGCAACTCTAATGCCTATGTTCATTTTACAAAGTTACACTCTTCTCTAACAATATATGTCAGAACTGAGTTACGACAAGTGAGTAGACATTTTCCAGATGGGTTATGAGACAAAGGGCATTTTAAACAGAGACAACAGCATAAGCACAATGCCTTGCATTATGGCAGAAGGACCAAGATGAGGTCAAGTTGCACAGATAATGTAAGGGAAGACTTTCCATAAGAAGTGTCTGAATGCATTGAAATACGTGACTCGTCATTCATTACTTTGGTAATTCAACAATTATTTATTGAGTGCCATTACATGTCAGGTAACATGTTACAAAACTGGAATTGGAAATTACTCAAATCCTTTGTCAAAATATCACTGCATAGGCTGGGCTCAGTGGCTCGTGCTTGTAATCCCAGCACTTTGGGAGGCCAAGGCAGGTGGATCACTTGAGGTCAGGAGTTCGAAAGTAGTCTGGTCAACATGGTGAAACCCCGTCTCTCCTAAAAATACAAAAATTAACCAGGTGCAGTGGCACGTGCCTGTAATTCCAGCTACTTGGGAGGCAGGAGAATCGCTTGGACCTGGGAGGCGGAGGTTGCAGTGAGCCGAGATTGTGCCACTGTACTCCGGCCTGGGTGACAGAGCGAGACACCATCCCCCCCCCAAAAAAAAAAAAGAAAAGAAAAAAAAAAATCACTGCTTATATCTAGAACTTCCTCTCCTCCTCTAAAACAAACAAGTCTGTACAATTTTGTCTCATTGGCAAAACTAGCAGCTAAAGTCCCTTTAGCTGGCTTTTGAGTGAAATAAACTATGAATATTTATAATAGAGTAAGAGGCAAGCATAAGAGAAAGTAAAGATAAGCAGAGAAAAATGACAATATCTTTAGGCTGGGGAGGACCTTGCCTGTCATATGGTTCAACCTGTTTATTCTGCTGAGTTCCAGAGTGAAGGGACTTGCCCAAGCTCTCTTCATTCCCTGTATTGGTTCCTTTCTTCTCATACTCCCTGCCAGCGTCTGCCTTCAGTGTCTCATCATGTTTCACTTGGATTGTTATGGTAGCCTTCAAACAAATCTCTCTGCTTTTACGCAGCAGCACTGAGATAATTCAGAAAAGCAACTTCTTGATTTTACTTTGCTCCTCAAAGCCGTTCAATATCTTCATGTTGTCTCAGGCTGTGCTTCCCAAACTGTGGTAAGTGACCAGGTCCCAGACAGTACCCAAGCCATAAGCTAAACATAACATCACTTTAGAATGCTAATTTTACTTGATGGCTAGTAACTAAAAACATCATTTTACATGAAAACAAGTGAATATATTATAGCCAAGATGAAAAATTTGGAAGAGCTGAAATATTTCAAGGAACTTTTTTTTAATTTGTACCAGTTGGTATCAGAACCCTTGTGTATTAGTCCATACTCATATTGCTATAAAGAAATGCCTGAGACTGGGTAATTTACAAGAAAAGAGGTTTAATTGGCTTATAGTTCTGCAGGCTGCACTGGAAGCATGGTGGCATCTGCTTCCAGGAGGCCTCAGGGAGATTTTCATCATGGCAGAAGGCAAAGAGGGAGCAGGCACTTCACATGGCAAAAGCAGGAGCAAGAGAGAGGGAAGGGGGAGGTGCCACACACTTTGACACCACCAGATCTCATGAGAATTCACTCACCATCCTGAGGACAGTACCAAGGGGACAGTACTAAAACATTCATGAGAAATTGTCCCCATGATCCAATCACCTCCCACCAGGCTCCACCTCCAATATTGGAGATCACAGCTCAACATGAGATTTGCAGGAGGAACACAGATCTAAGCATATCACCTTAGCAGCACAAGTTTGCTCTTTCCGCCATAAGAGTGTTTCAGTGGGAAAGTTTATAATGTCTTGACCCATAGAATAAATTCCAGGTCATTAGTTCATATCCCAGTTTTTCCAAGATCTGTTCAGGCTTGCCTTGCCACCCTCTTCTCTTTAATAGATTCCTAGAGACTCCACTCATCAACCATCCCATGCCACTTGTATTAGTTTGTTCTTGCATTGCTATAAAGAAATACCTAAGACTGGGTAATTTATTTAAAAAACAGGATTTAATTGGCTCATGGTTTCACAGGCTGTAAAGGAAGCATGATGCTGCCATCTGCTCAGTCTCCACGGAGGCCTCAGGAAACTTACAATCATGGTGGAAGATGAAAGGGAAGCAGGGATGTCTCACATGGTCAGAGAAGGAGCAAGAGAGAGAGAGGGGAGAGGTGCTACACACCATTAAACAACCAGATCTCATGATAACTCACTGCCTCACTACACAGTACCAAGGGAGGATGCTGCTAAACCATTCATGAGAATTTCACCCCCATGACCCAACCACCTCCAATACTGGGGATTGCTATTCAACATGAGATTTGGGCAGGAACAGAGATCCAAACCATAACACCACTTAAAATAATAACTACTGCCGGGCACGGTGGCTCACGCCTGTAATCCCAGCACTTTGGGAGGCTGAGGCGGGTGGATCACCTGAGGTCAGGAGTTCGAGACCAGCCTGGTCAACCCGGTGAAACCCCATCTCTACTAAAAATACAAAATTAGCAGTGGTGGCGCATGCTGGTAATCCTAGCTACTCGGGAGGCTGAGGCAGGAGAATTGCTTGAACCTGGGAGGTGGAGGTTGCGGTGCGGTGAGCTGAGATCCTGCTATTGCACTCCAGCCTGGGCAACAAGAATGAAACTCCATCTCAAAAAAAGAAAATAATAATAATAACTACTATAGTGTCCAAGGTTTGGTAAAATACAAAAACCACTGTAGGTATCTCAAACAGGAATACATTTTATACAGGAAATTAGCTTACAAAGCCGTTAGAAGAACCGGCAGAACAAAGGTTAGGTGAGCCAACTGCCAGTGTTCAGGAAGTCATGAAGCACAGCCATGGCAGGAAGCTGCCGTTAATGCTTTGGGCTTTCTGCAGCAGCTAAATGGGTTATGTTCAAGAGCATGGCTGGAAGGTGCAGCTCCAGAAAAACTTTACATCTGCCACCAGTTGAAAACCAAAATACTGGCTTTTGAGTCTCTTCTGCCTTTCAAATGTTGCATGTATGGCTTTAAGCCTGAAACTTTGCGATATGGGCTGAATGGTGTCCCCTCAGGTTCACATGTTGAAATTCATACCCCCCAGTACCTCAGAATGTGATTGTATTTACAGATTTACCTTAACTTTTTAAAAAGAGATTAAGGTAAAATAGGTTATATGGGTGGGCCCTAATCTAATATGACTTACGTCTTTATAAAAAGAGGAGTTTAGGACATAGATAGGCACAGAGAGAAGACCACATGAAGACATGGAGATGACATGGCCATCCACAAGTCAAGGAGAGACTTTAGAAACCAGCACTTTCAACACCCTGATCTTGGATTTTCAGCCTAGAGGACTGTGAGACAATACGTTTGTGTTGTTTAAGCCACCCAGTTCGTGGCACTTTGTTATGGCAGCCCTAGCAAACTAATATATTCTGGGAATAGGGATTTTGCAAGACTTAGTTATTAGGTTTCTAAGGGCAAAAATGATACTGAGTTGCAAGAGGCAATCTGGCACAGCTGCCCTATGCTAGGCTCATGCTGAGGCCCGGTCATGGCACAAAGCACTTCACATATGTTATCTTGTTTAATTTAAGCCTCATATCATCCATCAGTAGTGGGAACCTGGATCAGATCTAGAAGCAGATCTCTTTGTGCTCTATTTGGTTGCATATACACTTTCTTCTTTGGTCCACTCAGGGAACATCTATTGATCTTCAAATTGATGTCAATTCTTCTCGCTCTTCACCCAATGCCAATCTTCTCCCTCCCCACAGAGCCATTTCCTCCTTTGTTTTCCCAAAACCATAGCCCATATGGATTTCTATAACAGTACTTGTGCAGATTCTATGCATCTTTACATCTATGCATTTGCCTTCTCCACTAAACTCTAGGTTTCTTAAGAGCAGAGACCACATCTTGTTTGCTTTTGCACTTCCAGAGCCCAACTTTGTGTCTGATACATGGTTTTCCTTCAGGATGTGTTGGAAGAAAGTGGGAGGAAGGATTCAAACCAGGAAAAGACCATGGTTCCTTTCACTGCATCACAGTGTCAGCATCTCATAAGAACACACTCAGTTAATCCAGGACAGGAAGGAAGAATGCTTTTGCACACACACATGCATATAAATGTGAGAGACTTCTCTAGCCTGATGCTAGACCACTTCCCTTACAGAAATTGGCCAGTAGTGTGACAGTTAATTAACTTTCTAAGTAGCTAACCAAATATCTCATTTACTCAGTCAACAGAGTGATAATAGAGAAGTGTGGTGGAACAGAGAAAAGGGACCTTAGGGAGCTGTGAAGGAGGCTTTGCAAAGCAGATGACATTTGAGCTTGATCTTAAAGAATGAGTAAGTGTGTTATGAAGGGTAGTGGGTTGTGGGTATTCCAGAAAAGGGAACGGCATGGGCCATGTCTGGAGACTTTGACTTGTTCAGCAAAGAGCAAGTAGTTAGGTGTGTATGTGCGTTTGTTAAGTGCGGGGAATGGGGGAAGAGGAGAGACAACAGGAAATGAAAAACCACAACAAACGTCTTTGTACATAAATATTTCTTCACATTTCAGATAGTCATAGAATGTCTTAGATCTGGGCATGGTTTATAACATCAAAAATGGGAAATGGCCAATGGTAGGAGAATGGATAAATAAACTATGGTGTATTAACTCAAAACAATATTATGTAATAACATAATTACATAATTTATTAAAAGTATTAGCAAATACTTTACATAAATGCATATTAAATAAAAGACTATCAAATGAATAAGTATTAAAAGTAATGGCAAATATCACAATTGCTTTTGCACCAACCTAATTATATAAGATTGTAACGAAGAACTTATCACTTTACAGGAAGATTTTGTGTGAATGATCCTAAGTGAAATAGTGGGATTTGGTATCATCATATGCACTTAAAAAATAAAATAGGCCGGGTGCAGTGGCTCACGCCTGTAATCCCAGCACTTTGGGAGGCCAAAGCAGGTGGATCATGAGATCAGGAGTTTGAGACCAGCCTGGCCAATATGGTGAAATCCTGTCTCTACTAAAAATACAGAAATAAGCCGGGTGTGGGGCCATGTCTGTAATTCCAGCTACTCGGGAGGCTGAAGCAGGAGAATAGCTTGAATCCAGAAGGTGGCGGTTGCAGTGAGCTAAGATTGCGCCACTGCACTTCAGCCTGGGTGGCTGGCAGAGTGACAAGACTCTGTCTCAAAAAAATAAAATAAAATAAATAAAATAAAATCCTAAACAGAAGGAAAAAAATAGAAGGAAATATTGTGGGCAGTTGTTATCTTTGGGTGATTTTCCCTTCTCATTTCTATTGATTAATTTTTGCACTTAATTTATTGATAATGAAGACGAATTTTTTTTTTTTTTTTTGTATTTTTGAAAAATCCATGTCCTGTCCTAAAGATTTTTGCTGCCAATTCCTTTGGCACATTGTTATGGCAGCCCTAGCAAACTAATATATTCTGGGAATAGGGATTTTGCAAGACTTAGTTATTAGGTTTCTAAGGGCAAAAATGGTACTGAGTTGCAAGAGACAATCTGGCACAGCTGCCCTATGCTAGGCTCATGTTGAGGCCCAGTCATGGCACAAAGCATGTTCTGTGGTTACGGGACACTATTTAGCTGTGACCAGAAGAGAAAAGGCCAAAGTTTCACCGAACCACCAAGAAGACAGAGGCTTAAGAAAGGAAACCAAAGACCAAGGGGCATTAGGTCCTTGTGATTCCCATCTCAGAGTGAAAGCGCAAGTCGCAGCTTCAGAGAGCCTTCCCAGAGCGGAGTGGGTTCTTTCAACAGTTCTGATGTGGCTCCTGGACCTGTCAGCACTTGTTTTTGGATATTGCCCAGCATATCCGTGTTAAATGTGGATTTCAGGAATCTACACAATAGTCCTTGTGTGGTGTGGGGTGCACAATTTGCAGGAACCATAAAGTCCCTCGTTTAGAGCAACCTATTTTAATGAGGCAACTCAAGATCTTAAGAGCTATTGCCAAAGTCACTAATGGTTAAAAAATCTGGACTATATTTTTAGGGGTTGGGACCGCTGCTATCAATCCCAGCAGCAGGGTGTTCCTTCTTGACCATTAAAGACTCTGCCCAATGTTGTGGAAAAGGCAAGGGTAAGGAGTCAAAAGGCCTGGATATGGGCATTAGGATGGTAGCAGTAGCTACTATGGAGTCCCAGGTTCACTCTGGGCTAAACACTGTGCTAAGTGTCTCACAAATATGTTCTCCGTTAACCCTTGTTGCAAATAGAGTACTGTTTTTATCCATGCTTTACAAATAGAGAAATTGAAGTTTGAAGAGGCTATGCAATTTACCTAAGCTTATTTCCAGCTTTTCATTGTGCAGGAATCTCCAAATGGTCACTCCAGCTCTCTGGGCTTCATTTATTTTATCTGTCAAATGGAGATAATAATAATGCCTGTCTTGGAGTGTCACTGGGAAGGTTTATTAAAAGGATGCAGTGAAAGTAACTACTAAAGCCTATACACTTGCAATACGTTATTATAAAGGCGCTGATTTTCCAGAACAAAGTCTGGAGACATAGATTTCAATTTCCTCTCTGTGTCTGTGTCTGCCATTCCAGATTGCTGTCAGTTGATGTAATAAATGTTTTCTTCCTTTCTCTAATCTTGGACATTTTTTTTTAATAGATTGAGAGTAATTACTCCCAAATGGATACATGAAAGCCCAAGTTCTGCCTAACATACATCAAACGATTCATAAATATGCATTTCTATTTTATTTATTATTCTTCATTAAATCTACTTCAAGTGAAAACAAACAAATCCACTCTTTCCAAGTATTAAATTAACTCAGCGCCAAAGGTGTTTCCTGCAACGCTCTTCCAGCAGAGGGCACTATTTCTCTATAAAGAGGGTGCCTTAGTTTTCTAAACTACGATCCACAGATTTTGGGGTAATTTTCGTAGGAGCCTCATCAATAAATTCAGACCCAAGTATTAAGAATTATTAATTAGGACAATGCCATTTGGGCTTACTTCTTGAAAAGAATTTTCAGTGAGTGCAGAAATGCTGGTTTTTGCCCTCTGCCATGTGAGGTCAGGTATTTCCATATTTAGAAATCACAGAATGTGAGAGTTAGGGCCTTATAGATCACTTAGCCCGGGGATCACAAAGAAGCCGCCTGCAGGCCAAATTCAGCCCACATTCATATTTTGTTTGCCTTGCAGAAGTTTATTATTATTGTTATCAAACTAACATTAACCAGGAGGTTGCACATAACATGTAGATTTCTTAGCATAACTTTAAAAAACAAATCAGAAGCTCTCACAATCCTAAGCCAAAATGCCTCCGTGGTGATAACTGGCTGGGATTTAATAAATTTGGACCCTTGTGGACAGGACATATGCATGCTAGTTCCCCAACAGTGACCCCTCATCCAGGCTGCCACACTAGTATACATCAACTATCTGGACCTAAAAGCACTTGAGTTTGATCTGTAGATTCTGGTCCAACTTCTTCATGTTACAGATGAAGACACTGGAGGCCAGAAATACGAAGGGCCTTGCTCAAGTTCACACCACAAGTTAGGTGCTGAGACCAGGTCTCACTCCCAGGCCTCCCAACCCACAGGGTCACAGTCCTTTCCCACCTCTGGGGTTTCTCAAAATTAAGAATTGATCCTAACTCCTGCCTGTGCCTCTGTCAGAAAGCTTCAGTCCTTTCCTCCTTTCTCCCAAGAGGCCGATGTTCCCAGGCAGGTGGGAGGGCCACAAAGAGGTCCCAGACAGAGTAAAATGCAGAGAGGCTTTGGTGGTTGTGGTGGTGGTGGTGGGGAACAGAAAGAAAGGGGAGAGGAGGGAAAAGAAGGGGAGAGGGGGCCCTCTACTAGTCCTTCTAGGGCCTTGTTCTTGGCTACTCTTGCTTTTCTAGGCCTAGTTTTGCTCTCAGACCCTGATTTCTCGGGCTGATGGACAGAACTTGGAGAGCACGAAGTGAGAGAGACTTCCTTTCTTAAAATTTCTGGGCCTTAGTTTCCTCATCTGTAAAGTGGAAATAGTATGACTTCGTGGATGTTGTGTAAAAATTTTCTATTTGATAAGAAAAGCATTTGTGATTCATTTGATTATTGACTGCCTACTAGATGTAAAGTATTTGGGGGTACAGCTATGCCTGAAACATGAGGATCCTCAAAAAATGGTAGCAATTATTGGGGAGAAAAAGGAGACAACCTTCTTGTTATCCTGCGGAGACTCTGTGCCTTTGACCCTGAGGCCTTCACATTTCAACAGCTCTCCACCTAAGCCTGTGCTGCGTATCTCGACTGCACGTTAAAATATCCTGGTCAGCGTTTAAAATCCTTGCTGCCCAGGCTCCCCCCAGACCAAGTAAATCAGAATCCCTAGGGGTGGGGTCTGGTCATTAGTACAGCACAGCTGGGAACCACTGTCATATATCCTCTCCCTACCCTGACACAGTCTCAAGCCGCTTGCTTCCCTAGGAACCACCTTGGCCACATGCTTCCTTTGCTGCAACCCCACTCTTGCCCTTTGACTCTGGACATATTAATGAAATTTCTCTGACCTTCTATTTCTTTAGGGGTGTAGGGGAGACAGTTGGTAGCCTACCCGGCATCCATGAGCTCCTTTTTCCATCTAAGCAGAAGGCAGATTTTGGAAGCGACCACCTCCTGGGGTGAATCTGGTTGGCCCAACAGTTAGTCAATCAATCCCCTTTTGTCAGTGATTGGTTTAGAAATGAGACTGTGGCCCCAACCTTGTTACGTAAGATGTGAGAAGAGGCCTCGGAAAAGTTTTCTTGTTCTTGAAAAAGACTCGGAAGAACGCCATTGTGTGGTGTTTTGATTTGACATGTGGAACTGCTGCCGCCATGTTGTGACCAGCCTGAGGATGAAGGTGACACGGGGGCACAACATGTAAAGATGAATGTTGGTTAACTGGAGCTTTTATTTAATAGAAGATTGAAGTGGCAAGCACGATGAGTAGAAGATAACTAGAAGTGGCAAGCACGATGAGTAGAAGATAACTAGAATTTACTGAGTCCCTATTATGTGCTGGACCCTCTGTTAAGTTTGGTATAACATGTGCCAGCTCTTGTAATTCTGACAACTGTGGTCTGGCATTAGAAAGTAATCAGACTCTATTGATTTTTTTTTTTTTTTTTTTTAGATGGAGACTCTCTCTGTCTCCCAGGCTGGAGTGCAAAGGCGCGATCTAGGTTCACTGCAACCTCCTCCTCCCAGGTTCAAGCGATTCTCTGGCCTCAGCCTCCTGAGTAGCTGGGATTACAGGTGCCTATTGCCACGCCCAACTAATTTTTGTATTTTTAGTAGAGCCGGGGTTTCACATGTTGGCCAGGCTGGTCTTGAATTCCTGACCTCAGGTGATCCACCCACCTTGGCCTACCAAAGTGCTGGGATTACAAGCGTGAGCCACCGTGCCTGGCTGACTCTGTTGATTTTTATTTTAGCTCTAACACTTAGGCAAATGTTTTCATCTCTCTAAACCTCAGTTTTCTCACCTGTGAGATAGAAGTGATAGAAACTACGCATCATGTGGTTGTTAGAAGAATTAAATGAAATAATGCATGTAAATAATCTAGTAAATAATTAGCACCCAGTAAAAACCAGGTGCTAATTATCTACATATTTTTTTAAATCAACCTATAAGGCAGGTTATTAGTTTTATTATCATTGTTATTGTACTTTTTACATATGACTAGAATAAGAATTACAAGACCCCAGTGGACTTGCCTAAGATCTGACAGTGCGTAAGTGGCAGAGCTGGGATTTAAACTCAAGAATTCTTTTTTTTTTGAGATGGAGTCTCATTCTGTCGCCCAGACTGGAGTGTAGTGGTACGATCTCGGCCTACTGCAACCTCCACCTCCCAGGTTCAAGCAATTCTGCTGCCTCAGCCTCCTGAGTAGCTGAAATTATAGGTGCCCGCCACCACGCCCAGCTAATTTATTTATTTATTTATTTATTTGAGACAGAGTCTTGCTCTGTCACCCAGGCTGGAGTGCAGTGGCACGATCTCAGCTCACTGCAAGCTCCGCCTCCCGGGTTCACGCCATTCTCCTGCCTCAGCCTCCCAAGTAGCTGGGATTACAGGCGCCCTCCACCATGTCCGGCTAACTGTTTGTATTTTTAGTAGGGATGGGGTTTCACCATGTTAGCCAGGATGGTCTTGATCTCCTGACCTTGTGATCCGCCCACCTCGGCCTCCCAAAGTGCTGGGATTACAGGTGTGAGCCACTATTTCCGGCCAATTTTTTGTATTTTTAATAGAGGTGGGGTTTTTCCATGTTGGCCAGGCTGGTCAAGAATTCTTACTACTAATCCACTGCTCATGCTTTTTCTCTCTCCTGCTTGCCATATTCAGTTGAGGAAATCCCAGTATTCTCCTGCATAAGTAGTCCATGGAGAATTCTTCCACAAACACAAGTTTTCAAGCAAACGAAATGAAAAGGAGAAGCTGAATCTGAGGCATGGGTGTGACCCAGAGGCTGAGAAAAGCAAGAAACCCTCTTCGGCAGGACATACTTTAGGCTTGCAAAGAATAAAGGCTCATAGGACAATAGACTCTCAAGAGCCAAAGAACCTTTAGAGATCATACAAGTATAACCCAACCCCATCCATGCTGAAATTCCTCTTTGCCTACCTCTTGAGATAGAGGCTTCCAATGCTCCAGAGTGGCACAACTCTGTTGAAAAGTTCTACCATTCCTTGAGATTACATTTTCATTTGCCTCCCTTGAACTTCCACCCATTGGTCCTAATTATAGCCTCCAGGGAAAGAAATAACAACCCTCACTCCTTTGCTACATGGTTGGCTGCGCTTTGGAAGGATGGTGATGACAGCTAACTTCACCCTGAATCTCTTTCTCACCTCCAAACTACTCCCTCATGCAGTTTTCTCAACTGATCTTCAAACAATACTGTTTCCAACTCCACCACCATCCTGACCCTTCTTTTGCTCTAGAGGGATAGAAATGGAATCAACACTTACAGAAGGGTTTCCTAACAATCGGAGCAGTTCCCCAACAGACCAAGTGGTCAGTTTGAAACATAATTGTTTATATGTAAATTATACTTTTAAGAAGTTGTAAGGGGGAAACTATTACCTAATGTTGTGGGCATCTGTTTTTGTTTGCCCGACATCCATTTCATTTCTTTTGGTATTAAGATGAAAACTCGCTTGGGTGAACAACCAAAGTCATTTGGATACAGTCTGGATGAGACAGTTAGCAAGGTGCCCTACTGTCCCGTAGCCATAGGCAGAAATATGGTCCTCACTGGGCTGGCCAGATCTTCCTTCCCTAACTGGACAGGAATTAGAGTGGATGGTTTGAACTCGCAGATTGTCAAAAGGGCAACTGGATCAGCTTGCTCATAGTTCTTGTGGAACCCCTAGAGCCACTTCTGTCCTCCTCCTGGCTTCCTAAGTTTGGCTGCTAGCTTTCCTTTTGAACTTTTGAAATCCTCTATATATTCCCAACATGTTTCCTTTCTGGTATATATTCATCAGATGTAATTTCTGTTGCTTACAGCTAAAGACCCTTGATTTATTTGGTAATAGGATAAAGGGCAAATAACATGATGGAATTTTAATAAAGCAGACTCAAAAACATAGGAAAAAATAAATATAGAATTTACTTAATCTCTATTATATTTATCTTATATGTTACAAATGTATGACGAATATTTTTATGTTAATAATATTTTTAAAAATTAACTTTTATTATAAAAAAGCATGTGCTCATTATAGAAAATTTGGAAAATATATAATAGAAAGTGATATATTACCTATATAAAATTATTACTTTACTGCCAAAATTCTGAGTCTATGCCCAGGGCAGAATTTATGCCACTCCATACTAGCCTGGCTTTTTGGTTACCTTTTGGTCTGTTTTTATTTCACTGGGAATGTGGGCCAGTGCTTATTTTCACAGCCAAATTAATTAATGAGAAAATCCTCAGAATTTCCATTTATCACTTCCAAACACCCACTTTTGATGAGTCAGTTGCCATTTGAACAATATAGGATAATTTTCAAATTCATTACAACAGGACAACAATACAGCCCATTTCTTACTCATGTTATCTCCAAGGGATTCTGACTTCATTAATCTTTGGACCACCACTCTCAAACAGGGAAGGGACATTAATCACAGTTCTCCAGTAGGGGAGCAACAGGACCCAGAGAGAGCAAGTGGTTTGTCATTTATAGAGAAGTGCTGGAGTAATTGGAACTCTATATCCAGCTTGGAGTCTTTCTCAAAAAAAATTTTTGTTGCTATTAGACAATCAATCAACCATGTTTATATATTTAGTGGATACCTAATATATGCTATGAGTACTTAAATGTATGCAAAATACAAAAAACTGTGGGTTATAGCTCCTATCCCCTTACAGTCCAAGGAGCAAGGAAAGACGGGTCTGTTAGAAAAAACACAGTAGCACAGAGATGATATTGTGTTGTTCATTAAGTATAAAGCAGCTGCTGTTTTGTTCTTTGAACACAGTATAAAATCAAATTCCTTGGCTTTTATATCTTTTCTCTGCTTATGCAAATACTTGTTAGTATCTGTCATACACAAGGCTCTTTAACACACATCTCCTCTTTTTATGTTCACAATCACCCGGTGAAGGAGGCACTCCCATTTCATCCTATGGATGAGGGTGTGGCAGTGACATAGCAGGTATGCCCTCTCCCTTCTCTCTCCCCAGCTTTCCTGGCTCCTCTTGGGCATCCCCATGGCCTTATCACCACTGCGTTCATGTGTCCCACATCTCTCTCTTAGCCTGGCTCTTTCTCCCTCTGCTGAACCTGAGAGTCATAACCAAGTAACACTAGGCAACTCCACCTAGATTTCCTGCAGGTATATAAAACTCAATATGCCTTAGACCAAGGACATCTCTTTTCCTCCTCCAAACCTATTGCTCTTGTTTTGTTTTTAGTCCTGACAAATGCTGTCATCCACTGACACTCTAGCCAGAATCCTAAGAATCAGCCTGGATGCCTCCCTCCCCAATGGACTCCTTTCCCATTCAGTCAGCTATGATTGCTACTTCCTTTGTGTACCTCAAAACCGCCCCCTTCTCTCCATGTCCACCAGAATGATCCTGGGCCAGGTTCTCACCCTTTATCTGCTGCTTGCTGCATCAGCCTTTCTCTTCTTGTCCACTATCCACCTCTCTGTAATTCATCCTCTATGCAATAGACAAAGGGATCTTCTATAAATGCAAATATGATCATGGCAGTCACCTATGCAATGGCTCCCCATTGCCCTGGGTACAAAGACCAAACTTTTAAGCATGACACATAAAGTCCCTTAGGATTTATTTTCAGTCTATCTCTGAACCTCTCACTTTCTTACTTTTGCCTATTTTTTTTTTTTTCTGCCTGGAACTTTTTTCACTTTCTTCATCACCTAACAAACTCCCATTCATCTGTCAAGAGTCAGCTCAGGTGCCATCTCCTATAGGAAGCCTTCCTTGATCTCCAAGATGGAAAAAATCTTGGGAAGCAGGAGAGTGAAGTCAGGGTTTGATTCCCCTGACATCTTTGTATGGTCATCCCTGTCTGGCTTTGACCCTCAACTGTCAGTCACTCTTCCTCTTATGCTGATCTTCTCGACACTACTCTTCCCTTCTAGGTTCCTTGACAATTCCCTCTGTAATTCTTTTGAATGTTAGCACCACTGCTGCTAGCCCTGGGTTCCTGCACAGCCCTTATGAGTTGCCTGCATCCCACCCACATCCTTGTAAACACTCCCTTTGTAATAAACTTTCTTGGAATTATCCTAATATGAGTGTTCCATTGGTTTCCTATCAGGACCCTGTCTGATCCACCAATATTTTGCAACTAGAATCATATAGTCTTCTGTTACCATTTCAAAGCTACATCATCTTCATTTCTGATTGATCTTTCATTGGCCTTGGTTTGTAACTCTTTAACCTAAAGTGAGGGCAAAATAGTTTTTCTATTCCATCTGCCAAAAGAATGAAAACACTGTTAAAATACACTCCCTTTATTTCCAAGACATAGATCTTATCACAAGAATCATGGCCAGGCACAGTGGCTCACACCTATAATCCCAACAGTCTGAGGTAGGAGGATTACTTGAGGCCAGGAATCGGAGACAGACCAGCCGGCGCAACATAGCAAGACACTGTGTTTACAAGAAAATTAAAAAATAAAAATAAAAAATCATAAAAAACTATTAACAGATCTATCTGTTCTTTAGACTATGTGCACCGTGAGGGCAGAAATTGTGTCTTTTTCACCATTTATTCCCAAAGCCCAGCCCTTGAATACAGTAGACACTCAGTAACAGTCAATTAATGAACACATCATTAGTAAGCCTTTAAAATATTTGTAGAATAAATGAATGAATACCTGGGTGGAGAAAGAGTTGATACCCCAAACCTGAAAGTCTTAGGGACTGTGGTTGTTAACAAGTGAGCTCCCTTTTTTCTTTTGTTCCCATGCCAGGATCCTGAAGTGTTACTTTGGTAGAATTGGCAATTTTCTGAAAGAAGCTGAAAATATCTTTCTTGGGTTGTGCAAAGTGGCTCACCCGTATAATCCAAACACTATGGGAGGCTGAGGCAGGAGGATCACTTGAGGCCAAGAGTCGGAGAACAGCCTGGGAAGTAGAGTGAGTCCCATCTCTACACAAATAAACTAGCCCCTGGCACCATAGCGGCCTGAGGGCGCCTGGGCCTGGTCCAGTGAAGCTAAACAGGGTCGGGCCCGGTGGGAGCTTGGAAGGGGAGCCGCCTGGGCAGCCCAGGGACCGGAGGTTTTTGCTGGGCGAGGTGGCTCACGCCTGTAATCCTAGCACTTTGGGAGACAGAGGCAGGTGGATCACCTGAGGTTGGGAGTTAGAGACCAGCCTGACCAATATGGAGAATCCCCATCTCTACTAAAAATACAAAATTAGCCTGGTGTGGTGGTGCATGCCTCCCAGCTACTCGGGAGGCTGAGGCAGGAGAATCGCTTGAACCCAGGAGGCGGAGCTTGCGGTGACCCGAGACTGTGCCATTGTACTCCAGTCTGGGCAACAAGAGTGAGACTCTGTCTCAAAAATAAAAATAAAAATAAAAATAAACTAGCTGGGCATGGTGGTTGGTGCCTGTAGTCCCAGTTACTCCTGCTGAGGCAGGAGTATTGCTTGAGCCCAAAAGTTGGAGGGTGCAGTGAGCTATGATCATGTAACTGCACTCCAGCCTGGGCAATGGAGCAAGACCTTGTCTCTAAAAAACAAGAAAGAAAAAGAAAAGATGTTTTCTACCCAAAGCATCTCTGGAACACATACTTGGAGAAAGAACACTGCTGGAGTAGAACCGCTAACCATGCTGTCACTCCCATCTTCTCCCTGACCCCCCTTGTCCCACCCCTTCAGATTTGACAACTCTGTAGGAAACCAATTTGCTGTTAATCACAAGGGAGTTTTATTTACTCTGCTGAAAGAATTGAAAAGCAGTCATTTTTATTAGCACCACAGCTGGTTCTTCCATCATGGAAGAAATACAATTATGCATCTTCCTATGGCTGAATGCAGACAGCTACAACCTCATTATTCATTCTGGTAGGAAGCAGGCCTTTATAATGAGCAGAGGGAAAAATGCGCCCAACTCTCATTTGTAAAAGGAACAAATCTTAGTTCCTCGAATGACATTGCCACTGTCACCATAAAAAAAAAGGCTTTTTATTTGTTTGGTTATGTAATAGGGTGCAATCACTTTGGAGGCAGAACCAAAGGCAGTCATTATGATGTAGTGGAAAGAGGGTAGGCTCTGGCATCAGGCCAGCCTGGGTTCAAATTCTGGCCCTGTTTCTTATCAGCTGTGAATAGGGAGCCCATTAGTTCTTCTGAACCTCCATTTTCTTATTTGTAAATTGGAACAAGTAATAGAACAGCTTCGCAGGGTGGTGGCAAAGATTAGATATTAAATTCCTACATGTGGCACCCAGCATCTCTGATAACATGATCTACCTATGCCCACCTCTCCAGTTTCATCTCCCACCCCTCAAAGCTGGCATTTCTGCTGCAGCCGAACCCGCCATACTTACCCATGCTCCCCTGACTTTGCACATGTTGCCCCCTCTGCCTGAGTTACATGCTCTTGTCATTTCCCTTGTTCCTCTGGCAAACTTCTTTTCTTAAAAGAAGTCTTCCTCTTAGTCCCTCCCCTAGACAGGCACAGGCACTGGCACCCCCTTTCTGTTTTTGTCACCCTTTGGACACATCTCACTATAGAAAGTGGCTGTGCATTGCAATGGACTTGTCTGCTTACATATCTGTACCAAGCATCAGTATGTAAGCTGCTTAAGAAGTGAGAACTGTGTCCCTGACTTGCATGTCTGCTGATGACACTGCCAGGCAGAACAGGTGGTCATGAAATGATTTATAGAATGAACAAATGAATGAATGAAGGCTTGGGTAAAGCACCTGCTGCCTGGTGTGAATCTAGTGGGCACTGTTGATTGTTAAACCACTGTCAACTCTCTCCCTTGAAAATTCTCACCAAGGAGGCACCCCAGCTGGTTAGGGAGGTGGAGAGCCTGGTTACCCAATTTAGGGCAATGAGTCATTGGAGGGAGTCTATTGAGGAGGTACTTGAGTTTCTGTTACTTGTCCTCAGACATCACAACTGGATCTTCTCAGAAATTCTAAACGTGAAATTACTTTTATCCATCCTCATCTCTTGATGCAATTTTCAGAGTATGGCATCCTTTGGAGTCAGACAAATAAGAGTTTGAACTTAATCTCAATTACCTTGTTTCCCACAACAAGAGATGATATGGTATGATGGTTAAGAATACTGTCCTGGGAGCCAGATGGCCTGGGCTTGAGTGTTGGCTCCATTTTGAAGTTGTTGAACCTTGGGCAAATAATTTGTAAAATCAGAATTGTAATTGTACCTGCCTTATAGGGTTAAACAGAATAATGAATATCAAGTACTTAGAATAAAGTCTGACACATAGTTAGGGCTGTATTAATGTCAGCACTATTTTTATTAATAATACCAGTTGTGTAACCATAGGCAATTTCATATGTTCTCTGAGATTTGGTTTGCACATCTAGAAAATGATGGTTAGAAATGCCTCCGTAGCAGGATTGTGGTGAGGGTGTTAATTCATATGTGTGGAGCAGCGAGAACCACACTGGCATGTGGCCACAGCTGGGCAAAGAGGGAAGAAAGACCATGACAGACTTTGGGACTTGGACAAACTGTGCTCTCACCTTTGCTCCTTGTGTACCCGCTTCCTGTCCTCCTGCTCAAGGCCAGTGGCAGCCCCTGAGGTCTGGACCCCTTCCCTCCCGCTTTATCAGGGACCTTGTACTATTAATTAAGCTGCTATCCCTTCAACCTTTTCCACTTGGCTTGCTTCTCCTCAAAAGCACTTAAATAGGCTCTGGTCTTTTCTAACTTAGAACATCACCTTCAAAAAAAATTAGCGCTTCCCCCACTGTCCCATTCTTTCTCTCTCAATCTTTTCCCAGCCAAACTCCTTGCAGTATTTGTCTACATAACCTGTCTCTACTTCCTCACCTCCCACTCAATCCTCCTGATGGTGCAGCCTTTAAAATACGTGTTGAATACTTGGAGTCTGGAAGAAGCAAGGTAAAGAGGACAAAGGTTATTTTCACCCTGAAGAGAGAGCCTTTAGAGAAGTACAGCTGGGGAGTGATAGAATCCCCTAACAAAGACACTTTAGTGAACCAAGAATGGGATCGCCCTGACTAGAGTTGGTCTTCACTGCCAGATGTCCAATCTATCCTCACAGCACATTGGGCAGAACCCACAGTTCTCTCGTCTCATGACACACATGCATGCAGATCCCTCCTGAATTATGAGCCCTTTCCCTGGCAGCACCCGACTCCTGAACGAGCCTAGTCCAGCCAGAGCCAGTCTCTCTGTGTCCTTCCAATCAACAGCCTTCTCTGCAATAAGGAGGGGACCCATGGCTTCAGTGAGGCCCAAGCAATACCAAGAAGAGAAGAAGGTTATGAAGGTAAAACATCTACGCAGTTGCAACTTTCTAATTTTTTTTCTGTGTTTTTCTTTTCTCCTGCTTTATAATCATTTATAATGAGAAAAGGCCAGGATCAGATGCCATTAACTTCACTCTAATATTGTCCACCTGGGAGGTCACCCAGGAACACCTGAAATGCCATACCTAACAGCTCCAAAAGATGATAGGTAGTGTTTGAGAAGCAAATGCTACAAAGCTCTGCACATCCAAGAGCTCATTTGATTTTTTTTTTTTTTTTTAACAAATATATGAGGTAAGGGCCCTTGCCCACCCCATTTACAAATAAAGAGACTGAGGTTTAGGGTCAGCAGCATCTACCCTTTGCAGGGCCTACCATATGTCAGGTACTAACCTAGCTGAATACTTTGAAAACAATCCTCACAGCCACAGCTTTATATATAAGTGTTACTGCCCCTTCTTTGCAGATGAGGAGCATAGGATTTGGTCCCAGACAAGGCTGGGCCTAGTACTTACTAATTAGATGGGTGACCTTGGGTGACCTTCTTGAGTTCACCCAAATGTATGAAGTTTACCATCTATAAAATATCAGGGCTAGGCCGGGCATGGTGGCTTACGCCTGTAGTCCCAGCACTTTGGGAAGCCAAGGTGGGTGGATCACGTGGTCAGGGGTTGGAGACCAGCCTGGCTAATATGGTGGAACCCTGTCTCTACTAAAAATACAAAAATTAGCCAGGTGTAGTGGCATGCGCCTGTAATCCCAGCTACTTGGGAGGCTGAGGCAGAAGAATCACTTGAACCCAGGAGAACAGAGGTTGTAGTGAACCGAGATTGTGCCACTGCACTCCAGCCTGGGCGACAGAGTGAGACTCCATCTCCAAAAATAAAATAAAATAAAATAAATCAGGGCTAGATTGAATGAGCTGAAAGGTCCATTCCGACAGAACTGTCTTCGACCTAATAATTGCTAAGTATCTCCTCATAACTCCCAAATGTTAGTGTCAGCTCTATATATTGGAGTCACAGAAAACAAGTTCTTTCAGTTTTAGGAGAGGAAATAAAGTGAGTGGAGAAAGAACTGGATGGTCTGTAGTTGCCATTCTGTTTCCTTTTCACTACGTTGTTCTTAGTGGACCCTTAACTTCCCAGATTCTTCTAGTTTTTATTTTATTTTGAGGCAGAGTCTCACTCTGTTACCCAGACCGGAGTGCAGTGCACAATCTCAGCTCACTGCAACCTCTGCCTCCCAGGTTCAAGCAATTCTCGTGCCTCAGCCTTCCTAGTAGCTGGGATTACAGGCGTGTGCCACCACACTTGGCTAATTTTTTTGTATTTTTAGTAGAGATGGGGTTTCACCATGTTGGGCCAGGCTGGTCTCAAACTCCTGGCCTCATGTGATCCACCCGCCTTGGCCTCCCAAAGTGCTGGGATTACTGGCATGAATCATCACGCATGGCCTAGATTCTTCTAAATTTTAAAACATGGGATGTTGCAATCAGATAGAAGACCAGATCCGGTATTGGTGGCAGCTTTTACTGGTTTTGTGACCTGAAGAAGCTAATCAACGTTTCTAAGCCTCAATTCCTTCCTCCGTAAAAGTGGGTGCTCCCAGTGTTGTTGAGAAGATTAAGCAGGGAAGAGTGTATGAAACTACCTTACACATAGCAAGAGCTCAATAAATGGTAGTAACTGTTCTTTGTTTTAAAAAATTTTTGCTTAATCCACTGCACAATAAAGTGACCCATGGAAGACCTTGGGAAATGTTTACAGGTTTCAAATTTGGTATTTTCCAAGTATTGCAAAACATCTACCCCTCCTCACTACACACTTGTACTCCTGTTAAAATACATTACCATGCTTGAGGGTGTTCAGTCTTCTATTGTCTTGCACAATAGCACAGGCGAGCTCAGTGAAGGTAGGTGGAATCAGGGTGTGTTTTCAGCAACAAGTGAGCAGAGGAGCTGAGCGGGTGGTTCTGAGCAAACAGCCCGAGAAGTGACAGCAGAGGGGGAGTGATGCCGAAACGATAATATTAGAGTACACAGAGTAATGCACAGCTGTCAGGTCACGCAACTTGAGAACTGCTTCAGAACAGTCAACTCTTCCACACTGTTGCTAAGAGACAGGGGAGGTGGGGAGGCATTCATCCCTTGAACAAAAGGGAGGGGAAAAACATGAACAGACACGAACTCTAAATTTTGGAAATGATTTCATGGACTCCTATTTTCTGAACGTCAGTGCCTTTGGAGACATTTTCATGTGTTGAGTTCCTACTGTGTGCTATGTGTGGCTCAAGGCACTGGGGAGACAGCAGTGGACAAAGTCCCTGCTTTCATGGAGCTTCTATTGGATTTGGTCTTCTTTGATATTGAGGGGACTGACAGAGGTCCTCAGAAGGGAAGAACTTGCTTAAGATCTCAAGTCAACCTGTTGGCAAAGCAGATCTTTGAATTCAGGCCTCTTAAATCCAAGATTGAGACTTTTTCCATATACTACCTTTTACAAAAGAGATTCATCTGCAGCAGATTTTAATGTTAGCTGGAACTTAAGTATCTCAGCTAGGTCAATGTCCATACACTGGAGATTTCTGGAAATAAGTCCAAAAAAAATGATGTTTCTTTGATTTCAAGTGTCCCACGGAGAAGTTTCGTATTTATTCAGAGTCCTTGTCTTCCATTATTATACCTAGTTGAATGAAACTGTAGAGTATGGAAGGAGGTAGAGAGAATAAAACCAAGGAAAAGATTTGGATATCTCATAACTGCTGAAAATTAGCAAGACATGGAAATCAAGAGATCTGGGTGCAGAACCAGTTTCTACCTCTTCCTACCTGTGACCTTCACCTCTCTGGGCCTGTTTTCCCACCGTAACATGAGGGATTGGATTAGAATAATCTCAGCATTCTTCTCCAGCTCTAAATTTATGATGAGTCACCCAACAGTGCCATGCAGTGAAAATAGCCCTAAGGCCCTAAGATGTAATTTCAGAGAGTGACTGTGGACTGTTTTTGCAGGCCTTTCTTCCCATCAGACCATGACTCTTTGATGGCAGGGACCATGTCTTATTTATCCTTCTGCGCTAGTGCCTGCCACTGAGTAGTCTGTAGATGTTTACAGACTGAAGGAATCAATGAATAATGACTGAGTGAGAAAACTATACTTTTTCAGGGTCAATAAAGGAAATAGCACAAAAGAATCTCCCCTGATAAACTCGTCAAAGTGATCCCAGAATTAAATATTGAGGCTGGAGAGGTTATTAGTGACTTGTTTAAGGCCACATTGTTTAAAAGCAGCAAAGCTAAGACTGCTTTTTTCTGTTCTTTTCTTTCTTTTATTCGGTACCCCAAAAGGGTGTTTGATTCCAGCATTGAACACAGGTGACTTTGAATAACAATTTATCAGAACAAGATGAATTTTGAAGCAGGTAGGAGCATGGCCTTTGAGTCAGACAGATGTGGGTTCAAATCCCCTGGTGCCGCTGACTATCAGTGTGATCTATGGCAACCTAACCTTCCGGAAGCTCAGTTTCTTCCTGTGAAAAGTAGAAGTGATAACATCTCCACCATCTCCCTTGCAGGCTGCTTCTGTGGGGTCATTTGAAGGCTTATGGTTAACCCAAATAAGAGGTAGAATGGGAGTTTCTAACACAAGTCTCTTATTGTCCTACCCAATTTGTTGCTTCAGAGCAATGGGGTCTTCTCTGTCTTTTTTGAAATGCCATTGTTGGCTTAGAAAATGAGTAGCCTTCTGTGTGTATGACGTACATTCTCCCCCAGACCTACTGGTATGTATTTTCCAGCCTACTGAGGTAGTCCAGGCCCATTCACTATACACATCAGTGTGTGCTGGCTTGTGTTTTTACCCTTTCTGCTGCTACAGCCTGAACTAAGGCTGGGTCCTTACAGCTCTCCAACACATGATTGCTGCCTGCCAGAACCACAGACCTTTCTCGGGACTGGCACGAATTTCAGCCAACAGAGCCTGCACAGAAACACATGGAAAAGGCTTCCGGTGGAGCTTACTGTGAGTCACAGACAGCCATAGTTGCACTGGATAGAGAGCTGGCAGATGCCATCAGCATATGCCCCTTAGAAACTCTGGTTGTTTTGTGGCCTGGAGAAGAGCCCAGAATTATGAGGCCTAAGAGGCAGCACCTCTGCTTTCTGAAGAGGAAGCTATAGTGCTGTGGACTTCACCACGTGCACAACGGCTGCCTCCAGACCTGAATGCCCCTCTCATTACTCACCGGAAGTGAGCTTTGAACACTTCACACAGGAAGATGACTCGCTCCTCCAACAAGATGCAGAACGTCTTTCCAAGCAAATGACTTGAAGTGTTTAAATATTCTATTTCTTAGTCTGCTTTTTTTCTGTTAAATCCTTCAGCTTGAATGAGCACCTTTATCTGCAAATTAATCCGGTTGTAGCAACCCTTGACCACCTAGGTCAATTTTTAATTTGTACTTAAGGCCAGTTACAATATTCCATCTGCAACTCTGCTCCCTTTATGCTTCTATAGCACTGCTATAGAGAGGAAGGGTTTGTTGTAACAATGGGAAATAACACAACGAGCACACAACTTTTACCACTGGAAATGAACAAGCATAAAAAATAATAACAGCTGATATTTGTTATCATTCAGGCCTGAGTATGAGCATTATGGGTCTCTAACATGGCCTGAATAAGCCAGAGGAAATTGCAAGAAGGCAGGCTGGAGATCAACCTCTTGACCCCACTCAGCATTTTGGAGCATGGCAGCTTAACAGATCCAACATAGCAACCAAGGGAATGGGTTAGTCTGGTGGTCATTCTCAAAGGTAGATTTGTCTGAAGTGAGAACTTCTGTTTGCATTCTCTGGAACCAAGTAGGGATCTGACATCTTTTGGGAAGATCTGTCCTTCCTCAGCAAGTGTCCCATCAGCAAGGACAAAATCTGGAACCCAGATTCCAGGGAAAGAAACTAAGAAGAGCTAGGCATGGATCCAGGCCACTCACCAATAGGCTAGGGACAACAGCAGGCTCTGGGGTCAGAGAAGGGACACTTGGGCAGAAACTAGTCTTATGAGATTGGGAAAGGTAGCGTAGTATCACAGGGAGAGCATGTCTTTGGACTTGAAGAGACATAGATTATAATCCCAGTTTTGGTGCTTACTAGCTATGTGATTGTAGGTAGGTCAGTTTCCTTCATGGGACTCATCTGCAAAATAATTCTTACAGAGGCATCATAGTACCCAAGATCACAGTCAGATAAACTTGGAATAGAAACCCTGGCCCATCATTTACGAACTGTTAGTTCCTTAACTTTTGTCCTAAACTTCCTTAAGCCTCAGTTTTCCCATCTCTAAAAAGGAGATAAGATTACTTGTCTTAGATCTACTGTGAGGATTAATTGAAACATTGCAAGTACAATAGTCAGCATAAGGCTCAGAACACAGAACACACTCCATAAATGGTGCTGTTGATTGGTCCTGGGATGTTGGGTCCTGGTCTGGTTGGCAGTGAAGGCAAAGAAAATACGTATGTGGGATATGCTGGTAGTTTAGGGGATGTCCTAGAGTTTCCCATAGTTGTCCCACTCAGTTTGATCTTGGTATTATGCACTAGGCTGTGTACTGTTTGGCCCCCATTAAGATTCCAGGTCTGAGAACATGTTTGAAGCCCTTAGATGGATGGCCTGAGGTGATGCAAGAGATAACTTTGATGTGAACTATGCCTCAAGAAATGGGTTTCTGCAAACTGGGGAAGGCAGGGCTGAAGCTGACAGCTTTAAAGTTCAAAGAGTGTTTTCCCAAATATGATTTAATTTAATTTAATCCTTAAAGCTTACATCACCAAAATTGTCCCCAAATGAAGAAACAAAGATCCTGAGAGGTTCCCTAAGCGGGAGTCAGTGCTGGTGCAGAGTCCTGAACCTGGCAAGACTGCAAAGCCATGGTCCACCCATGTCGCAGCAAGGCTGTGGTGCCTGTCCCAACCCAGCAGTCAGTGAGGATCTGCTCTCTGCTCAGTCCTGTGGAGGAGGCTCATAGTGTCGGCCCTGTTCCTGCCGTATATACATATGGGTTATATAATAATAATAATTCTGGGGATGTAATATAGTTACTATTTGTTGAGTGCTAACTGCTTAACATATGCCATCTTATTTTTTTTTTCACAGTAAAATACCATAAATAGGATTTCTGATGTCCATTTTATAGATGAAGAAGCAAGGCCATTCAAGGATACACAGCTAGAGGACGAGATGGAATTGAAGTCCCTTTGTCAGCACCCTTTTCATTCTTGATGCCATTTCATTTCCCCTCCTGGTATGTTTTGTAACACAGTTAGCTTGGGTCTAATTATATATAACCAATTATAAATGGTGAAATAGGATTCTAGTATGAATTTCCTAATCTTTTCCCACTAAGCAACTGATGAATCCCTTCGTGGTTAGATGTGACTAATGGGATTGTTCCTGTTCTACTGTGGTTTGAATTTCTACCTTGATAATTACACAAAAACACTATCAACTAAGGTGGACACCCTGCTGTGGAAAAAAGAGAAATAACAGATAAGTATACAAAGAAAATAAAAGAAAAACATGAACAGTAATAATCTTATCCAAATATTACTGATGTATTTTTGGAGTACTTAATTTCAATCTTTTTCCTATCTGCAAACGCACACAACTTTTCTCTAACAAAAATCAGATCATACTATATTAGCAAACACCCTACCTGAAATCTGTATATCCACTGCCTATTGATTATGCCCATTGCTTAATATACTATGTTTTATTTAATCATTATTTAATTGTTGAGTATGCAAGTTATTTCTAAGTTTTCACTCAAGCTGTTTATGCTTATTTCTGTCTGAGTGTGAATGAATCTTTTGCATGTTCCTCTAGCAAGCTGATCAACATCTGGTCTGAGATATTCTTCGGCACCATGGTGTTGGGTTTGTGCTGTCCACATCAGCTTAGCAGTGTCTGCTCAAAGACTCCTTCCCCCTCAAAAGTGCTATTCAGACTTGCTGTGGGCATAAGGGGAACAATCTCATTGAGGAGAAAGTTGTCATTGTGGTTAAGAATATGAACTTTGGAATTGGATAGAGCTGTGTGAATTTGACCTAAACTCCGAGTCTGCTTTGACATCTGTAAAATGTAGACACAAATAGTTATTCATAAGGTTCTGGTGGGGATTAAATGTGGTTATACCTGTGAAGTCCTTAGCATTATGCCCAGCACATAGTGAAGATGTTTGATAAATGATAACTAAACAAACATTGTGTTCTCTCCTACTACAACCACACTGCCCTCCCTCACCTTACAGACTTTGCTGCTTCATAATCTCAGGATGGGGTTGCTGAAAACTGAATCCCAGTTTAGGAAGCCATGTTGTCCCAGGACTAGGGGCATTGGCCTTAAGTAAGAATCTCCAAATCTGCAGAATCTCAGGCCCCACCCAAAAACTATTCAATCAGAAACTACATTTTCAGAAGTCCCCCAGATGATTTGTATGCATAGCAAAGTTTGAGAAGGTTTTAGTCTAGGTATTCAGGAAGTGATGCTGTTGTGTGTGGAGTATGGGGGCCCAGGAACCGATGAAATCTCTAGTTTGGAATTCTCGATAGTATTTGCATTCTTTTTTTTTTTTTTTTTTATCTCACATCCATCACTCAGTAGCAATGCGATCTTCACAAAGCGGCCTTGACTTTTACCACCATAGTGTGGTAGGAGAAGATTTATCTTCCAAGTCTGGGCTTCAATTCCAGCTTTATTAACTGGAGGACTTATTATTAGCTGGGAGGACTTGGGACAAATCATGCCAACTTTCTGAGCACAGTTTCCTTCCCTGTAAAATGTGGATGGTACACCTTTCTTGAGGTGTTATTAGAGATAACCAATGATAAAGTGTTTAGGAAATCTGGCATATCCTAGGAATACAATGAGTAAGTGGTTTGACTCCAAAGATCTGCGTTTGGATCTCAGCACCACAACTCACTTGGCTGATTGCTTTCCTTCCCTGGACTCAAGTTTCATCATCTGTAAAATTGGGGTCTAGACCAAATAACTTCTGAAGTCTCTCCCTCTTTTAAAACTTGATATTACAGTGGCAAATTTTAGTACAAATAACCAAATCCTAATGGTAACTCACGATTACAAAAGACCTGAGTCTCTCATTCACCTGTCAAATTATCTAAACTGCTTGTCAGTCAGGAGATGTGAAAAGAAGGATGGATTTTCTACGAATGTTTTCAATTTGGTAGAAACAAGTGACTCAAGGAAAGTGTTGACAATTATTAAATTGAGTTTCCATACAATAAGGTCATATAATAGGTGACAAATAACAGTCCTGAGAGCTGCGTTTTGAGTATTTGGAGAATTTGGGGCACATATCTGGTATTGGAAGTTCTCTGAATTGGATTAGAAAGCTGTCAAGACCATCCAGACCTGAAAATACCTGATAGGGGGATGGGAAACAAAAACACGACTTCTCACAGTGGAGCCTTAAATAGTGATCGCTAATTGGTTTAAAAGTGTCCTAACTAATCTTTTTTGAATGGAATGTAGACTCAAAAAAGTCAGAGATACATTCAAACTCACAGTGTGTACCTCTGAGAGACAGTGGCTCATTCAAGTATCACTTATCATCCATTCGTGTCTTCACATTCATTTACTCATTCCCCAAATCCTAACTGAGCACCTACTATAAAAATAGGCACTTGCAAGGTGTTGCGGGGTGGAGGGTCTGAGTAGGGATAAAGATGAATTAGGTAATAAAATCCAGATTTCTTTTAAATCTCACACAGAAAATCTCATAAGGCTGGACTCACATTCTCACACAGTGATGATGGCTGGTGCTGAGTCACTGGGGACCTACTAGGTGAAGCAGGAATCCCTGAGTGCCTACAGCTCCCATCCCCAAATCTACATCATTATAGCATTCCTTCATGTTACCTACCTGTCATTACCTATGGACGTCAGAATTCATGAATGTGAGCTCACGAGTTCTCATCGTGAGAACCTTTCCAATGAGATATCCATCAGATGCCCTTTGCTGAGAGCCCGCAGTAGAACCAGTGCTAAATTTCTAAGAGAGAGACAAATGCCTAAATAACTCTATTGCAAGATAAAAGGTATCATCAGAAAGGAAAGGATGAAATGTTTTGAACATTTAGGGGACAGGGAAATTGTTTCTGGAGACTGGTACATATCAGAAATGGCTTCCTAGCAGATGTAGCACTGAATCTGGGACCTGAATGATTACATTTTATCTATCAGTTCAACAAATATAACTCTGATGAGTGCTGCAAAGGGAAGTGGGCCCTTGTTGCTAAAGGACTTATAAGAGGAGTTGGCTGTGTCAGAAGGATTAGGGACGGCCTTACTGAGGCATAAGGCTTCCCGGTGTGAATAGCAGTTAACAGGTGAAGAGGGAGACCAGGTTCCAGGTGGAGGAAATAGCATGTGCATGGGCTCCTTTCCAGAAGAGCTGGAGAGAAGAGAGATGAAAGGAAGGTGATGCAGGATGAAGCTGGAGGAGTAAGAAGGGGTCTGATGATATAGCAGGCCCAGTCAAATAATCTTGTCTTTATCTTAAGAATCAAGAGAAGTTGCTGAGAATTTTTAAGCAGGAAAGGGTGATGATCATACTTACATTTTGGAAAGATCCTCCATCCTGCTCTCAGTGTTAAAACAGTTGAGTTCATATATCTTCTGGCTGCAGTGATGGGAATGAACATAAGAGGCGGGACAGAATACATGGGGGGAGGTCGGTTAGGAAGCTGGTGTTGAGTTCCAAAGGAAGATGATGTTCTTTTGACTAGGGTGCTGGTGATGGAGGGCAATGAAAAAATCTGAGAGATAAATAGGAGCTCAATCAACAATATAATGGGCTGAACATGGGAGAGAAAAAAAGAAAAGAGTCTAACATATCTTCTAGGTTCCTCTCTGCTATGCATAATTGGATGGATGGAATACCATTCACTGAAATGAATCACCACTTGGCTTTGTTCTAAGACTGCCATGTAGAGTTGTGTGAGTTGTGCACTATACCAGGGCATCTGGCTAATTAACAAAGGAAGAAGCTAAAAGGCAGCCCATTCTCTGCTTACCAAGACACACATCCCCCTGGGTAGGGTCATGTCTACCCAGGTGGGAGGGGCAGCTTCTTATAATTTGCAAAAAATAGCTATCCATTTGGCTAGATAAAAAGTTACACCTTTTAACCAGCATTGCAGGCATCCAAGAAGGCCCAGAATAGGGTGCTACTAGTGGGAGGGAGCACTAGAGGTGGCAAAGCCAGGGTCAGGATACCTGGATGGTCAGACAAGGGCTGAAGAAGGTGATGAGAAAAATGAAAGGGTGCGAAAAATACCAAGCTCAGTTTATTTATCCTGCAGTGGCTGTTTCTGGCCTTTCCTGGACTCCTGACCCACAGGGAGGGATCCTGTCTGTGGCTCACCCTTCCTGTTATTTTAATTCTTTTGTTGGATGCCTTTAATGAATGTAGACATGGACACTCATACATTAGAGAGCAGAAGTACTTGAAGAATCATCTAGCCCTACTCTTTCATTAAATAGATGAGAACACTGAGGTCCAGGGAAATGGAAAGCTTTGCTCTGTCTCCCTGCTGGGACAAGATCCTTAATTGCCTGATTCCTTACATCATGCTGATCTTTCCTCTAACAAGAAATTGACTGGCTTTCACAGACAACGAGGCAACACCTGAAAGAGCAAAGATACCGAGTCAGATTCATCTGAGTTTGGATCTCTGCTTGCCCTTTGTTGTGTGATTTTTGACAAGTTACTTAATCTCTCCAAGCTTCACTGTCCCCACCTGTAAAATGAAGATAAAAACACTTTGAAGGTGGGCTGTGAGGATTAACGTAAAGCCTTTGGGATAGGGTCTGATATTCATGAGCCACCATCTAGACCACATTCTCTACTTATGTTGCCTTCTCCAGCCCCTGTCTCTCCCCTACCCTTTCTCTATTCTCGAGGGATTTGCAGGGATTCTGCAGAAAATTTATTTTTTGGAAATTCTTTGTGGAACTCAACACAAATTCAGCGTATCAAATAAACAAAATATTAAGAAATGACTCTACCTTTTCCCCTAACATTTCACTTAGGGTTCTGATCCCTGAGATGCAAATGGCAATTAACCCTGCACCCCACACTAACCCTCTACCTCTCCCTATGATGACTCTGCACAGATCTCAGGAAGCTTTATGTGAAAATAACACCTTGGAACTAGAAGCAGAAGGAACTAGGGAGTTTTCTGCTGGAAGCATAATATAAATCAGTTTTGAAGAAGGCGGGGGGCGGTGGGGGCTCAGAAAAATGAGCGATCACCAGAAGGAATTTTTTTTTTCTCTCAACATGATTTTTGATGGCTCATAGTTACTTTCATTTGTTCCCTGACTTTGAGAGGCTGACAAATAGCAGCCTCATTCTGAATGCCTATTGTTACTCCTGAGGTTTTATGTAGAGTAGAAAAGATTGTTTTGAACGTTTCTCATGGACAAGTGGAAGCTGTACTCTTGCTACAAATGATTCATATGGGAGAAATGATATATAAACAAGATTGCCTGCTTGGGGAGTGGATGAGAGGGCGAGTTATTTCAGAAGGGCTCTTCACTCTCATGCCAGCGAATGATAAAAGCTAGCTCTCAGAATGGCAGGGGTGCTATGGAATGGAGGCTTCAGAAACTTTTTGACTCTTACATCTCACAGTCAATGTCAAAAAATTATTGTATTTTAAGTTTCTGACTAAGTCAAGTTAATTTTTCACAGTGATGATGCAGCAATAGGTTGATTCAACCTTAGGTCTTGTCCTGTCAGTGTGTTGAGGCTGAAAGAGCCCGGGCTCTGGAAGCTGAGCCTCTGGGGTAAGCTAGGTGCCTAAGGAGCAAAATTTCAGGAGGCACCTACTCTCAGGGTCATACAGGGACAGAGTCAGCACTTGTACAATCCTGAAAGTGAGTGCCTCTTTAAATTTTGCCCTCTGGGTCACTCTCTTTCCTCACCCAAATCCGGGCCCTGGAACTGAATTAGAATCAAGGCTCCATCACTTATTGGTGGTGCAACTTTAGGGAATCAGTTAGGATTAGGCTTGGCTATAACAGAAAAAACCCAAGGAAGACTGGCTTTTTTCTCTATTACATAAAAATCTAGAGCAATACAGGACAGGGCTGGCATAATGTCCCTGTTGCATAAAGTCATCAGATCCTAGTTCCTTCCAGTGCACTTTTCTGCCATTCCTAGGGTTTTGCCTTCATAATTCAGAATGACACATCTACGTTCTAGGCAGCAGGATGGAGGAAGGTGACTAAACCATGTGAATATATTACTGATTTTTAAAATATAGCAAAATTATAATTATAAACATACAGAACAGATTGTAAAAGCCCAAACAACACAAAAATAAAATATATTTTTGGATTGTTAAATCACCTATAATTGTTATTTCTATCAGCCCCACTCCAAATTCCCATCTTCAGCATCTAGTTTATTGCAACCATTAAGGATTGAACCAATCTTGATTTCCACAACTGAAAATGTTTTCAGAAGGAATTATTCTTATGGATGCTCATGAAATGTTCTTAAAGCCATAGGTTTGACAATAAGAAAATTATCTAGAGTGGAGTGGTAGACAGCTGAGTTATCTGCTTGCCCAGCACTCACTTCCCATTCTGGTAGGCATACTTCAATTTCGGTTCAGGGAACAAACTACCAGGTTCCTTGGCTTACAGACTTGATAGAAATTGTCATTTGGGCTACAGATGGGAAGAAGTAGAAATGTAACTCAAACTAAGACCATAATATCCCTCTCTCTTCGAAGAATTTGTCTCTTGGGTATGGATAAAAAGCATAGACATATGACTGGGGACCATTTTCTCTAACAGAGGCATGGAACTCAAACAAATTCCCTGAGCTGCTCTGGATCCTGTTCTTTCTGAGGCCTGACCCTTCAGCTTCTTCTTCAAATCTTATTTGTGATGTTGATGCCCCATATCCTTCCAGTACACCTCTTCTATTTAAGTTACCTAGAGTCCATTTGTGTTGCTTGCAATCAAGGACCCTAACTGACAAAAGAAGTTATTCACTTTTCTACCCAAATATTTGAAATTATACAGGTTGGTCTCTCCTACTTTGTTAATTTTACCTGTCTTCTTCTCCAGCTTTTCCCAGGTGAGGCCATTAATGCTTCCACCCATAGGCTTAACCCTGCCCTGTTTCTGAGCCAACTCTAAAGTGAGGTATGAAGAGTCTCAATTTTTTACTGGGTAGGACTTAGAATTAAGTCATCTCTCTAATATCTGGGTTGTAGTGACTATGAGTTTTGATTTCATCCTCAGGAATAGGACTAAAGAGGTGGTGGGTGAGTTGCATGCAGGATACCAAAGGAGAAGTCCCAGGGGCTTCCAGAAGTTCCAGAGGAATTACTTAGAAGGCACCATTCCAAGGAGGAAAGAGGCCAAAGCATCACGTAGACTTCATAAAACAAGGGAACTTGCCTATCTTATTCCCCACTGTATCCCTAGTACAAAAAATTATGTCTGGCTCATGGTAAGTACTCAGGAAGTAAGTACTCAGCCTGAATAAAAGAGGGAAAAAGCAATGGCAGCAAGAAGGGCTGAGATTTGTGGGGATAGAAATCAAGTGAAGAGGTGAGGTGACATTGCAGAGATGGAGTGAGGTCAGTGAGTAGAAAGGGGGAGGGTGCAAAGTTAAGAGTGCAAGAGATGCTAACTTCTTAAAGGTGCCAACTGAGGCAGTCGCTGGGATAATTTCTGGTCTTTCACAATATTTTCTTGAATTCTCTTCTCTGCCAATGACATCTCTCAAACAAAGTAAACCTCAGGAAAACCTATAGCTGCCATATTCTGCCTCTTGGCCTGCCCTCCTTCCTTCTCCCTGCTGGCTTGGCCCAGCCCAGCAGAATGACATTCTGTGTTGGTCCTTCCTCTTGAGTGCTGACCATTTCCCTGTCCTAATCCCTAACCCAAGGCCTGGTGCTCTTATACCCTGCTGTGCTCTTCCATGTTCTCCCTACTAAGATGAGAGACTCATCAATTTCCTTGACAGGTCCCTGAGATGCTGCCACCAAAGTCTGGCTTCCTAAATGATGACCTGGTTAATAAAAACAAGAATGACAAAGGACCCCCACAACTAACATATATTGGGCACTTACAAAGATCAGGTTCTGAGCAGTGCTTTTAACTTTTGTGCAGTACTCATCACAAACCCATGAATTAAATATTATTTTGGTATGAACTGCTAGTTACCTACCCAGTATTCACTCTCCCATTCACAGATGTTAAAGACTACATTTCCCAGCTTTCCTTGCAACTAGGAGTAGCCAAAGAATATAAATAGAAGTTGCTGGGTAAGCTTCAGAGAAAGCTCTTTAATGCTGATAGTGTGCCTTGTATTGCTGTGAAATATTAGTGTCAATGTGGACATGATAGCTGGAGGGCACCTTGTAACCATGAAGTGACTTTAGGATGGAAGCCATATGTGAAGAATGGTGGAACAGAAACAGAGAAGGAGCCTATGACCCTGATGGCTGTGGAGCTGCTGCAGTGCCTTCCTCCGAACTTTTTATAACAGGCAAAATGAATCTCTAACTCCTTAAAGCCATTAAAAGAGTTATTTAGCCGCTCTGTTTTATGCAATGAAATCCAGTTCTGATTGAGTTAATTATTACCCTTTGGGGCATGCATATTTAGTGTTTCCCAAATACCAACACTCTTCCACATTTCCCAGTCTTCCTTGCAGTTGACTTGGGCCATGTGTCTTATTCTGACCAATGAGCTCCAAGCAGAAATTACATACATTGCTTGTGTGCTGAGGCACCTAAGAGCCAGTAAAACTTCTCAAGTTCGTTCTCTCTTTCTTGACACAGCAACATTGGAAGCCATATGATGAGATAGTAGCATCATGAGATAGAAGAAAATGGGATCCTTAAGTCACTGGATGTAGGAGGATTCCCACTGACTTAACTTTGGGCAGGTGAAAATTAATTTTTGTTCTGTGAAGTCACTGAGATTTCAGTTTGTTACCACAGCACAGATTAACCTATCCTGACTAATACACCCCATTTTATAGATGAAGAGATTAAGCCTCCCAGCAATCAAGTAACTTTACCCAATCAAAGGGCTACTAAGTGACCAAGTCTATATAACTCATGATAGCCAGCCCATGGCCTCCACCTTTTCCTATGTGTTGGTCCCAGCTTGGCATCCCTGATCTTGTTGGCTTCCTGACATTTGCTTCTGTCCAGGTCCTTCCCTCCTTTCCCTCTCCATCGCTCTCTTTGGCATGCATAGACGAGAATGCCATATGTCCAAGTCTTCAGCTATGACACCAAAATCATAGAATTGCTTCGAATGTTGTAATTCTGCCTTGAATTTATTTTGAGCCTTGGCTGGTTGAGTTGGCCCTTCCCGAAGATGGCTGCTCAGCATCTGGCTCCTATTTGGTCTTTGGCTAAAAATTCAAAATTCATTTTCATCACTGGGTTTGTAGTATTTTCTTTCTTTGCTGAGCACAGTGAAGGAAAAGATGTGGCCATAATACTGTATCTGAATCACTCAGCTTGGTGGGTTGGAACAACTTGTTCCTAAGAAAAACTTGTGTATATAACAGATGTTACCACATTCCAGGGACTGTGATAGATGTTGGGGATGCAAAGTGGACTTTGCATAGTAGCGTTCATATTAAAGGAGTAGCCAACCTGATGGCCCGCATGAAGTTTAACAACGCAAAATACTGTGATAAGCCCATGGAGAGTCAGCACATATAGGCACAGGGATGACACAAATAAGAAGGTTATTTTTCCCACCCAGCATGATCCTGATTCCCACTTGAATGGGTTTTAGTGATATGATTGGAAGAGTTGTTTGATATGTTTAATATGTTTAGTGATATGATTGGAAGAGTTGAGTGTTGTGCTAAGCGTTTTCCAAAAATCATCACTTCCCTCCTTTAGGACAATGACACCTATCCCATGCGTAAGTAAAGTGTTGCCCAGTGAAGGAAAGAGACTTACCCAAAGTCATGTATCTAAGATTTCAACTCAGTTCTGTCTAACTCTTGATCTTCAAATATTCCCCAGCATAGTAAGCGGGTGCCCCTGTTAATGTAGATGAGTTTGGATGCATTTAATCCAATATCGCAAGTGTCTCTTGTCTCATTATCCAGTGAGTTCCCTGAGCCAAGCACTCCGCAGTTCCATCGCAGCGTGGGCCTCTTGGAAATTCCGTGCTAGTTCTCAAGGCCTCCTACCTGCTGAGCCTTAGTCTTCATTCCTGAAATAAGAGCTGTCCTGCAAACAGTGTTTGGCCCTCGCTTCCTGGCGTCGGCTGGTGGAGCAAGGACGTTTCCAGCACATGTAATTCCCCACTCTGTTAAAAAAAAAAAAATTTATATTTGGTCCCCTCTGAAGGTGGACGACGCCCATACTTTCGTCCCAGCCCAATTTGTTGACTGGGCTTTTTATCATCCTTTAAACCCGGAGAAGCAGGGAACCTGCCCTCTGGCGCCACCTACCGGTACTGTTTTTCGAGTCTAAGGAGCCCTCTGCGGAGTTGTGATGTTTTTAGTAATTGATTGGATGAATCCTGCCACTTCGTTAGTAGATTCTTTTCTTCTTCACAAACTAGAGGTTGGCCAATTAGTAAAGAGATTATATAGCAAATATATTATCCTACTTTAAAGACACCAGAGTCTCCTATCTCTCGCTTCCCCCACCCCATCAGTTGTGGCATTCCTTCATCTTTAATTTCTTCCTTCGAAAAATATTTATTTTGTTATTGTATAGAGATCAGGGCATGGGGCACACAGCTGCACACCTGAGCAAACAGAGGGGCTGGCTGATTTGCTGGTGTAATGAAAAACATTAGTTTTGGGTTCATTACTGTGATTCCACAACGGGCACCAAATCCCACTTAAGACCCACCGAAGAAGTCTTCAAAGGGACACCGTTTCAGGTCTGTGCCTGGTGAGCGTGCTGCCTCTTCGAATCTTTGCACAGAAATAACCTACGGTTGGAGACTCAGACCTGTCAGATCAAAACCAGGCCTGGCCTCCAGACCTTGAAACAAGTCAAAACAGTGAAACTTACTCATCCATTTTCAAAATATGGCCTGTTTTCTTTACAAAATGCAGCAAAGCCTCTCAGATGGGCGCTGGCTGCAATATTTGATATATTAGGGAGAATCCTGACTCCTTCCAGGTTTCTGCCCATCTGTTTTAAATCCAAATGGCTTGGCAGAGGATGGTTTTTAGTTATGTATTTTTTTTCATTTCAAATGGAATTTAAAACAGCAGGGGCAGAAAGCCCAGATACAGATGAGGGAGAAAATAAAAAGGCCCTTGGAATTCCCCATTCGCCTTCTACATTAAGGAAAAAATATCAGCATTTGTTGCAAACCTACTATGTGTCAAGGTATCACTAGGGAGTGTGATATTGCTGAGTCATTGGAATTTTATAAAATTTTAAATGTTTTTCGTTTTCTTCTTCAGAGGTGGTTTGATTTCATGATCAAGAGCTTGAACTTAAAATCAAATCCTGCTCCTGCAGTCATGTGGCCTTAGCTATTTTCTATAATGACTCTGGATCTCAGTTTCCCTGCCTGAGAACAGGCCTGTGATAATTACTTTGAGGGGCTATTGTCAGTTTTAAACAAGGTAGTGCGGAGGCAACTACCACAGGAATGGTTCTGCTTTAAGAATGAAGCAGTGTGATTTTCAGAAAAAACCTGGGTTTTCTTTGCTCACCATCATCTGGCCGCTCAGATTGTTGATGACTTGAGGGTACTATATTCAGACATGGCAAGTTAAAACACATACCATCTGGAACCACCTGCCCCTATGGCCTCCCCTCCTACCTTGTCCTCTCCCTCTGAAGGAACCATGTTTTCTTTTCTTTTTTCTTCCTCTTCTTTTTTTTTTTTTTTTTTGACAGAGTCTTGCTCTGTTGCCAGGCTGGAGTGCAGTGGCACGATCTCAGCTCACTGCAACCTCTGACTCCCTGGTTTAAGTTATTCTCCTGCCTCAGCCTCCCGAGTAGCTGGGATTACAGGCGCGCACCACCATGCCCAGCTAATTTTTGTATTTTTAGTAGAGACGGGGTTTCACCATGTTGGCCAGGCTGGTCTCACTCTCTTGATCTCGTGATCCACCCGCCTCGGCCTCCCAAAGTGCTGGGATCATAGGCGTGAGCCACTGCGCCCGGCCCGATATTCACTTTCTTAAGATAAGACTTAAGAAGACATTGACCAGAATTGCCCATTAAGAGGTCAATAACGAGTTATGCATTGTGACCCAGTTTTAGAAAGGCAGTAGATACCTCTAGCCTGGTCTGCAAGGTTTGATAATAATAACAGCAACAATAATCACTAAATGGATGAGCTCTGGTAGTTGACATTTTCTTTTGATCTCCCCAGTATCTACTCCCTCCTAGATCCTGATTTTCCTTTGAAGATACCCTCTTTCCTCCCTGTCTGGCCATGTGCTTTGAATGACTCTACAACCTTGGTTTCGGAGGTGGGCACTTGACCTACACTTAAGCTGATCAATATATCCCACTTTACCTCTTCGCCATAGTGATTGGATGGATATGAGACCCAATTAGATCAATGAAGCATAATTCTGGGAGGCTGTGAGAAATTGCTGTAGCCCTCTGACCCCTATGGATGGAGAGTTGGGAGTTTCTGAACACTACCACATAGAGACTGAAGATGAAGCTAACACTTCCCATAGCAAGATGAGTGATAGAGAGAAATCAAAGCCTGAAGATATCATTTGAGCCCTGTATATAGCCATGTCTGGAGCTACATCTATGATGGCTTTTCACTGATGTATTTCAACAAAAATCCTTTACATTTAAACTAAGTTTCCTGCCTCTTGCAACCATGGAATTCTAACTGATACATTTATGATTTGCTGGCACTAGGTTAAGCTGTTTTACATATATTGGCCTATTTAATCCTTACAACAACACAATGGGAGTAGATATTATATTATCTCCATTTCACAGTGAATGAAACTGAGGCTTAGACAAGTGAAATATTTTCCCACTGACAGCTCGAGGTTGATATTAGAATTCAGGTTTTAGCCACTGATGTTTCCTCCACATGCGAATATGGCTGGTGAGTGGCAGCATGGTTCTTTCTCAGGATTCTGTATCCTCTTAGGCACTTCATCCTGTTCTCTCCCCCCTCCCCAACATTGGTAACCCATTCTTTCATTTTTCTGTCCTTCCCCTCATCTCTCCTCTCAACCTCACACCTTGATTTCAAGACTCCCAGGAGATAAACATTAGCCCCTCCACCTAGCAAGTTCAGAGAGCTCAGGTTTAGAGCAAGCTCAGAGAGCCTAAGGCAGGAGACTGGCTGAGATGACCCCTGCACAGCCCCCAGGCTGCCCTGTTGTGGAAGCTGTGGCCTTAGCCTGGGTGCTGGTGATTGCTTCTTCCTTTTCTGGCACAGAGCCACTCTCAGAGGCTTCTTTGACAGCACCCAGGGCAACCCAGGCTGATAGGCACCCTGCTCGAATAAGGCATTTCACTGCCTGGGCATTTGTGTGCAGCTGGCCCTGTTTGAAATCCTGCCTCTTTCTGACTTCACTTCCTGAATGTGCTGACAGGCCTCTGAGCCAAGCCAAACAGGTTCACAATGCAGTGCCTGCAGAGTATTCCCCTGCGAGTGCAGCTGGGGAAACAAAACTTCTCTCCAGCCCACAGAGAGGACCTGCCAGCCCTTATATGACCAAGAAGTAGGCCCTGTGAGACCTCGTTGAATCTTAATGGGAAATGTTTTTATTTCAGCTAGGGCTGTGTGTGTGTGTGCGTGTGTGTGTATTCCTGATTGTATTCCTGATTTTTTTTCTTAAATTAACAAGTTGACAGTAAAAACTAGCTAATTATTCTGTGCCTGCTGTATATAAGTACTTTACATATATGTTCCTCCCAATAACCTTCTGTGGCAGCAATGATTGGCTCATTTTTGCAAAGAAAGAAATTGAGGATTATCATCAATAGTAAGGGACTGGCTCCAGGCTCCCCAGTTACAAGTGGCAGAAACTAGTTTTAATACAGGGGCACTTTACTCCAAAATCTGCATGCCTCTAAGTCATAATACCTCAGTTCTCTCACCTAATTCATAATACCTCAATTCCTGATGTTTTTGTTCAGAAGTGTAGTGAGGAACAGTGGGAAGGGCAGAGGCTCTGGTGTCTTTCTAGCTCTGAAGTTTGGCAAGATAGCTTTTTTTTCTAAATCTCAGTTCCTCATATACAAAATGAAATAACAGTGCCTGTGTGGCAGAGAAGTTGTAGAGTTCAATGAGATAGAAATTTACGTGGCAGTATCATTCAGGAGCAAGGTCCTATGTGGACAAAGCAAGTTATTTGGAGTCAGGAAGAGTTGGATTCAGCTTGAGCTTCCACCAGTCACTTATTTCATAAAGTTGGATAAGATCTGATGCTCCATTTCCCCTTAACACCTACCCTGGAAGTCCTAGCACAATGTCTGCTACATAGGAGAAATTTAGCAAATGGTATCTATTATAAATAGTATATACATGTCAGTTTTTATTATGCTTGTGGCAGGCTTTATTGGTTCCTACCAGAGGATATTGTTCCTACTGTTGGTTCCTACTAGAGTTAGAATATACTAGGTAATGCTATGAGAACAAGCAACCCTCAAATTCAGCGCCTTAAAGCAACAAATTCTTGGAGGATTTTGCTCACGCTAAATGGTCACTGTAGGTATGCTGGTGGTTGGGAGTTGTGGGAGAGGAGAATGAACTCTGTCTACATCACTATCATTTAGGGACACAGGCTGATGGGCATTGCATTCCTGTGTGTCCATAGTTGCCAAGGCAAAGAAAAGGGAAGATGCTGAATGTTGTACTTGCTCTCTAGGCATCTATCTGGATGTTATATGTCACCATTGCTTGCATTTCATTGGCTGATGCAAGTCAGAAGCCCTCTCACTTAAGTTCAAGGAGGTAGAAGATGGCAAAGTACAAGCAATCATGGTGGGCTCATTTCCTAGTCATGAATGATTTTGAGTCTAGGAATATGACCTGCTCCTGTCCAATGGGACAAGAGGCAAGTCTACTGGGGTGGAGGTGGGGAGCTGCTAGGGAAGTTTCTCTTGTTAATAAAAACAGAAAGATGGTAGTAAACATTCCTGCATTGCTGGTGACTATTGTGTTGACTTATGATGCCGGAACTGCTGCAGGTATCTTGAGTGCCCACAAGAAACTTCCTTGATACACTGAGAATGGTCAAATGAAAAGACAGGAGGCACCTGAACCCATGATTATGTCATTAAACCACTACATTAGCCACTTGTGGACTTGTTTCACATCTGGACTTCTGGTTTACATTGCATGTTCTGTTGCTGGCCCCTGCAAACATCTTAACTGGTAGAATGGTCAATAATAGAACAACTCAGGTGCCTGATCATCTTTCTCCAGGATAACATAATATTAGGAAAAGTTCCCCCTTCAAGCATGAACCTAAGATCAATCAATACACCCTGGAAGAGATTAGTCATCAGCCCAAGGTGATGAATGTACAATCCTCAGGATATTTGGGAAATACTCAAATTCTGTCCAGGGGACCAGTGAGTACCTACAACCTAAGAAAGCAATAAATGTATTGGTGATCTGGTAACACAATTGTTTGAAGCAATAATGAAGCAATCATCAAGCAATGTTTTCTATTAGATGTACATGAAGGAAGTTTGTGTAGCAAGAAACTGTCAGGGTTTCTCAGCGCAGAAGTGTTCTGTTCTCTCCAGAGAGGGGGAGTTTGCAGAAGGGCAAGGAGGGTTCATTAGACATTGCTGCGGCATGGACGAAATATCCCAGGAGACTATCTGATTACCTTTGCTCAGATGCTGCGCACATCAAAGAACCTTCTGATGACTAATTCAGTCCTCAGGGTCCTTGATGTAGACGTAGGGGTGTGCACTGAGTAAGAGACCCAAGGTCACCAGGATTTCTGTTTCCTGGAACAATATAGGAGAAAAATATGGTTCTTGATGCCTAGGGACCAAATTATTCCCCACCAGTTACTGGAGCCATGGCCTCAACAAAAGCACTTAAAACTCACTGGGAGCCTCAGCTTCTGCTCCCTTTAAACAAGACTACTATCAATGGGCATCCCCAGAACAGTGGTGAAAACAGCACGAGATAGAAGAGGCAAAATAGCTTTGGAAACTACAAGAGTATGGATGGGTGAATACAAAATGTCATTGCTCAACACTGTTTCTTTTGCTTAGTATACTCCAGGGATTCAGGCCTTCTTATAACTACTAGGGTGCACCAGAGTCTTTCCCAGGCTCTCCCTCATGCTAATTCTCCACCTGGGATGTCCCACTCCTATTCATCTGCTCTTTACCTGGGGAACTCTTAGTCTAAGAATTCTCAGCTCAAGTAGTTCTCCAGAAATACTTTGTTGCCAACCCAATTTAGATCTTATCTTTATTACTGCCCAGTTCTTTTCCTTCATTACACTTTAATCATATATTTATTTGTGTGTCTCCCTCCCTCCATCCCTCCCTCCCTTCTTTCCTTCCTTCCTTCATTGCTTCCTTCTTGACAGAATCTAGCCTCTGTCGCCCAGGCTGGGATGTAGTGACGCCATCTCAGCTCACTGCAACTTCCGCCTCCTGGGTTCAAGCAATTCTCCTGCCTCAGCCTCTTGAGTAGCTGGGATTACAGGCACCCACCATCATGCCCAGCTAATTTTTGTATTTTCAGTAGACAGACAGGGTTTCACCACATTGGCCAGACTGGTCTCGAACCACTGACCTCAAGTAATACGCCCGCCTCAGCCTCCCAAAATGCTGGGATTACAGGTGTGAGCCACCATGCCTGGCGTTGTGTGTTTATTTACTGTTTCTCTTAGCTAGATGAGAAACTCTGTGAGGGAAGGCATCCTGTTGCTTTCATTCTTCTGTGTTCCTGGTTTCTGGCACAAAATAGGATTTCAATATTACTTGTAGTGGAAAATGAATGCTATGGGAATGTAAACTGTTATTATCAGTTCCCCAACAGAATTTGTTTATATATCAAAGAGTTTATAAAGTTTGGGTCAACTAGCCTCATTGAGCTTAAATCAATTCTAGGTGACCAGATAAAGTCAAGTTTGGTCTTGCAGCAGTGAGGACCAACTCTGTCCCGTAACCCTGGAAGGCCTGGCCTACACAGTCGCAGGTCTGTTTCATTCACATCTGTTTATTTGAGCTTCCTGACTCTGAACAGGTGGGCTCTAGACCATTTTGTAAGATGATTTTCTTTCAGGTATCAAATGAACCCAATGGAGAGGAAAATGTAAGCATGGAACAAGTAGCATAAGAGGAAAGTAAATCTCCTGGTATCCCGCTTTAGGCCTAACTCGTCAGAAAGTTGCATAAGAAGAAAGGTGGCATGATGTAGCCTGGACCAAACCATTTTCTTCCCATTTCTTCCCCAACTCTAAGACTACTTTAAATACCACGGGCATTCTAACTAAAAGTAAAAACCTATCTTTGGTATTTCATCCGTTACCTAGCCTCTTCTTCATCCTCCAAACTGTTGCCAGCATGAACTTTTCTCAACTTGAGGGTATTATGTCCCCACTCTGTTTCAAATTCACCTACTTTCTCCATCACTTACAGGATAACATGGAACGGATATTAATTCTCAACCCAAGCCTTCAACTTCCCTGCCTCTTCTCCCTTCAGTTTTTTTCTCGCACCTTTGTTCCAAGCTTCTCTAAGCAGCTTTCAGGTCCCTAAACACAAGATGTTTTCTCATAGTTCTCTGCCTTTGCACGCAAGTTTCTTCTCAATCTTTTCTGCCTGGTAAGGCCCACTGGATCCGCTCAAATGTCACCTCTCCCATAAAGCATTTTCTAATAATGCCTCCTTCTGCTCCCATCTGGCACCTTTTTCTTATAGCATATATCTTGTGCAATTAGAATAGTTTCTATTTCATCTCTACATTCCACTCTACCAGAACATGAGTTCCCTGAGAAGGGATTATATTTTGCTCATCATTGAATCCCCACAGCCAAGCACAGGATCCCAAAGAGGCCCAGGACCAGAGGAATGCCCTGCTTTGTGATGTCCAAAAGTCCAAAACCAAAGAACTCAAGTTAGATTCTAGAGTTCGGAAAGAATAGTTTTACATTCTGGGGCCATCCCAGCTCCTAACCTTCTTCCTCTCTTCTATGAGATCCTACTTGACCACCATAGAGGTAGGTGGAGGAGGCAAGGGGCAATCAAACTAGAAGTCATGGTCTCTTTCCTTGGTTCAACCAATGCACTTCTCTAGTAATGAAATGACATGGAAGAATAGATGGATTAGCATGATTCCTGTCGCAGCAAGCAAACATTGGGTACTAATTTCTGGACCCCTGAAATGTGTCTAACTTTACTAACAGAAAGTCCTCTCTGTCATTACCAATAAAGCTGGTTGTTTTTAATAAAGACACATCTGGAACTGTTTTTGTGCCTGCCCAAGGACACAATTACTATCCTCCTTCGTTTCTACCTTTAAAACTGTTTCAGGCAGACCCATTTAATGTAAGCAGATGCCCACTTGTATTAGTGGAGGCAGGAAGGGACATTGTGTGTGGCTGGATGTATGAATGTGTTAACAGCTTAATTCTTTTAAGAACACTCACTAAGAACTAGGCTTTAGAACTTGAGGGTTGGCCAGGTTTGACTTTGAGAAGGCAAGGGTTGATCCATCGCGAGTTATGCACCTGGAAATGAAGTATATTTACTAGAAGAAACTGAGACTTGGAATTATGTTGGAGGAGGATTTGAGCTCACTTGTTCTTTCAGTCATGTTTATTTCATGAACATCTACTATATGCCAGGCTCCGCATTAAAAGTTTGGGAGTCCATTGATGAAGAGGATAGGGTTCTGACCGGGAGACACAGAGGTTCATAACACATTTTGGTAAGTGCTATCATAGGATTTTTCATGAAATGTTATCATGCTCACTAGGGAATTATTAATTCCCTTTGAAGATGGAGTTACCAACAGAAGCTTTACAGAGAAGGTGTCATTTATGCCAAGACTTGAAGAATGGGTAGGATTTATCAGTTGAACTAGAAGGAAAGGTATTCCAGGCAAATAGATGCAAGCAGAAACATGAAGGGGTGAAAGAGCATAGGATTTAGATTCATACAAAGATATGTTTCTGATAGTGGGCATGTAAGCTGGTCAGTTCATGGTTTATCAACTCTTTTTTTTTTTTTTATTGAGTCATGGAACTCTGGGAGGGTCAAATAAAAGCAATAATCTCTCTCCTCAGAAGAGTGTGTACAGACACACACACCCAACTTTCTGGGCATTTTCATTGAGTTCATGAACCCTCTGTCTTGATAGATACAGAGGATTATGTCCCTGACTGAATTATTTTATATATGTAACATATATAGATGTAAAACAAATTAAGAGGATTAATGACTATGTGTCACTAGCTTCATCTGCTCCAACTATTAGTGTTACCTAAAGATTAACTCACTGAAGGTCCATAATGAAGTTAACCATTAAGTGTTTATAAGCAGTAAATCTTTTGTCTCCAAAATTTACCAGAGATCATGGTTAATTTCCTCTACCACAATTATATTTATTTTCACCCCTTTTGGTTAGAATGGTTAGAATTTCAAGAATATACATTTAGAATGTTAATTGAAACAATCAAGCATGGGGATAGGCCTGAGTTTCAGACTTTTTTTTTTTTTTTTTAAACACTGAAATCTAAAGCAAACTGGGGAGTGGTGTGGCTTTTCTGTGCTGTACTGTTGTCTGGGCTTAGTCTACCTTTGCAGGTAATTAATTCCCCAGCCTGCTTATTTTTTCTAGTTGGCTCTTGTTTAGCTTCCACAGAGCCCCACCCCAAAGTGCTTTATTGTCCCTCTGCTATTTCTACATATGGTCAAAATCATCTCACCTTCCGGGTTGCTGACATCGGCAAATTCAGTTTGGCAAACCGGGCTCTGCTCCCAGTAACCCTTTGTTCAAGAAGTGTTATTACAAGGGAGAGTATACCCGAAGCTAACAAGCCTGTCCAATCTCTTCCACTCCTAGAGATACTCCTAAGGAGAAACTCTTTGTGTATTTGGATTTACAGCCACAGGCAGGATATTAGCACTCCCAGACCTACTGGGTACTAGAACACTGCTAATGAGCAAACAGCCCTGCCTCAATTAGTGGTTTGTGAAATATTCCTGGATATCAAATTGCTTTTGCTGCCTGATAATCACACTGGCTCTTGGGATGAAAAGCAACCAAGCAAAAAATTGTTCCCTTGTTGAGCACTGCCTTGTTGATCTCCTAAGTTATATCTGTAGTCAGAATTTAAGTTTCCCATTTCCCCAGAGCTGAGGTTTGATTTATGCATGTAATCACTGAGTTGGTGTTCATGTTTTCTCTTGTGAATCTTTTCCATAGTATTAGATTACTATCTTTTGAGACTGATTCTATAATTATTTAAACAAGGTTGATTATTTGAGAAACAAATTAAGAAATAAACTATAGACAGATCCAAAATGCTAAACTGCTACTTTCCTTAGGCATAGGTATTTATTTGGGGGTAAGGGGTGGTAGTACAGAGGAGGGAATTAATGAAATTGGGAGACTGTTTCATTCAGATCACAACTTCCAGTTTGACTCTTCCTAAATTCTTTGCTTCTTAATTTTCAAGTCACTTCAGATTGCAGCAATGTTAACCTCAGCAACTAAAAATAAAAGCTTCAGTATATTGGGAAGAAAAAAGTAGTAAAGGGAAGCAATTCAAGATCTGTTATTGGTATTTGAATACATTTATTGTGACAAGAATGCTGTTATAAATATTCATAAGCAAAGGCCATCTTTTAATCTAGGAGTTGTCAAAGAGAAGATTCCAAATTGGAAGGATACATCTTTTGTAAAATCTGCCACCAATTCCTGCTTTGAGAATAAGCATCTATTGTTAAATTTCTACTAACATTATAAATGGTCACAGCACATGCCACTTGATACAATCCCAAACTTTGAAATGTTTGACTTCCCAGTGGGCTGTCCCTCTCCACTGCAACACCTCCCCTTCCTCCAGCCTTCTGAAACATCGCACTATCCTTTGGTAAGCAATTCCATACAGATAGCTGGGGGAAGAAGAGTATAACCTGACCATAGAAGCAGGTACATCAGGAACATTTATTTCTAAAGTCTAATAGAGAACAGTTTTTACTGCTGGATAGTAAGCAGCACTGAGAGTGATTTTATTTGACATTCTTAACTCTTTCAACTCCACCTAGATAGCTAGTATCTATAGATGATGCAGAAAAGAGGTTAGGGGAGTACTTTTCAATAGTTTATTGTATTTTCTTAAATATCCTTTCTGGAATTTTCAGAAACAAAACATAAAAAAATTATATACTTTATTACAAATGGTAAACTCAGAGTGCTCCAAATCTCTTATTTACAAACAACACTGGGCAGGACACCCAAACAAACAAACAAGAAATAACTTACAAAGGCATGAAGCTGTTTATTGACAGTAATCAGCTTTCATCAAATTAAAAAATATATATATGTACATACACAGTTAACGAAGGCAGGCCAGAAAGAGTTCATCTGTAGGCTCAGCCTCGCTCTCACAAACCTCCCTCCTGCCGCCCCTCCCCAGCCCTCCCCCCCGCTTTGTGTTCTTAATGAGTACTACAGAAGCAATCTACAGTCTCTATTGCAGTTTGTAACCCCCTCCCCCTCCCCCCTTTAATACTGAATGAGATCGAATGTTAGGTCCATGCAGTTCTTGGTCAATGTTAACGAAAAGTCCAACGTTCCGTTCGCGCGGGGACAGCCCGTCCGCAAAGCGGGACAGCCCGCCGGCGGCCGCTCCCTGGCTCCACGCCAAGGGAGGGCGCGCCAAGTCCTTCCCACTCGTGCACACTGGGGGCGCCGTCAGGACGCAACCCAGTCCAACTTGGATACCCTTGGCTTTAGTTCTCGGACACTTCTCTTTCCTCTCTGTCGCAACTTGTCAAGTTCTCAAGTCTGTCTCTCTGTGTTATTTTTTTTTCTCCTTTGCCCCTCAGCCCCCAACAGTCTCTCTTCAAAATGTTTGCAACTGCTGCGTTAGCATGAGTTGGCACCCACTGTTAACGTGGTTCATGACTTTCTGTTTAAGCTGTGCCACCTGTTCCCTGAGCATGTTGGCCGTGGACGCCAGCTCCGAGTTCTGAGCTTTCAAGGTTTTCACTTTTTCCTCCAGCCGGGCGATTCTCTCCAGCTTCCTTTTTCGGCACTTGGAGGCAGCAATGCGGTTCCTCATGCGCTTCCTCTCCGCCTTGATCCGCTCCTGGGACTCCATGTCAATGGGGGACAGGGGCGGCGTCTCGCCAGGCATCTCGGGCACTGTCTGAGGCTCCTCCTTCAGGGCTTGCAGCCGCGGGTGCTGCACGGGCATCTGCTGGGGCAGGTGGTGCGGCGGCTGCTGCTGCTGCTGGGGTTGCGCGGGAAAGGCCAGGCCGGCCGCGCCGTAGGAGGGCGCCCCGCCGCCACTGCTTAGCGCGCCTGGGTTGAAGTTGCTGAGGTTGGCGTAGACGGGCGGCTCGCTGTGCAGGCTTGCGCTGAAGCCTCCGCTGCCGCTGCCCCCTGCCACCGAGGCTACCGCTGGAGCCACCATGCCCGCCCCGCTGACCGGCTGCGCCGCTGACGTGACGTTGGGCAGCGTGTTCTGGCTGTGCAGTTCGGCCAGGGCGCGCACGAAGCCCTCCGCGAAGCCCTCCTGCTCGTCTGTCACGTTCTTGGGGCACAGGAACTGGGTGGGGGTCGGCGTGGTGGTGATGTGCCCGTTGCTGGACTGGATTATCAGGCGCTCCAGCTCGGGCGACGCCAGCTTGAGCAGCCCCACGTCGGGCGAGGTGAGGAGGTCCGAGTTCTTGGCGCGGAGGTGCGGCTTCAGGCTCCCCACTGGGTCGGCCAGGTTCAGGGTCATGCTCTGTTTCAGGATCTTGGGGTTACTGTAGCCATAAGCTCCGCTCTCGGACGGGAGGAACGAGGCGTTGAGGGCATCGTCATAGAAGGTCGTTTCCATCTTTGCAGTCATAGAACAGTCCGTCACTTCACCTGAGGTTAGTTTGGGCTGCGTGCACAAGTTTCGGGGCCGCAACAGCGCTCTGGCAAGCGGGGGACACCCGTGCCCCCCGGGGCCTTTGGCAGGGAAAGTTTCTCTAAGAGCGCGCGCACCCGCTGGTTGTCGTCCCCGCTGCGCCCTCCTCACCAGCTCGCTCCAGGGAGCGCAGGGTTAATTAAGATGCCTCCCGCACTCTTACTTGTCGACTCGCGCGCGCGCTACCCGGCTTTGAAAAGTCGCGGTCACTCACTGAGCGCTCTTCGGGCGCCGCGGTTCCTTGGAGTCCGCGGGCGAACTCGCTTCCCAGAGCAGCGGCTCTCCCGGCGGCGCGGATCAGTGCCGACCCCGCAGAGGCCGACCAGCGGCAGGTCTCGGCCGCCCAGACGCGGACGACTTGTCCCCTCCTCCGCTGCGAGGGGGAGGGGGCGCCCGGCAGCCGCGGCTCGCGCTCGTCCAAGTTCAGCAACCGGTGCGAGCGAAGCTGAGCGCACGTCCTTCTTCTTTCGCGTGGCTGTCCGCCGCCTCCTGGGCTTTACCGCCGCCGAGTAGCCTAAGACGCAGGAAAGGCTTGCAAAAGTTCGCTCCGGGACTCTGGGCCAGTTGTCTCCGGTCCTCCCGGCCGAGAAAGTTCTTTGCTGCTGCAGCCGCTCGCCGACTTCCCCCGGCTGGCGCGTGGGTACCGCTGCTCTCCGCCGCTGTCAACAGCGCCTGGGCAGCAGGGCTCTTCTCCCGGGGGCGGCTGGAGACCAGGCTCTCTGGGCACTCCTCGTAACACCAGCCCGGGAGCCACAGGCGCTAGCCCTGGGCAGTTAGAGAGAAGGTGGAAAAGAAAATAAGATTTGCAGTTCGGACTATCCTGCCGTCCTGGCTGGCTGGCTGTGTCTGTCTGCCTGCCTGAGTCCGCGCACCTCCACTCCCGCCTCGCTGCTTCAGCCACACTCAGTGCAACTCTGAGCCCTTATCCAGCCCGAGCTCAACACTTATCTGCTACCAGTCAACCCCTAAAAATAGCCCATGATGTCACCCCAAGGCCTTCCCATTGGCTCCCGTCGCTCTCAGGGGGGCGGGCCCGCCCGTCACCATGGAGACTCCACCCTAGAAGATTCTTCTCTGGGCCCGCGGAGGCTCACGGGATGAGGTAATGCTCCGCTGCCCTCCTACAGTCGGGCCCTTCTTTCTCCTACCCTCCCCCCTGCCGCACGCCTCTCGGCCCTCTCTTCCCCGGTCCCCTCCCCGGGCCGTTTTTCCCGGCCCGCCCGGTGCATTGTGGGCTGACGTCTTGGGGTTTGACTGTCTAGTGACGGTGGCTGCCGCGAGCGGGCGGACGCTTGCAACCTCTGACGGAGGGGGCTCAAGTTCACGGCTGCGGACTGGGATGCAGGGAATGCGGGGACCCGGGAGGCCAGGGAACCCGGCCAGTTGTTTTGGGTCAAGGGTGCGGGTGAGGGGTGGTGGTGTTTTCCCACTTGTGGGGCTCGAAGTCATCCACCGGCGTCCGCCGCCGCGCGGAGCGGGAGACTGAGAGTCCAGGTCCGCCGCCCCCCCGCACTTCCGGGGGGCGGGAGCACCGCCCTTAAGGTGGCTCTGTGAAGTCCCAGTTGGGGGCGAGCCTAAGGGGGCTTAAGTTTGGGGGCGGTCTCCCGAGAGTTGGCCCCCCACGTTGAGGAACGATCCGAAGTTTGCATCTCGGTCAAGTTCAGGATCGATGGTCCGCAGGGTTGTCTGGCTGCTCCTAGAAGCTGAGAGATTTGTATTGCCCGAAACTGGACGCTCAGCTGAGTCTCCGTTGCACCCCACTTCATCCTCCGGGACCGTAGGGGAAAGGGCGCGGGGGATCACAGCTTTGCCTCCGAGGGGCAGTTTTTATTGTGGGCGCAATTAGTGGGTAACAGGGTCCAGATGGGAACAAGCGTGTAGGCGATCCGAAACTCGGGGAACCCCGGTGTTAGTCTACTCCCCGCCCCCGGACAACACGCACGCTTAACACAACACGCACAACATACTCGCGCGCCCGCGCACACACACGCACACACACTCTCTCCATCCGCGCCGAGTTGCTTCCGGGAAAACAAGCTCAGAAGGCGGCGGACACTCGCATAAAGTAACGCAGTAGAACTCAGGAGCCCGGGGTAGAACCTGGACTTCAAATCTCTGCCTTCCCGGCCGGGTAGTGGGCCCATATCCTGAGTAGCCTCTAGGAAGCGCTAGACACATGTAAGTGGTTCCTTTTCCGCGGTTATTTTATCCTCCCGCCGCCCCCCACCCCTTAGGGACGAAAGTGTGTGGTGGAAAGAATCCCGAAGTCGGCAATCCTGGTTCTTTCGTGGCCAGGCTGCAACAGTGTGAAGCGAGCAAATCACAGAACTCCTCTGAGCTTCATTTCCCTCATCTGCAGGTGGGGCCGGTGCCGTCCACATCACCGGGCTGCCGGGAGTTAGTGTGACAGGGTCGCCTGCAGCACTAGGGAGGTGGTGGCCAAACAGCCCGCTTCCCTCCCCTGTCTCGCGGTTTCCATCCTCGCAGAGCCTGGGTAGGATGCCAGGATATAAGAGTGCGATTTGGCAGGACCAGGTGTACTTTCCTGTGAGAAGCATCGAGGGGAGGAGGAGAGGGGGAACAGGGTTAGAAGTCAGCTCTTTCCCAAGCCTCTCTGTCTAGAACTGGGGCTTGAAGTTGGACCTGCAGCAGTTTAAGTTCCTAGGTTCTAAATTCAGACTTCACTGTTTCTGAACTTGGAATTCAGCCTAGGGTTCATTGCCCCCAGCCCTAAGGTATTTGCGGCTTTGAGTGTTCAGAAACCAACAGCAGCTGGTATCAGTGGGAAACCTGCCAACTTTTCTTCACTCCGGGCACTCACCTAGCTTTCACTGATCTGCAGAGGGTAACTGAAAGCCTACTGTGAGCCAGGCGCTGAGCTGGGGAGGAGGAGGGGTAGGTTTACAGTAGTGACAAGATCCAGTTACTTCCTCAAGGAGAGAACATTCTCCTCTGTCTGTTGCCCTGAATAATTTTCTGTTGTAATCAGGGAGCTGGTGTTCTAAATATTTTTTTATAACAGTAATAAAAATAAGTTTCATGTATTAAACACGTATCTGCCAGGCATTCTCCTAAGTAATTTAAATATGCTATTTTCTCCCCACAATCATCTTGAGAGACATATATTATTACCAGATTTAACATGTGAGGAAATAGGCCCAGAAAGGTTAAGTATCTTTGTTCGGGTCACACAGGCACCTGGAAGTTGACCTCAGGTCTGTGTTACATTCCTTTGTATTTTCTCTACTCTGGCAAACTTTCTTGTGGAGTATTAGTTATCTGCAGAGGAAATAGCGTTTGTGGCATAAAAGAAATTTTCTTGCCTGATCCTCTGACTATAACTCTGTTCAGAGCTCCTGTATTTAGAAATTTCAAGACTTAGGACTTTGTATAAATATATATCTTTTACCTAAGCATTCTGTGTGTTCCTCTGTGCCTCATGTGGTTTAGTAGGCTGATCTTCTCCTTATGTTGAGAAATAGCATATTTCATCCAAAAAAAATAACAAATCTGTTCATGTTAACGCCCCTGCTTGGAAGCCTTCATTGGCTTTTCCTTACAACCAGGAGTGTTCCGATTCCTATGCCTGGGAGAAGGGGCTTTTCGCAATCTAACTTCTCTCTCCAGCCTTATCTGCCACTCCCAGTTCTGTCAGGAAAGGCAGTGTTGTACTCCCCTAACAAACAACCCTAACATATCAGTGGTTTATTCCAGTGAAAGTTTGTCATTTCCGCTACATGACCATTGTAGGTTGGCAGGGTAGCTCTGCTCATTGTAGTCACTCAAGGGCTCAGGCTCAAGGAGGCCTCGTCTTGATACCCATTTTCAAGGCTATCCTGACTGTGGGGAAGGAACTCGGAACATCATGGCTGTCAGAGCATCCACCTGGAAATGGCAGACATCACTTCTGCTCATACATCATTGGCCAAAGCAGTTACATGGCCGTGCCTAACTTTAGATCACTATAATCCTACCAGGTGTCTCAAAGGGATCTCCAGGAATATTTGGGGAATAACACTAAAGACTCTGTCTCCCTTTCTGTTCACCAAATGTTTGGTCTTATCTCCTTCCCCTCGTTCTTTTTTCAAGGGAGACAACCTTAAAGACCCATGTGGTCACAGCACCAAGCTGCCCTGTCCATTGTTTTCCATGATTCCTGAGTTTGCCTTCGGAGAGTCTTGCTTTTCCACAGCTAAAGCAGGCATTGGAAAATATGCTTTTAAATAAGCTTTTAAAAGTTGGGGAGATGCAGAGTGACATTAAGTATTGAATATGTGTAGGTAGGCTTCTTATCTATCGGATATAAGGTGTTCTGTGTGCCAATAGCCACAAAGTTCTTTTCCAGACATACTTCTTTGGTTTGCCATATCTCTTTGCTTTCCTGCTATCCTGCCTGTTGACTCCTCTGTCTCTCTTTTGCTGTCTTACTCTCTTGCTCTTCACTTGATTTTGAGCACTTTGGGCTTATTGGGTTTTGGTGGGAGAGTTAGACCTTTCTTCCTTTTCCCAGAGCCATTTTGTCCAGTTGAAAGCAGATGCTGGGTAAGATCTTAATGATCCTATTTTGTTTTGTTTTTTTTTTTTCTGAGATGGAATTTTGCTCTTGTTGGTCTGGCTGGAGTGCTATGGTACGATCTCGGCTCACTGCAACCTCTACCTCCCGGGTTCAAGCGATTCTCCTGCCTCAGCCTCCTGAGTAGCTGGAATTACAGGCGTGCACCACCACGCCTGGCTAATTTTGTATTTTTAGCAGAGACGGGATTTTTCCATGTTGGTCAGACTTGTCTTGAACTCCTGACCTCAGGTGATCCACCTTCCTCGGCCTCCTATCCTGAGGTCTTAATAGTAGGTTCATACTTTGTGACTTGATCCTTACTTCAAAGCTGAGTTTCTTCCAGGTCCTTTCTTGCTAGAAGTATTTCTTGATTTTATATTTTACTAGTTGGGACTGGGAAACAATTGCCTCTTTTAATGATGTAAATCCCTGGATTTATAGATTTTCTCTATTCCATTTCATTCCTAATTGCAAACAGGCCAAATTTTTCTGAGTTCATCTTTGAATAGCTTGTGGTAACTTTCAGAATGCATCCAACAGCCACCAACACACACTACTCACTTTCTGTTTTACAATCCTTTGCTTTAGTTCATCAGGTTCATGATCTGCCTTCTGCATTATCACAGGTGATCTGTTTACCAAACAGATCACCATCCCTTCAACTTCTGATAGCAGTGTTATTAGTTATCTCCCTCTAAATGATTGTTTAGTTTTATTGTTGTTATGCTTATTGTTGTTACTATATTAACCCATATCTAGGAGCCAATTTTTATATCAGTCAGGATGGTTTAGGTTATGCTGCCATAACAAACAATCCTAAAATCTCAGTGGCTTAACAGTAAATTTTATATTTTGCTCATACTACATGTTCAAGTTCATGGGGCTCTGCTTAATATGCTCATTTAGAAACCTAGTCTGAAGAAGGTTTCATCTTGACACATGCTTCAACAATTATTCCATCACTTTGGTGAACTCATATTGGCTTTAAAAGCTCCCTCCTAGGAATGACACTTTTTTATTGTATTTACATGTTATTGGCTAAAATTAGTCACATGACCATGCCTTACTTAAGGGGTGCAGGAAAGTGCAATCCTATTAGGTACCTGGAAGTCAAAGAGCTGGAAATGCACACTTCCGTATACTCTAGGTTATGCTGTGTTAGCCATCCAAAAGTCTTACTGGGTTACAACCACAGAATTGTTTCTCACTCATATTGCATGTCCACTCATATGGTTTGGTTGTGTCCCCACTCATATCTCACCTTGAATTGTAATAATCCCCACATGTCAAGGATGGGGTCAGATTGAATCATGGGGGCAGTTTCCCCCATACTGTTCTCATGGTAGTGAATTAGTCTCATAAGAGCTCATGGTTTTATAAGTGGGAGTTCACCTGCACAAGCTCTCTTGCTTGCCACCATGTAAGATGTGCCTTTGCTTCTCCTTTGCCTTCTGCCATGATTGTGAGGCCTCCCCGGCCATGTAAAACTGTGAGTCCATTAAACCTCTTTCCTTTATAAATTTCCCAATCTCAGGTATGTCTTTATTAGCAGTGTGAGAACAGACTAATACATCTACCATAAGTTGGCTGTGACTCTGATTTACACACATTATCTTTGCTCAAAGACCTTGGTTAATGAAGCACCCTCTGTCCAAAACATTACTGTCATGGCAGAGAGAAAAGAGCATGACTCTTAAAGCTTATGCTGAGAGCAATTTACGTGACTGAGCCTGATGTCAGTGAGGAGGGGCAGCAAGTATTTTTGAATACTATTGCAGCCTACCACACCCTCCACTCCACATTCCCTCCATTCCTCTGAGTCGCTGCCACCCCAAACATTTTCCATCCCTCTGACAGTTTCCTGTCTTTGCATGTACTTTTATCCCTAATCAAAAGGCTACCTGGCAAACTCCTATTCACCCTTCAGGAGCCAGCTCAAGTAATCACTACCTCTGAAGCTTTCCCTCACCCCATCTCGTGCTTCACCTCGAATAGTTATTATCCTGTTTGGCTGTCACCATACTGGGTACATACCTGAAGTAGAGAAAGTTTTTCACATGATCTTGTAAATGTCTTCTTAAATCCCTGACTCTAAATCCAGCAACTGTGTCTTATTCTTATTTTGTATCTCCAATGCTTAATACAGAGCGTGGTATTTGGAAGTATAGAAGGTGCTCAGTAAATGCTTGCTGATGGATTTTTTTAAAATAGCCTTTTCCATAGTGGAATGAAGGGGGTTTTTTAATGATTGAGTAGCAATAGTACCTTGTTTTAATACATAATATTTGGAAAATGTCAAATTCCCCTGCTGAAGCCTCCTTAAAGGCATCCTATTGGCTTAAAAGAGCTAGGACTTCTCATCCCACTTTTCTCCAGCCACACTGCCTATGGCTGAATCAATCAGGATAGCCTAAGTTATGCTATGATTAAAAATATTTCCAAACCTCAGTGACTTAAGAAATAAAGATTTTTCTTGTTCCTACATGCTCATATGCTATAATTAAATCTTTTTTTTCCCAAACCTCAGTGACTTAAGAAATAAGTTTTTTTTTCCTGAGCTCCTTCTATATGTCCATCAAGGGTTGGCAAGCCCTCTGATCACATCACCTTCCTCTAGGACCCAGGCTGATGGAAAACCCACCTTCAGGAACATTTCAGATCTCACGGTAGAAGGAAAGGCAACTTTGAAGAGTCTCATCTCAACAATTAAGTGTCTTTTCCTAAAAATGTCACATGTCACCTCTCACACATTTATTGACTAAAACCAGTCTCATGGCTCAGCCCAGCCAAGCCACAAGGGGACCAGGAAGCACAATCCTATGGTGACCAGTCCTGATGACTCCCACACTAGCCTTCATTTATTCCTCAAATAAGACAAACTGCTTGTTGTCTAAGAACCTTTATAAGAGCCCTCTTAACCCTTCCTTGTTTTTGGCCAATTTCTATCTTTCTTTGAATGTTAACGTAAATGACAAAGAGGCTCTCTGTGATTTTTCCTAATGTGCCCTCTCTGCATGTAAATTCGATTTCTCCTTATACTCTCATAAGTCCCTATAACTTTTCTTTGAGAAAGATTATGAACACCCCTTTCTTACCTTCAGGAGTTAAGAACCAGCTGAGAGTTAGACACAGGAATCAGATGAGTGGGGATCAAAATATCAATGTGGAAGTTAATACAGACTGGTTTGGAGGGTATGGCAAACAGGAGGCCACAGTTTATTTCCTGGTTGGCTTAGTCTCTTTTGTGTTGCTATGAAGGAATTCTTGAAGCTGCTAATTTATAAAGTAAAAATAAGGTGTATTTGTCTCATAATTCTGCTGCTTGGAAAGTTCATGATTGGGCATCTGCATCTGGTAAGGGCCTCAGGCTGTTTCTACTCATGCAAGAAGGTGAAGGGGTTCTGGGTGTGTAGAGATCACATGGGCAAAAGGGAAACAAGAGAGAAAAGGGGGAGGTGCAAGGCTCTTTTTAACATCCAGCTCTCCTGAGAATAGTTAGAACTCACTCCCTGCCTCACCCCCAGGGAGGGCATTAATCTATTCATGAAGGATCTGCTCCCATGGCCCAAACACCTCCCATTTGGCCCCACCTCCAACAGGTGGGATCAAATTTCAACATGAGGTTTGGAGGAGACAAACATTCAACCCATAGCACCGATGTTTCACCCATGCATTAAACTTACCTACTGGTTCCTGGCAATGATGGACAGTTGCAGGCCTTCTCCAGAGGTACAGTGAGAGTATTCATCCTTTGGACGAATTGACTCTGAAAAGAGAGAGCCAGTTTCTGAGGGGGGCATGCATGGGTCTTTCTTGTGAGCTCAGCAATCAGGTAACTCAAATTACTTTTCTTCCCATGGGGAGTATATGTAAAGGATGGAAAGAGAGGATAAGAGGGTTATTTTAGCAGATGTCCCATCATGGAAAACTGAGGCCAGGGAAATGGTGATTTTCTCTTAACAATAGAATGTTTAAAAAAGTATTATTCTATATTTCTTTATGTAATTATGTATTTTTTGTTTTTTAAAAAACTATCTTATTAAAGTCCATTTCACACACTAGATGCCAAGTGTCAAAAATATAGAAAAACCATATCTTTTGGTCTCCACTGTATCCATAGCATCTAGCATGCTTAGCACAGGGAAGATACCCAATAAATCTTTTTTATACATCAGAACCCTTGTGGAAGTCCTTTTGGATTTTCTTCAAGGTTTTTGTCAAGGAGGAATGTATGACTGTTGTATATATTATCACATTTATGGTGATGCCTTTTCTCTACTCAGAACTTCTACAAAACCTATAGGATCATAAAGTGGCAAGAGTCCTTAGTGGTCACCTTCCAAGTCCTGCCTTTCTTCCAATGCAGAAATTCCTTTGCTAACATCTTCACTACTTAAATACTTCTAGTCACAAAGTAAGGACACGATGCCCAAAGCCAAGAGTAGTAATTCTACGAAATGCTACTGGTTGGACACCATTGGGTCCCATCACTGGGAATATTGTGGGCATGAAATTTGGAAAGCAACTTGGCCAACCACAGATATCTGTGGGAAGGACAGCCAAATGGTGAGAGGCCTGAAACCTTGTCTTGTGGAGAAGAATTGAATAAACTGGGATTATTTGCCTGGGAGAAGTGTGGGTTAGAGAAGGCAGGGGGAAGACCAAGAGAGCACCCATAGGAGTCTCTGTAGGTTTTGAGGTCAGATCTAGGCTAATGGTTAGAAGTTAGAGAAGAAAACTTTCCTATATTTAAGAAAGAACTGTCTGAAGTTAAAATTATTTATCAATAGGATAGTTGCCTTAAAAGTAGAATTGTAGTTCCCCTGCCCAACATATATTTATTATCTTCTATGTGCCAGAAATGATGCTAGGTTCATTTATGATAATTCCTTGTGAACCCATTGTACTTATAGTAATCATCATTTTTATTTTCAATGTTCATAAACGCCATCTTAAAGAATCTCATTTGGAATTCAGGAGTGGTATTAACATCACTGTTTCTCATTTCTGGAATTAATCTTTTTTTACCTTCAAAATTCATAAACCTGGAATGATACATTCTCATGTCCACTATTAGATGGATATTTTTCTGTCAAAATAATGAGTGTTTTCAGTATCCGTAAATCAAAATTACCTGGTCTTGGGATCACTTGAGAAGATTAGGTACTCCCTTACCAACTGTGGCAGAAGAACTACAAAGTTTTCACTAAACCTCTTTTATTTTCCTCTTGTATGTACAGATAGACTACATTTCCTGGCCTCCTTTCTAAATACCTGGGGCTGAGTTTTAGTCAATGCAGTGGATGTGCTGTGTGTCACTTACAGGCTTGGCTCACAAAACTGTCTCTATGCATCTCCTGGTCTCTGTGACTCCAAGGTCATAGAGAAGGGCAGGGTCACAGATGGGAGTCTAGATCTCTGAATAACCCTGTGAAAGGTTATTTATCGACCAGAAATATTCTCAATAGGATTTTGATGGAATGAAGAATCAAATTTATTGTGTTGAGCCACTGAGATGTTGGAGCATATGTGTTAAAGCTGCTGCTGTTTTATTTCAGTTAGTGCTGCAGGATACCCTCAGTGAAGAAACAAATGTGGAACTGAACTTAGGGATTTTGTTCTGCTCTTTCTAGTTTGAAGAAAAGTAGTGGAGGAGGCAGAAGAAAAGAATATAGCATTTAATTGTGCTGAGGTTCCTTTTACAATGCTTTCTTCCCATCTAATTTTTAAACTTCATGAGGCATGTTGCCATGTCTTACATACTCTTCCATATTTAATCTTTCAGTGGGTATTTATTGAGAATTGTAAGGTGCTTTGGGGATTTCAGAAGAAATACAGATAGCACATATTGTTAAGTATTTTACTCATTTATTCAAAAAATTTTGAACAATTACTATGGGACAGCCATTGGTAATCACTGGTGAACAAAAGCTGTAGTACCTGCCCACAAGTTGGGGTCTAGCAAGGAAAATAGAATAAAGAGGCAAGACTAGTCCAGTATGGCAATGCTATGAAAAACAAGGAACAGGATGCTCTAGGTGTCCTAGGGAAGTCTGACAAGTGTCAGGGTCAGAGAATTGTCCTCTAGGAACTGAGTCCTCCAAGATGAGTAGGAGTAACCAGGAAAAGAGGAGACAGTGGAGAGAGAAAGACTATTCTGGAAAGAGGGAGTGCATGTACAAAGGCCTGGATATTATTGAATATGGGGCATGTTTGGAGGGACAAAAAGGTAAACTGGAAAGGAAGAATGGAGAGAATGAGCCTGAGAGGAGGGCCTGGTAATATATGTATGCATATACTTAGTAAATGCATTCAGAAGGCTTTGTGTGATGTACAAGTATAATATGTAATATGGGTATGCATTTACCTAGAAGGAAATATGGCTGATTAACCATCAGGATGTCAGTGGTTGTGATTTTTGGGTAATTTCCACTTTCTTATGCTTCCCTGTTCATTTTAAAATTGTCTACAACGAACATGTATTCCACTTGTAATTTGAAAAAATCAGAATACATGTTTCTTTTTCTTATTAGTCATGACTGCACCTGCTGTCCCTCATTGGATCCTCACAGCAGTCTTCTGAGAAGACTGAGGTTCAGAGCTGATACGTGGTGAAGCTGGAATTAGACTTCCTAAGGTCCCATTTATTCTACTTTCCTCTCCATTTCGCCTGCCTTCCCTGCAGTTTTCTAAGTAGCAGTGATGGCTTTTCTTGGAACTACTGCCTTTTAACACAGTGTTGCCTATTTGTGTGTATGTAGTTTGCAGCATGGAGAAACTGGGTCAAAGTTCTTATAATACTGACCTACCTAGGAGGCTTTCCACACACAAAAGATGGTCCTCAACCTACTGGGCTAGGTAGACTTATCTTTTCTGTGATATTATCTTATCCTTCGCCAGTTATTTGGAACTTGAGGAGGAGGCTATTGATAGGTTTTTAAAATGCAGTTAGGGAGGTGATTGTTCCTGATTATTTTATCAACCCACATCTTTCTTGACTAGCATGTTGGTGCTTGACCAAACCAGTGATGATGAATATTTGTAATGAATGACAAAATACTTGAAAGTCTGGAAACATTGTGTTAGCATTCTCTAAATCACGTTGTGGCAACAAACAACCACAGCATCTCAAAGGCTTAAGACAACATGAGTTTATTTCATAAGCATGTTACATTTCCTTCCTGATTTACACCTTAGCTCTTTACTTGAGACCGAGGCTGAAAGAGCAGCCTCTGTCTGAGATATTGCTGGTGTATGTCACACACGAGAGTGAGAGCTGTCACCATGGGGTGGCTCTTAAGGCTTTACCTACGGGCACTTCCACTTATGTTTCATTGGCCAAATTGTGTCACAGTGCCACAAAACCAAGACTGAGACGGGAAGAAGAGACGGCCTGATAGGGAGGGGTAGCAAGTATTTTGCCAACACTTTCAGTTCTCTGAGTCTCAGATTCTTTATCTGTAAAGTGGAAATAAGACAATTATGGAATAGTCAAACCATGGAATATCCTGTAGCCGTTTTAAAGAGGAGCTATTTATCCTTATAAAGATGAGTTGACCTAGAGGAATGCCCATGATGTAGCATTAAGTGAAGAAAGGCAAGTTTCAGAGTAATGTGCATAACATGATCTCATTTCTGCATGAATTGAAACACCTATATCTGAGTATATCTGTTTATGTGAGAATACTAATAAAAATAGCTGATGTTTAATGAGTGCTTTCTTCATATGCCCAGCACTATGTTAAGTGTTTTTTTTTTTTTTTAAACATGCATTTGCTCCTTTAATCCTTGAAAAAAAAAAAAACAGCAGAAAGTTATATACCAAATGGTTATCATTAGTAACCTTAGTCAGGGGTAGGATTAGAGAGAAGATTTTATTCACTTTAAAAATTAGATTTTTGTAAATTTTTACTTGTCACAATAGGTAGGTTAATTAGCTCTTCTTATGAAACAAACCATCACAGAATCTGAGAGCTATACGATGTTAATCAGTTTATTTTCTGCTCTTTGGTCTGCAGGTCAGTTGAGGTGGCTTCACCTTCCTAAGACCTAATTTGGTCTTCTCTCCTCCCCATTACAGCTGCCACCCTTACAGTTTTCTAAGTAGTGATGATGGCTTTTCCTGCAACTGCTAACTTCAGTGCAGTGTTGCATGTGTGTGTAGGTAACAACCTGGAGGAATGGGGCTGAAGGTCAAATTCAAATGCGCTCCATGTGTCTCATTCTAGAACTCACCCTAGAGAGGTCGAATCTACCAGGGGCATATTCTTCTCAGAGGAGACACTGGGGTAGATGGAAGGATGTGAAACTTTTTAAGGCCAGGCTTGGAACTGTTATCATTTCTGTCCACATTCTATTGACTGAAGCAAGTCTCATGGCTAAGTTCAGTATCAGAGCTGGGAAGTCATGGATGTTGCAGAAGGAGGGAGTGAATATTGTAATCTATCACAATAAGCATAAATTAATTTCTTAAGAAACAGAAACAAAAACAAAACAAAGAAAAAACTAATAAAGTGAAGAAAAGAGAACACTTACTAGTGATAGTTTAAATTGTGTTTGATATATTGCAGTTACATAATGCATTTCTTAAAAATACAAAATCCTTATCTACATTTATAATGAGCACAGTGATATTAACATGGACATTTAATTAACCAGAATACCCACTATCTAGTAGGACAGGTATGAATTTACACCAGCTTGGCTTATGCTGTCTGTGGTGTGACATTCTAAGCATAATCCAGAGATTATGGCCATCTGCAATCCAAGGAACTGAAATCATGAAATAAGACTTTCAGACCTGGAAGGGCTCTAGTGCCCACTGCAGGCATGTGCCTCCTAAGTTATAGGAATAACTGCTTTTGCCAGTTATAGTCATTCTCTCTATTGGGTCTGTCTCACACTGCTGAAAAATGGTTATGGAAATCAAAATTCTGTCATTTAAATAATGGAGACACTGAGCACACCATCCATAACTTACTTGAGTGATGTAGTAAGTTAACATCCAGAGATGAGATGGAAACCCGGGTATCTTGAGTAGTCCCAGGGTCTTTTACTTTGTTTCTCTGAACAGCACAAACATCAAGCATATGGATCATTTGGGAATATTCACTAGGCTCTGAAAACTTCCACTACTCTCTTGAAAAAATGTATGAATTCTTCTACTGCTTCCTTTATTCTAAGAGAACCCAGGCACTTCTTACAGCAACTACCACAGAAACACCAAATGACACAGAACACTGAAATAAAGGGTAGCATGTTAAATTTCTCAAAATACTGCCCATGGAATCGGGCTTGTTTTCATTTCCTTTTTCCTCTAAATAATTTAGAAAATATCTGCCAATACACCTTATAGGAACCAACCACATACACAAAAAATGTTTTATTAAGGAATTTATTAGGATTAAGATTTGTGTTTCCCAAGTTTCAGTCACTTACTAAAAATCATTGTTTCCATTTTGCTATATCCACTTACATGTCTAAAATCAATTTATTTGATACTTTTCTTTAAATGGATTCACTTTTTTAAAACTCAAAGACAAATTTTATAGGAGATGATGAGTACTGTTGTAAATGGATAACAAGCGTCAATTGTCATAAACATTTAGACAACTATAAATATAACTACAAAACTATAAAATAAATGTATGTATCTACCACTGAAAGTCGTCTCTTATCCTAAAAGTAACAGGCCTTTTTCACTGATATAGTGAAAAGTATGGATGGGCTTTGGAATCAGGAAGACTTAGATTTGAATCTGAACTCATTTCCTTGCCAGTATTGTAATCTTTGGTAATTTCCTTAAATGGACTGACCACCAGTTTCTCATCTGTAAAATGGAATAACAAAAGCTATCTCATTGTGTGTGTGTGTGTGTGTGTTTACAAAACATCCAGTGTTATTCCTGGCTCATAGTAGGAGCTCAAAAAAATTTAGTTATCTTTTTCCTTTCCTCAATATTTCTTTCTTTAGTTTTCAAAATGACATTCATGAATGATATTATTAGATAGAGAAATGCTATCAGGACAGTATTAATTTTTCCCAGAATTACTTACTGTTTGATTGCCTAACATGTGCTGGGAACTGTGCTAAGTGCCATGGGTAAAATGAAGACTGAATAAATGGACTTGGAGTTGAAGACTTGGGTTCAAGTCCTAATTCATCTCCACTGAATAAGTCAGTTAATATCTCAGAGCCTCAGTTTTCTCATTTGAAAAGTGAATGTGGTGATTGACATTTACTTCAAAGAACTTACGTAAGGAATGCCATGATAGCTTATGGGAGAGCCTTTGGTGAACTGATAGAGGCATTTCTGTTGTAACATTATATACAGGATCCTGAAATAGTTTGTGTTCTACAGAATTGTACATTAAAAATAACAGCACTTTTGCAAAAATAGGGTTGGATAGACCACAAAAACCTGTACAATATTATGACCACAATAATAAGATTAGGATATTTATCCTGATAAAAATAATTGAGCTAAGAAGACTTGTTAAACTTTGAATAACTAAATGGATACACAAATGCCTATATGCTGTAGCAAATTTAGGACTGTACTTTAAAACTAGTGAAGGTTGCTTGATGGAAGGCTTAAGGAAGGGATGAGGTGCTTAGTTGTGTAGGCAAGGGCAAATGTTCAAAGATAGGAAAGTACCATGCCAAAAGCTCTTCCAAGAAGGAGCATGTGAACAGACAGCCCAGCATGATGGGGCTGGGGTGGGTGAAGGCATCATGTCCAGTATTCCCACTATCCACCTCTCTGTGGCAAATGTATTCAACCATGCTAGTGTAGCTTCTTCTCAGCTGCTGCTCCTTGGTGCAACGAATCTTTGACATCCTGGGAAAAATCCAGCAGCTTGCATGTTATTGTGCTATCATTCCTCTAGTTATCAGTCTTGCCTTGTTTTACAGTAACGTGTGTTACAGGGTCACGTATGTAGCAGAACAGTCCACAGATGCAGATGAGGGGTTGCAGCTCTCAACAAATCCCAGGCTTCATGAGCAGAATAAGCAATGACTCTCAGAGATATAATTAAACAGTGAGAGACATGAGTCTCTCCCTCTGTCCCTCCCTCCCTTTCCAGCCTGACCAGGCTACTATCCACTCCCCTCCTTGGTTTCAGGTTTCCTTTTCTTCACTAGCTTGTGAGCTCCTTGAGAGAGGGCTCTGTTATATTCCTCTATGTGCTCTGAGGGCACAGCACAGAGGCCCCAGAACAGAATGTTTGCGTTACAGTTGAACTTCCTTTTTAAGTCAAGAAAAATCCAGGACCCACTGAAGAGGTTCCAGACCTCATTGAGCGCATCAGATCCACTGGACTACCATGAGGGCCAGGATGAAGACACTCCTGAGACAGGGACAGTGTTTCATTCAGTACCATCTCCTGCATCTCTCTTGGTCCACGGGAACTGCTCAGTGGGTCCCAGCCCTACTTTATCCAAGAGAGGGACATGATGGGGCTTGCAGAAAATCCTCCTTTTCAGCCCTCCTTCGTTTCCCTTCCTTGCCTTCCTTCATTCCTGTCCTCCCTCCCTTCCTTCATTCCTATCCTTTCTGCCTTTCTTCATTCCTCTTATCCTTTCCTCCTTCCTCTCTCCCAAACTCTTTTCCTTCCTTCCTGTCCTCCATCCCTTCCTTCCTTCCATCCTTCCATCCTTTCTTCCTTCCTCCCTCCCATCTTCTCTTTCTTTGTTCCTTCCTTCCCTTTTTCTTTCCTCTCTCTCCCTTCTTCCTCTCTTCCTTCCTTCTTTCCTGTCTCCCCTCCCTTACTCCTCCTTCCATCCTTCCTTCCCTCCCTGTCTTCTCCCGTTCCCTCCCCTCCCTTCTCCCCTCCCCTCCCCTTCCCCTCCCAATTTGTTGAGCCCCTATTCCATGCCAGGCACTAGACAAGGCCCTAGGGATAAAGTGGTGAGCAAAAAGGCATGAAATCTGCCTTCACAGTGCTTCCATATTGCCTGTAGTTTAAGAGCTTAACCTCTGAAGCCAGGTCTCCTCGGTCTGATACTTGGCTCTTTCCTTTACTCACTATATGGACTTGGTGAAATTCCTTTCTGGATATCAGTTTTCTCTGCTGTCAAATGAGGCTCATATCAACCTATTTCAGAGAGTGATTGTGAATGTTAAATGAATTGGTATGCGAAGTACTTAGATTAGTACCTGACACAGTAAATGCCCAATAAATATTAACAGGAATTGCTAGTATGATAACTGCTATATAGAGACAATAAGTCAGCAAATCAATATAGAATCACAAGAAGCAATATGTGTTATGAGTGAAAAGAACTGGGTGGGAATTGCCTGTAACTTAGAACTATGCTTTCCCTGGGGTGTAGCTCTGGAACTAGTTAAACGTTTAAACATTATTTGACCAAAGAGTTGGCAAACGGTTGTGCCTATGGATCATGAAGATCTCTAAATATCTTCTGGTTTTGAAGAATAACAGTGGGAATCTTTTTAAAGAGAATGATCAGATAGGGCCTCTCTGAGGAAGGGGTGTAGATAAATGGCATAAACACTGAAACTGGCAGAAGGAGGGTAGTGTGAGAGAGGCATTACAGTTGGAGGAGAGATGGGAATGGTCACAGGCAGGAAAGAGCCACCAACAATGATCTGGTGTTGAGGACTTTGCCCTGTGGGGTCTTCACTTGGCCGGTTTTATTAAAAGAATCTTTGTTCCTTGACTGCCAGTTAAAGTGTCACTCTATGTGCAGTCCTCCCCTGGGGCTTTCGCATACTGGAGACCAGGCAGTTACCTCCCATATCTTGACAATTCTAGCACTCATGTCAGGTTATTACCATGAGCCCCTCTGTCCTGCCTGCTGAACTCTACATCACTATGTTGGCTAGGCCATTGTTTCATTTCTTATGTTAGGCTTGAGAAAATTTCAGAAAGGAAATATAAGAACAGGCATTTCTAGGTACTTTGGTCTAAATTAACTCCCAATCTCTAAGGGTGGCTTTTTTGTTTGTTTGTTTGTTTAACTTTGAGTTCTGGGATACATGTGCAGAACGTGCAGGTTTGTTACATTGCTATACCTGTGCCATGGTGGTTTGCTGCACCTGTCAACCCATCATCTGGGTTTTAAGTCCTGCATGCATTAGGTATTTCTCCTAATGCTATCCCTCCCCTAGCTCCCCACCCCCCAACAGGGCCTGGTGTGTGATGTTCCCCTCCCTGTGTCCATGTGTTCTCACTGTTGAACTCCCATTTATGAGTGAGAACATGTGGTGTTTGATTTTCTGTTCCTGTGTTAGTTTGCTGAAAATGATGGCTTCCAGCTTCATCCATGTCCCTGCAAAGGACATGACCTCATTCTTTTTTATGGCTGCATAGTATTCCATGGTGTATATGTGCCAATTTTCTTTATGCAGTTTATCATTGATGGGCATTTAGTTTTCAATCCCTAAGTTTTAATCAGTATATGGTACCAGTTACATGCAATTTGGGTAACCTTGGTCATGTCATCTCATTTGCCTGCTCATTCACAGATACTTATTCAACAAATACCGATTGAGCAAGATGTATGTGCCCGTATGACAGATAGATAGGTCACCTGGGGCCTCAGCTTCTCCACTGATGAAGACTTGTGCCAGATCACTGGCTTTCAATGCAGTGTGAACTCCTAAGCCCTATTTTATTAAACAAATTAGAGTGGATTCAAGGTTATTCCTCTAATAGCTTCACTCCCTGGTATACTGAAGCTCTCTCAGGTGAACTAGAAAATGGTGGAGTGACAGCTGTAGACTTGGAATTTTTGTTATTATTACCCAGAACTTAATTGATCTCTGCCTGAATTGTTACGCTGTGTGAGCCTCACTTGCCACAAAGTCTTCATGGAAAGGATTGAGAACTGCCGAACTGAATGTTCTCTGAGATTCTTTCTAGCTCTGACATTCTAAGCGTGCTGAGACAGTTTTTCTTTTTTCTTTGTTTTCGTTTAACACTGTTTCACATGCGCATTTCTAAGACTCCATATGGCTGATTTCCTTGTCAGTCTCAGAAATAGTGCTTCAGTTTTGCTTAGCAGTAGTCCTATTGGTTCCTCTCTTCCCTTGATTCCCTCTACTTTTAGGGACTTTTTTCAGAGCCTTCATTTCAGTGAATCCTAATGGTGTGTGTGTGTGTGTGTGTGTGTGTGTGTATTTGTCCACACTCAAGGTCTTTATCTGGCACCTACAGGCACTCAGCATCTACCAATTGGATGAATTAGTGAATTCTTAATGATTATCAATAACTTCGTTTCACACACACACACACACACACACACACACACACACACACACAGAGAGAGAGAGAGAGAGAGAGAGAGAGAAATCATAACCTTTGGCTTATTTTACTTCTTTTTTGAGGGTATTAATTTTCAAAACGGAATCGCTAGATCCAAAGTTTAGGAGCAAGTTTCATGCTTATATTACTAACTACCAGATTATTGTGTTGCGTCTGTTTTATGTAAGCAGTAGTTTTTCTGATAACACTTGTGTTATTTATAACATTATCTTAAATAATCAAATCAAGGAGTATTTTCTGTCCCTTTTTTCTGGGTGTCAATATTCTTTCTATCCCAAACTCTAGTTGTTTCCCTAAAGCCATCAAATAAGAGGTTTGTCCTCTGAGTTTAACCAGAGAAAAAGAAATGGGCTGCTCCTGCTCTCCACCCTTTGCAATTTCTGTGATGACGATGATGATGATGATGATGAAGATAACTATAACAACCCCATGATAATATTAATAACCCCATTGACAGATGAGGAAACTAGGGCTCAGAGAGGTGAAGTGATTTGCCCTCAGTCACACAGCTAGATATTAGCAAAGACAGGATTTACATCTGGTTCCATCAGACTCAGAACCTGGCCTCTTTCCACTAAACTACACTATATCACTCCCCACATGGAAGTTCAGGGTCAGGAGCCTGGGGAGTAGCAGGTCTGTCAAGTTCTGCAGGGCTGAGCTGTTTATCATTGTGGAGGACACTCATCACTGCGCTAATTACATTAATTGCTGCCCACTCTGTGGCTAGGTGGGTGGCTTAACAACACCTAGCAACGTGGTAACATGCCTGGGCCTGTCTTTAGGCATGAAAACATCTGACTTTTTTTTTTTTTAAACTCCTTCCTGTGGTGTCCAAGGATAGTAATTACAGGTTCTATTGGTTGGATGTTAGTGATTCTCTAGACTGTAGGGAAAAGGTCAAGACTATGAACTTTGCCCTCCATCAGCCTCTTTACTGGAATCAGGAGGGAAGCCGAAGATTTCTTAAACATCAGCCCTGTGCTTGACACTTTATTTAAGGGATCTTTTATAATCCTCATGATTGCTCAAGAAATAGGAATTATATTATTCTTATTTTGTTTATGAGAGAACCCAGTCACCACGTTGGGGTCACATAGCTAGCATAGCTAGCTAGGAGAAGGTGGGAACAGGCTTAGAACTCAGGACTATCAGTAGACAAGTTTAGTCTCCACAAATTTATCTACACCACAGCGTCTCGTAACAGGAGACAGTGTCTGTCTGATGTTTAGAACTGAATTATAGGAAGACTGAGTGTAGTTCCAGATAACAAGCAAGGCATTAGGAGCTGGTGTTTTGTGGAGTTCTCTATTGGTAAAGGATGAGTATATGAGATGTCAGCCTTCCAACCTCCACTCCTTCCCTTAGTTTCTGAAGGATATTAACGGAGTTTTCCAGTTGATTTTTAAATAAGCAATTTCAAGACTACCTCTGTCTACTTGTTGGGAATGGACAAGATGGTTTTGGCAATTCATCATAATTGGGTAAATGACTTAATTTTCAGAGACTCAGATAACAGAAGATAATTTAGGAAGTAATTGACTTTGGAATGTTGTGTATTCTTGTACTTTATGGGTGTGCCCATATCTATATGTGTAGGTATATATGTCAATAAATGTGTGGTGCATGTGTGTGTGTGCATTCTTCAGGAAGATTTGGAGTAGTAGTGGACTTAGATGACTTGGTTCCTTTTATACTTGCTATTTGTCTATAAATGAAGTTTAAATAAAGTTTAGTTTGTATACTAAAACTCAGCAACTACATCATATGATCATACAGGGTAGTAGTTAAGATATATGAAGCTGAAGCTAGGCCAGGGTTTGAATCTTTTTGTTTGTTTGTTTGTTTGAATCTTGGCTCTGTCACTTACCAGCTGCTATGACTTGGACAGGTCACTTAACCTCTCTGGGCATCATTTTTTTCATTTCTAGAAGTAGGGATGATAACAGTTCTCATCTCATAAGGTTCTTCTATGCCAGGGAGGCTTTTGAGACAGGAACTATGTCTATAGACTTCTCTGCACTCAGCCAGAATGAAGTTTGGAAAAAACAGGCTTTGGACTTAGATAATGCCTCGATTCTGATTCCAGCACTCCCATGTTGGCTGTCTGACCTTACAGAAACTATATACCTTTTCTGGACCTCAGATTCCCCATTTACACAATCAAGGCTCCTGATTTCTACCTAAAATGATTGCAATACCACGAGGTGAGACACATGAGACCTGGTGCAGCAGTAACACACAGGAGGGATCCAGCAAAGGTTGGTTCTTTTTCCCCCTATTCCCATCCTAGGGTCTTACATTTAATAATTGGTGACTGAGTTCTTGTTTGATATGTAAAATACATTCTTTTCTCTCATACTCCATTTTTTTCTTCCTTTCCACTCGTTTTCCTTCTCCCTTTTCGTGACACTTCCCTTTCTTTTCCCTTTTGGGTCAGTTTCTATCTACTGCAATTGAGGTCCTCTGTCCAGGTCACCATCCATTGTCTCCTGGATTGTGGCAGCAGCTTTCAAACTTGTCTCCTTGCCTCCATCTGTCCCTGTTGTTTCATTCTCCATGCAGGGCAATCCTTCTGTAACCAGAACCAGACCTTGCTGCTCCTCCGTGCCACTCCCTCCGGTGGCTTCTCATCACCATGGCCTGCAAGACACTGTCTGACCTGTCTTCTGGCACTCTCTGACCTCCCTCTTAGCTCAGTTTGCTCCAGCCTCAAAGGCCTTCTGGCTGTTACTGGAACTTTCCAAACACATTCTTGCTTTGGGTCTTTTATAAATATATACATATGTATATATATATACACACACACATATATACACACAAACATATATATACACACACATATATGTATACACACACACACACACATATAGTTCTCTCTTCCTCCAGATATCTGTAGGCTTCATCCTCTCACTTCCTTAGGCCTCCACCCACATGGCACCATATCAGAAAGGCCTTCCCTGATGACTTAATATTTTAAAAAAACCCAAGCACTCCCAGTCCTCCATTTTAGTTTTCCTCTTTTCACTTATCAATGACATATTAGACACTTATTCATTTACTTATTTATTTTCTCTCTCTCCTGAGTAGCATGTGACCTCTGCAAGAGCAGACTTGGTTTTGTTTTCTGCTGTGTCCCCAGCACCTGGAGCACAGTAAGTGCCCAATAAATATTTGCTGGATTTTATGAATGTGTGCATCCCCTTTATGAAATGGCAAGGAAGAACCTGCACTGACGCTTCAGGTGATTTGGGGCCTGAATGGGTCACTGATCAACTTTCGTCTTAACCAAACCAGGGCGATGAGGAGAATTAGGTGGCTGCTCAGGTGCCCTTCACACACGTACCTTTGGGTCCAACGCTGTCTCGTCTGCGGTGATGGCGTGCCTGGCTTTAGTGCTGTGCTTTGTACCATAGTTGTGATGTTGTCTAGAATTCCCATGGCAGCTTTACAATATGATTACTTTTGCTCATATAGATATTGATTACAGATAAAGATGACTCAAGGTTTAAATTTAGCCCCACCACAATAAATTGAAAGTCGGAGGTGTGCTACCTAATTGCTCCCAGACTATGAAAACAAAAGCACAATGTCTGCCAGCACTGAATCACTCTTCTCCACCCTTTTTCTCCCTTCTCTTCATGCTCTCTATCTTAATTTTGTTCACGTCATAAACCGTGGTAGCTTAGAAAAGTGAAAAATAACATCCAGAGTCAACAGTTCCAGTCCTGACACCATCACTTGTTCAACTCAAGCATGTTATCCCACCTCCCTGAGCTTGTTTCCACTTTTGTAAAATAGACCTACTTGAAAACAGGTGCTCAATAACATGTGTTGAATGAAAGATGCCTAAGCGAGACAGCATGGGTAGAATGTCTAGCCCAGGGTGAGCACTCAATAGATGCTAGTCACCTGCCGTGCGAACTGATGCATCTGACTGTGCTGTCTTCATGAACTTTCTTTGGCTTTGGTCAACCATTAGGATAGGTAACCCAGATGAAAACAGAGGATGGCTCATGACAAGGCCTTTCATAATCAGTCCCTCACAAGGGCTTTTATGGAGGCCCTACTATGTGCACAGCAAGGTGGAAGATTCAGGGGCAGGTGGGGCGTCAAGCCTGTGAGAGGCATAGTTTCTGCTGCTATTGGTGTCCTGTGGCTGCTGTAACAAATGACCACAAGCTTTGTAGCTTAAAGCAACCGAAATGTATTCTCTCACGGTTCTAGAGGGCAAAGCATTTGAAATCAAAGTGTTGGCAGGGCCACGCTCCCTCCGAGGGCCCTGAGGAAGAATCCACTCTCTGCCTTTTGCAGCTTCTGGTGACTCCTGCTGTTGCTTGGCTTGTGGAAGCACAGCTCCCTTCCATGCCTCTGACTTCACATGGTCTTCCTTCTTGTGTGTCTCTGTGTCTCAAATCTCCCTCTCCTTTCTCTAATAAGGAAACCAATCATTGGATTTAGGGTCTACCCTAAATTCAAAATGTTTTCATCTTGAGATCCTTAACTTAATTACATCTGCAAGGACCCTATTTCTAAATAAGTTCACATTCATAAGTATTGGGGCTTAGGGTTTAGACATCTTTTGTTGGGGGCACAATTTAACCCACCTACAGTGGCCTCCAGGAATTTCAGATTAGGGAAAGGAAGAGCACACACAGATGAACAACCAGAGTTTCAAGTAGAGTTTGTAAGACAAATCTTATTTGAAGGTGGTTAGTGGGGGGCTGATCCATTAATTTTTTGATCTAGAAGTGTTCACTGAGCCCCTGCTATGCTGGGTGCTGGAGATAGAAATGAGGAAGCACAATCTCTGCCTTCAAGGAGTTCACAGACTGCTTCAATAGACAGAGAAACGGGCATTTATAGTTGAGCGTGGTAAGGGCTGTGGTAGAAGTAGACCCCTGATGCTATGGGCATTAGCAGGTCTGAGTTACAATCCTCAGGGCTGGTGTTCAGAGAGGGCTTTCTGCAGGAAGTGTTGTCCCTTCCAAGGCCTAAAGGTTGAGGGAGTAGGAGGCCAAAGTGGGAATGGTTCTAGGAAGAAGGAATGGAGGAAAGACAGGCTGGCCTCTATAGGTTCTGCACTACATAGGGGGCTGGAGAGGCGCACAAGGGATCAGATTGAATGGGATGCTGAAAACCGTAGAAAGCTATGGAGAGCCACAGAAAGACTCTAGGAAGGGGAGTGACATGACTAGATCTGTATGTTAAAAATAAAAATTGGAGAAGGTCTTTTGAGAAAAGTGATTTTCTAGTAGAATTTTATTTTATGCTTTTTTTTTTTTTTTTTTAAAAAAAAGCATAACATATATACAGATATATATACAAGTTATAAGTGTGCATTTTGATGAATGATTACAAAGTGAATAGCCCTGTGTATATACTGCTTAGGTTTTCCAGATGTATAGGTCGTCAGAGTAGAAGCAGAGGAGAGATGGCCTAATCATTTGAAATTTCTCTTCTTCGTCCTGTGGAGAAATGGCTTTCATAACAGAAAGAATCTGGGATCTAGGGTAGAAAGGCTGAGTTTTGAGCTCTGTATCTGGTATTTCCTTTTTGTGTGATCTCAGGCAAATGGCTACACTTTCCTTATCCTCAGTTTCACTATTGAGAGTGGACTAGCTATGTCTTCTTCACTAAGATGGTGTGCAGGTAAAATAGGACAAAGTTGGTAAAAAGCTCTCTGCATTATGCAAAATAGTTGCCCATATAATTCTCAAATTCCAATCTGTCTCAGATATGAACTGCTTCACTTTATCTTCTTCCTTCTTTATGTGACATTTTGACAGATGAATGAGGAGGGAAGGAGGGGAGGGAGTTTCTCTTTTTCTAATGCTTTTTTTTTTTTTTGCTTTTATTTTCCATTTCAAAATGCTAGCCACATCTGGAGTGGCTCTCCTATACCCTTCTCTGTCCCTACTCTTCCTGCTCATTGCTGGCCGTCTCACCCAACCAGGCCCAAAGAGGCAGGGGAAGGAGGGCAGGAATGAGGGCATGAAAAGAGCTTTGAGGTGAAAAGAAGTCCCCTTGTCTCCCTTGAGGGTCCCTGCTGTCCCCAGCTGTGCACTGGGCATTTGGGATGGAGATGGGGGGATGTAGATGGGAAACATGGCATTCACTTTCAGTGTGATGTCAAGTCTGTTGAGGCAAAATGAAAACAGCCTGATAACAGAGCAAGGCCAGCTAAGGTCAAAGTCTTAGTGTCAGAGGCAAATAGCCCCAAAGGAGGCTGGAAACGGAAGAGACCACTTCACTGGGTAAAACACCTATAGAAGGTGAGCTCAGTGCTAGGCTCTCCCTTCTGTCCTCTCATTTTTAATTCTTGGCCTTTTATGCAGTAAATATCTTTAAGCACCTATAGCATATCAGACCATTATTTTATACACATTGTTTTATTTGATCTTCAGAATAACACCAAAAGCTAAGTATTATAATTACCATCTTTTGGAGGAAGGGGACCAAGATTTACAGACTTGTACAAGATCACACCACTGTTAAAAGAAGGAAATAGCTTTGAACCCACACCCATCCAGTCCCACAACTCCTGCTCTTTCCACTCTGCTATACCGTTCATTGAATGTATGTGGAAGGGAGCCACGCGCTTTATCGGGCTGCATCACATTGCATGCATTTTTAGTATATGTGTGCACATGCCAAGAGGCATGTGGGAATCCTGCTGGGTGAGCTGTAATGAGGGTATTTTGAGTGGCTAGATGCATTTTTGCTGGTGAGTCCTGGCTCAAGGAGAGCACGAAAGGAAGCATACAAACCCACTGTGTGGGAGGCTAGTCACACGGTGTGAGGGCTGGTCCTTGAACAAACTATTGGGAAATGGGTCTATTAAGCCCTGGTGAAACTTTATTTTGCTGGGGGACCCCTAGGTTTTTCCATGACTATTTGATTTCTAAAGTATAATTCATTCCCCATTATTTAAAAAAAAATAAAAAAGCAATATTTGTTTAGCACCCCCTGTGTGCCAGGCATGGTGCTTGGTGCTTTACAATATGTGACATCATTTAATTCTCACAAACCCTTGCCCATTAGTGCCACTGTTCAGCCCAGGAAACAGATTCAGGAAGGTCAGGCGATTTGGTCAAGATCGTTCAGCTGGTGTGGAGCAGTGCTGGGGTTCCTGCCCTGTGCTGTCCAACAGCAGGCCACACTGGCATTTTAAAGTTATTGGTGGGACATTCTGTCTTTTAATATAGTTATAAATTATCTCTAATTCATGAAATAGGATGACAGCATACTGATCCTGCCTCTCCTCTTTTAGAAAAAGAGAGGCATTATCTTTTCATTCCTGAGTAACTAAGATTCTTTGCCCCAGAGATAAAAATCTCCATTCCAGGTCACTCGCGTGTCATTGTCTGGAGGGTACAATTGCTACTCTTGCTCTCATTTGGCCCTTTTTCTTCTTCTTTTCCTAAGGTACCTGGCCTCTTTCAAGACATCTTTCACTCCCCCATACCCATCACTATAGTATAAGGCTGCTGAGGTGGCACCAGCCACAATAAGGAAGGCAGGGACCTGTGGCCTGGATGAGCCTGTAGTCGGATAGACCTGGTGTGTATGGAGTCTAGAGGGCCCTCTGAGGTTTGAGATAGACCTAATAGTCTCCCAAAGACCCCTGGTCCCTGCTCACCTAGTACCATCATAGAAGGGAAAAGGTGTCCTCAGTGTCACTGGAGAACATTTGGCCTCGGAGATAAGTGTTTGGGCCACCAGCCCCCTTTAAGAATAGATAGCAATTATGAGTGTCTGGATGGACTTCATTTTTTGCACTGGGCAGATGGATTAACCAAACCATCCAGAAGCAGAATGAATAACAAAGAAGAAGGTCTTTGCAAGTCTAGGGCTTGTCCTTTCACATCTCTTTTAAGGCATGTGAAAGCATCGAGCAGTGGGGAGGGAGATGGGTGGAATGGACATTTGTTAAGCAGGAGAAATCCTGAGATGCTTGGTTGTGTGACCTGGGGTTGGGAAGCCACTCCACTTCACATCTCTGAGTCTCAATTTTCTCTTCTGCCATTTGGCAAAGGGAGTGCTTCCCTTCCCCTTCCCCTGCCCCAGACGGCTGCTGTGAGAATGAGACGAGAATATGTTTAGGGTTTTGGAGTGGGGTCCGAACTCAGAGAAGATGCTTAGGCCAAAGTTAAGAGGCCTGGGGTATACTCCAGACTCTGTCCTGAACTCTGTATCTCTTCTTTCCGGGGCTCCCTTTCTATAAAATGGGGGAATTAGGGTAACTTTTTTTTCTCTCTCTCAATGATCACTTCTGATTCTAAATGCCATGATGCCATGACTGTTTTCTCAGTAAGGATTAGATGCAACTTTTAGGAGATAGATGGACCATTTAATAGTTACCTGTTCAGTCATTCAACAAATATTTAATGAGGGCCTACTACATGTCAGCCACAGTGCTAGGTGATGGATAGAATAACAAACAAAACAGACATAGCCCCTGTCCTCATGGAACTTTTAGTCTAGTATAAATAAGACTGTTTGGAAGAACTTCCTCATCTCAGATAGTTGAAGAAGTTCCAGGGCTCCAAGGGGAATGTCGCTAGTTAAAAGAACAATGTCAGGCATGTGATAGGTGCTCAAATATTTGTTAAATGAATAAATCAATACAAGTACCTGAAGGAAGCTCTTGCAGTGACCCTAGAGTTGGGAGCAGTTCTTTGGAGTCCAGAAAGACTGTGGGAGCTCTGGCAAAGGGTGTATGTAATTGCTAAATAGTTTGTTGAGACACCTGTGGATGGGAGGATCTGCCCCTACCTGCCTGGTTCTCAAGGTGGCCACTTAATGGGAACAACAGTGGCTTCATTTGCCAGGTCTTTTCCCCAGAGGTGGAGCCTATGCAGATGCTGGAACCCAAGGGGGGAAGGGAAAAGTGGCCAGGGAAAAATGCCAGTGTTGGTATGACATTTGGGCCAAGCCCAGAGGACCCTTAGAGATTGTGGGGTCTCATCTGTATCCTGTCAGAGGGGTAACTGAGGCCCAGATGTGATGTGAGGCCACAAAAGAGTTGGTTCCAAGCCATGTCAGGAGGCTGGATGGGGAGGTGAAAAGAACCTGGGCTTAGGAGTTGGAGAGTACTTGGGTTTGAAGGCTGTGGATCCTTGGATAAATCACTTAATCTCTGAATCAGCTTTCTCATCTGTTGAAGAGAGAGTGGCATCTGGAAGATGTCATGAGGTATAATGTGCCTTGGGTACCTAAAATCAGAACCCAGGACTAACTATAGACATGATAGTTGGTATTTATAATTGTTACATTATTAGGATGCAGGTCCTATTTCTGTGCAATATTGAAAGATAGCAATAAGAACAATTTCGAACAGAACTTACAAGTTTGTATAATCTTCACTATACATGAAATAGCGAAACAATGCTGGGTTGATTTAGAGAGGCTTAACTCATTCATTAACCAGCTTAGATAGGCATTTTCCCCCTTCTTTGGGATTGGTTTTCTCTTCTGTTAAATGGGGATAATTTTTATTCTTTACCTCTTCTCATCCATCTATTAAACATACATTGGATGCCTGTTAGGAGTCATAATATGCTTAGTGCTGAGGACACAGGAATAGGACATAATTCCTGACCCTAAGGAGCTCATTACCTAGTGGGACAGTATTAAACAGATACTTAGAACAGAGAATAGTATGTATAGAGCATGGTATGTAGCAGGGGCCTATTCCTGTCTGAGTGGACAAGGAGGCTTCCTAGAGGAAGTAACATTTAAAACTGAGGGCAGAAGGATGAATAGGATTTAACCAAGTAAAAGTAAGAAAGGAAGTGGGGAGCTGGAAAGGGCATTCCAGGAAGAAGAAACTGCATGTGCAAAGGCCAGGAGGTCAGAGGGCACAGTGGACCTGACGATGTGGCTAGCTGAGCATGTCTGTGCAGTGTCAACTTTGTTGTGAACACAGGGGGAGGCTACTGGGAGACTTTAAGCAAGGGAGTTGAAGTATGATCACATTTGCATTTTAGAAAGAACACTCAGGGTTATATGCACTTGAGTGAAGTTTTATTATGGAGAGCAGTTGGAACAAGTCGATTCTTTCCTCCTTCTCCATCATCCTCCTCTTTTCCCTGTCCACATAAAATGGCTCACATAAGATAAAATAACCCACACAAGCATGCCTTGTGTAATGTCTGCCACATAGTAGGTGTCCAATTATCGTATAATTCCCCCCCTTTTTAAATGTAGTTCCTGAAAGAGAAATCCCCTGGCATGAAGCACAAGTTGGGGCAAAAACAGTGAGGGTGTGTCTGTTTGTATCTTCTGGCTGGTGTTTGAGTATAGCTGACAGGATTTAGGTCAGAGGAAGTTCCCCAGACAGTTCAGCCTCAACCAGTCATCTGGGGTTTCAGAGAGGGCAGGTGAAGGTCCTAATATCCCCCCATTTCAGGAGGCCACCCTTCCCCAGGATCCTGATCTTGAAAATGTACCAGACATGGGCCATTGAGTTAATGGGCCCAGTTAATTACTGGGTCAGCTTCCTCATCTGTAAAATGGGTATAAGGTTACCTGTATTGTCAGCCACATGGAGTTGTTGTAAGAAACAGAAAAGTGTGAACCACCACAAAATAGTGTGATTACATTCATTAATGGCTACCCTGGGCCGGGCCTTGTTCTGTGAAGTAGATATGATCAATTATCCCTATTTTACAGATAGCGAAACCAAGGATCAGAGAGATTATGTGAATCACCCACAGGCACAGAATAAGTGGCTGTAGCCGAAGCGCTGGCATTTTAACCACAACACTGACACCATGACTTGTTCTCCCTTGAAAACCACCTCCTGCTCCCTGAGCTCTTAGCATGATGCAGGTACTCCAGAAATTAGTGTAGAAAGATGGAAGAAGGAAGGAAAGGGGCAGTGTTTGGAGTCTGAGAAGGTCTTTCCAGATGCGTCCCTACTCCTCACCCCACCAACTTAGGGTCTTCTCCCAGATGCACTCTAGGAAATGGCTCATGGCATCTTAAAATGACCTGTTACCTGTCTGACTCCTCACCAGATGGGGACACCTGGGGTCAGGGACTGTGTCTGGTTTGCGTTGGTATCCCCAGGGTCTAGTACAATGGCTGGTGCTCAAATATTTATGAATAAATTCCTCCTGTCACTGTCTGAATTTTCTGCCCATGCTGTCCTCTTGGCCAAGAGGTCTAAAAGCAAAGGAGCTGGGGCTTCTGGAAAGTCTTCCAAGGTCAGTGGGTGCATGTGTGAAGGAGGCCCAGCAAGAAGTCAGTGTGTCACCCTGGGGCAAGCCTGCAGGATGGACCCAGAGGGCTGGGGTGGCTGGCTTCATCCACCTCATTTTCCCCAGGGGACCCGGTGCTCACTGGCTACATACAGAGTCCATGTGTTGTGTTGCATGAGGATCCCTAAGGATTTGCTGAGTGGTCCTAGGTGCTCAAGCCACTGTACTTGCAGGGTGGCTTGAGCTGGGCCCACCTGACTGATTGGCTGGTCAATAGGTGGCCTAAGAATGAGAACTAGCCTCCAGCACATTGAGCAACCGGCTTCCTTCCTCGCCCCCGGTCAGGAGCTGGGCCAGAGAAAGTGAAGAAACCTGTTTGGGGCTTCAGGCGGGTGGGCGTGGGTGGGGCCCTGCCGGGAAAAGAGGCACCTGGACCAGTTTCCTTTGCTACCAGACCGGATGCAGAGCCGGGACTCAGGTGGAGGCAGGAGAAATACGCACCCTGGGTGCACCTGTAAGTCCTTCAGGACTACATTGGTTTTGGCTATGCCATGACCAGGGGCTCTGGGTCGGTGGTCACCGAACGTGGGGCTTCTGGCTGCTAAATCAGGAGAGTGAGCTGGCCGGGCGGCGGCGAATGAGTTGACGGGTGGAACTGGAAGAGGCTTTGGCGATCCAGCGGGCAAGCGAAGGACACCGCGGGAAGGGGTGGTACCCGGAAACGCAACTGGGCAGTCGCGCCGCTCCCCTGCCCTCGCCAGCTCGCTTTCTCTTCCTGGTCCCTGCGCCTCCTCCGGGCCCCGCGGTGGCGTGAAAGGCGCTCAGGACAGACTTGTGTTTGAATCCAAGCTGTTCCACCCACACGCTTTTGTTCTTGGGCTAGTGACTTCTCTCTGACCCAGAGTTTTCCCAGACGAAAGTGGGAAGACAGTGCCTACCCCAAAGCGTCGTGGGAATGAAAGTCAATGAAGTGACATAGGAAAGGTGCCTAGCATGTAGCAGGTGTTCAGCAAAGCGGGGTTCCCCTTCCCTTTGTTTAGCCCCCAGATCTCACTCCTAGCCCTGAAGTCGCGCCCCAAAGGCAGCACCAGGACGGCAGTGTCTGGGAGGCAGGAGGCCTGGCTTGGCAATAACTCATTTGAATAATTTGATCCTCAAATGAGATGGGGGCGAGTGGGTGGATTCTGAAGGCTGCTTTTACAAGCGTTTCTGTGATCCTAGGAGGGAATTTCAATGCATTCTTCCATTCACATATTTATTTATTCACAGATTCCTATCAGGCGAAGGCCGCCTTTCCTGGCCTCCCCCACAGCCCCGCCAGCGATTCGTCCTTACAAGGCTAGCCTCCACGGGCTGCCCTCTGTGTAAATAAAGCCACAGACTTCCGCCTACAGGTCGCCGCGGGGGAGGCGGGAACTGGTGCTACCGCCGCTGCGCGGGCCTTGGGAGGCTCGGAACCGGCCACGCCCCAGCCCTCGCGCAGGGCCGGGGAGCCCCTGGGCCAAAAGGAGGACCAGGAGGGAGAAACCAAGGCTCAGACAGTCTGAGTGCCCACCCATGAGCACCCTTCTCCTCTGATTACTCAACACGTGGTAGGCCCTAGACAGACAGCAGTCCGAATCTTCCCAGAAACCCTGCAAGGAGATTCCTTCTTCCTATTTTATAGAAGGGAGGCTGAGACTCCGCACGTTTAAACGGCTTGACCAAGGTCCCACAGGCAGAAAAAAAAGGTACAGCAGGATATTGTAACCCAATGCCTGGCTGCAAAGCCCAGTCTTTCCCCATTCCACCTATCGTCACCGAGATTGTAAAACTCCTAACGGGGAAGAATCAAATATATGTACAACGAGTTACAGGTTAACAGATGGGAGCGGAAAGGGACATTCCAGCGCTTCCTTGGACGTGTCACACAGGGCAACTCCAACCACAGGCGAATTTTCCCGGGTGACAGTTTTACTCCTTATTGCATGAAAAAGTACAGATCCTTATTAAAACAATAATTGATTAGACTATAAAACTCTCAAAGTTATTTCGGATCAAAATTATTTTGGGCTGTTTCCACATCTTTTTTTCTCGATTGTGCAGAAATTCTTCACACCGTGTGCACAGATGGGCAAACTGAGACCCGGACGAGTCCCATTGAGAGCTAGAGGCAGAGTGGGGGATGGGAGAAGACTTGAGATTTCTGGGCTCCGGCTTGGGGTGTTTCCGCTGGGTAGGGGCGCCTGTTTGCGAATAGGTTTCCTCGGACAGCTACTGCTGATTTTTGTCGCTCAGCCAGCCAAGTGGGGGCGATTCTGAGTAATCGCAGGCAATCAGCGCGGTTGGGGTTAAAAGCGAAAGGGACTCGCGAGGGAGCGGCTGGGGAGGACGGCGGGCACGGAGCCCAGACGCCGGCAAAGGCGGGGCGCCGCCGGGGTTCCCTCGGTGCGAGCGCGCGCGGCACTTCCTGCTCTTGTTCCTCCCCGCGGTCCTGCCGGCCGTTGTAAACTGGCGCTGCGGGCCACACCCCTGTGCTAGGCCGGCTAACCCACCCGCGGCCCCAGAGCCCCAGCCTCAATCCCCAGTCCTCGAACAGTCCTCAATTCCTAGTCCGACCATAGGAACGCCAGCCAGATCTGCAGCTCAGCTCTCTGAATTTCAGGTTCCAGAGACCTTGCCTCCTTCTTCCATGTAGGGGACAGTCAGGTTCTCTGGCCTGGGTTTTCTCAAAGAATCCAGAGTTGAACTACCTTTCCACTCAGCAATCCCATTACTGGGTCTATACCCAAAGGAAAATAAATGGTTCTTCCAGAAAGACAAATGAATCCCTATGTTCATCAAAGCGCTATTCACAATAGCAAAAACTTAGAATCAACCCAGGTGCTTGTCAGTGGCGGATGGGAAAAAGAAAATATGGCACATATGCACCATGGAGTACTATGCAGCCATAAAAAGAATGAAATCATGTCCTTTGCAGCAACATGGATACAGCTGGAGGCCATTATCCTAAGTGAACTAATCAGGAAAAGAAAATCAAATACCACATATCCTCACTTACAAGAGGGAGCTAAACAATGAGTACACATAGACATAAAAGTGGACATGATAGACACTAAGGACAGCTAGAGTTAGTGGGAGAGAGAGCAGAGCAAGGGCTGGAAAATTACCTCTTGGGTGCTATGCTCACTATCTGAGTGACAAGCTTAATTATACTCAAAACCTTAGCATTAGGCAATATACCTTTGTAACAAACCTGCACATGTACCCCCAATTATGAAATGAAAGTTGGGACGGGTGCAGGGGCTCACTCTTGTAATCCCAGCACTTTGGGAGGCAGAAGGGGGAGGATCGCTTGAGGCCAGGAGTTTGAGACCCATCTGGGCAACAAAGTGAGACCTCATCTCTACAAAAATTTAAAAATTAGCTAGGCATGGTGGCGTGCACCTGTGGTCCCAGCTATATCGGAGGCTAAGACAGAAGGATTGCTGGAGCCTAGGAAGTCCAGGCTGCAGTGAGCCATGTTCCTGCTACTGAACTCCAGCCTAGGCAACAGAGTGAGACACTGTTTCAAAATAAAGTAAAATAAAAGTTGAAAAAAATATATAAAACAAACAAAACAATGCACACTTGACATTTGCTGACTATATGGCCTTGGGAAAATTACTTAACCTCAGTCTCAGTTTCTGCATCTGTAAAATGTGAATTACTGACACTTACCTCATATAATTGTTGTGAGAAGTAAATATGTGCCTATCTGTAAAGGCCTAGGACATTAAGAAAAAACTAATTAAATGCTATGTTTTATTATTAGTGTTAGTTAGGCCTAGGTAGGAATCCTATTTAGGCCAATTAAGAACTGGATGACCAGGCAGGTGTACTTTCTTCAGTTTCCCCACCTGGAGAAAGGAGTTTATTACACTTTACATCACAGGGTGATGGTGAGGTCCCCATTATCCAGCAAGTCCACAAGTGATGATGTTTGCAACTCTTACTATTTGCCAGCACTGTCTTAAGCATTTGACACTTATTAACTCATTTAGTTCTACAGTTACAGTATGAGAGAGGTATTAAGAGCATCCCATTTCACAAGTAGCAAATTGAGGAACAAAGAAGTTAAGTGACTTACCTAAGGTCACACAGTTACTAAGTAGAACTTGAATATACAAAATTTAGTTCCTTATTCCATATTCTTAATTCCTACAGGATGTATCAGACAAAACGCTAGGAAATGGGAATGCAGCCAGGAATGATACTACACACAGCTGCCTCCTCAACAAAGGCGAGGGGTTCCTTTCTGAGCTTATTGGCATTCCTTATATATGATTAAGCATTGCATGCATATGCTATATTTTATATAATAAGGTGGCTTGCACACCGTAGATATTCAAGATTGTTGGTTTCCCTCACTATATTTTTTTGGGGTCCAGTTACAAGTGCTTACATGTTATGTGGAGGGAGGTTAGGTTTTAAGTGATAGAGCAGTTGGTGTCTAATAGATGCTTCACATGCCTGAGTTCCCTCCTCTATGTACTTAGTGATCTTCCGGCTAAATAGAATAAAATGGTACAGGCTTAAGGTTTAGACCTTTTAACAATAATAATAATAACTTCTGCCTTTGCAGAGTAATTCTGCTTCCGCAGAATTACTGTCTGCACTGTGGGGTTCCCAGAACTGAGGGTAAATTTACTGTACTTATCACTTAATCATTTCCAAAACAGCTTATGACTATGGCATCTTTAGTCAAAGGCCCAGAATTCTCCTCCTACCCTCTCTCTTTGGAGTCCCTGTGATAATTTTTGCTGTAAATGGCTAAAGCTATTATATATAGAGTGTACATCTTCCTGCCATGTAAATGTAAGCTGCCATTACATTCATTGCTTAAATGTTATGATTATTTCAAACTTGGCTTTTGTATTTGAAGCCTTGAGTTAAATGTGGAAAGTAAGGGGGGAAATGTATAATGTAGAAATAAAAACGTGCAGTGGATAGGTTTCCAAAGTAATAAAAAGCCACTTTAAATTTTAAAAGATTTTAAATCTGTGTGGTTCCAGACAGCACACCCTAAATTCCCACCAAACATTGTGTCTCTATTCTGAGGGTCAGAACCGCCTTGAGGCAATTCAGTGAACTCAACTGACAACAAAGAATTAAATCATTAATTTCTCCTTGTAAAAGAGATAGCCTGTGGACAACACTCAGCAGATGGTAGGTATTCACAAGGAAACTATTATGATTAGAGACAGGGATATGGAGAGAACAGTCAAAGACGGTATACTCAGCTGACATTTATTGAGCACCTACTATGTGGCAGTTGCTAGCAAATCCATTATTTCAAATAAACCTCACAATAAGCCTATGAGGAAAAGATCATATTATAGAAGAGGAAGCTGATACTCCAAGATGCTTGTTAACTTGCCCAGAAAGTGAGTGGCAAAGTTTGAGTTAGAAGAAGTTGGGTCTGACTTCAAGTTCAGTATCTGATTCACTGCACCTCTCTGCTTTTTTCCCCGTATGCCCAGATGTCAGTTATTTTAGAGCAGGAGGTGAGGATCAGAGGGGACTTTAAGATCACCTCACCCGGAGTTTCTCTGCCTCTTTTATAATCTAAGTCACCCTAGATAAACACAAAAACCTTACATCCTCTTTTAATGAGTTTCCAATTCAAAATAAGCGAAATATCATGATTCAAAACCAATTAAAGCAAGGGGATGTTTTCAGTATTTTGTTTTGAAACAAAAGAAATCTTTCCAGTGCTTTTGTTTCCTGCTCCATGCCTCCGCCAACCTCACTCGAGAGCTGGTGATCCTTTGCCCCTATCCTCCTAGTCATTGACTTCCGAGGAAGTTGAACCCAGAGGGGACTGACTGATTAGCTTGTGACACAGTCAGCTCTTGAACTCAGGTCGGCCTGACTCCAGTGTGATATCTTTTCGTAAACACCCTGCTTACTTCTCAGTCTTGTCTCTTACTGAACCCTAGCTCACAGTCCATACTTTGCACTGACTTTATCACCTCCAGTTTCCAGAATGTGTCCTCCTCCTTCCTGGCCTTTGCTCAGGCTGTTCCTGTGCATGGAACACCCTCACTACCGCTCCTCCCCGCTTGTCTGGGGAGCCCCTGTTCACCAAGCTTCAGCTGAAATGCAGCTTCCCTTAGGAGCTTTTCTGGACTCTTGCCTATATCCAAATGAAGGGGACTGATTCCTTTTGCACACGTGCCCATGTACCAATGTAGAATTATCTTTTGGCATTTAATAACACTTTAATGTTGTTTACAAGTCCCTCCTTTTTTTTTTTTTTTTTTAAATTTGAGACAGACTTTCTCTCTTGTCACCCAGGCTGGAGTGCAGTGGCACAATCTCGGCTTACTACAACCTCTGCCTCCCGGGTTCTAGCGATTCTCCTGCCTCACCCTCCCAAGTAGCTGGGATTACAGGCATGCACCACCATTCCCGGCTAATTTTGTGTTTTTAGTACAGAAGGGGTTTCACCATGTTGGCCCGGCTGGTCTTGAACTCCTGACCCCAGATGATCCACCTGCCTTGGCCTCCCAAAATGCTGGGATTACAGGTATGAGCCACTGCGCCTGACCTAAGTCTCTTTTTCTTAATGATCTATGACCTCCTTCGATATCTCACTCTACCACTACCAAAATGATGGTGGTTGAGGTGGATCCACATCTTTGTATTCTTTCAGGAGTGCCTGGCATTTAGCAAGCACTCTAAATGTTTATGAAACACACATATACACGATGTCATTGTCAGATTATTTTATTATAGTGGCCTTGAGTTTTTACTCAGGCTGGAGACTCTCGTAGACAACTGTCCTCTGTTGAAGCAACAGGGAGCCACTGCAGGTTTTTGAGGTAGAGAGTTTCTTGATCCATAGGTAACATAAGAGACTTAGCCATGGGATTAAAGCTGAAGATCTACTCGTTTCCAAGCCTTTGCAATCTTCCTCTGGAAAAGTTTTATTTCACAAATAAAAGGCTGAAGAAGAGAAGTGTTATTCTTTCACTTTTTGTTAATCCAAAAAATATATCAAGTGCCTGCCATTTCCCAGGTGCTATTTTGGGCACCATTTAGATAAGAGTGAACTGGGCAGACAAAATATCTCCTCTCATGGTGTTGGCATTCTCCTGGTGGAGAAAGACAATAAATAAGTAAATAATTATATCAGTTCAGATAATAATAAATATTATGAAGAAAGATATAAAAAGACAGAGTAGAGTATGGGCAGATCATTTTACATGCAAAGTCAAGAAAGGATCTTTGAGGAAGTGGCATTTGGCAGAGCCCTGATGCAGTGAGGAGGGGAGCCAGGAGAGGGTCTGAAGCAAGTGTATTCCAAGCAGGTGAAACAGCAAGTACAAACTCCCTGAGGTGGGAACAAGCTGGGCTTGTTAGAGGAACTGCAAGATGACTGGAGTGACAGCATAGACAGTGGCTGAGGTAGGCCCTAGGTTGTTTCCCAGGGTGGTTGTTAAGGTCAGACCATAATTTGGTAGATGTGACCAGATCAGCCAATGCAGCTGGTTCCAAGCTTGACCCAGCTGTGAATGAATGAATGCATCATGGACTATCAGCCAGAAAATTAGGCTGAGTACCTTGATCAGATTTTTATTGCTTTTAGCAACAAAATGAAGGCTTATGGAACAAAATGTAAGAACAATGTGACCTTTTAAATGAATTTAAATAATCAAAACAGAACGAAGAGTGATTTGTTGAGTGTAAAACAGGTGGTATGTTGGTGTTTATTCCTTAAAAAGGAATCTGTCACATCCATCCCAAGGTTGTTTTCATTGAAATGTAAAAGTTACTTTCACTCTAATTTGGGGAATGGCATTAAGATGCCACTTGCAGAGGATAGCTTCAGCTTGATCCTGCCTGAGGACCCTGAAGTGTGGGTTAAACCTCAGAATTGTCCCTGCCCAAGGCTGGAGAGCCACAGCACCTAACAGTCCACCCCAGAAGAGCTGCTGGCACTGGCTACCGAAGGCACATTGGAGCCCCCTACCCCCTAAACAATTAAAAGGAATCCCACTGAAATCTGAGTGGAACAGTGACATTGTCTGATTCTGATAGAATAAAGCAGAATAAGAGGATGATCTCAAAGTTCTTTTGCCTCATGATTTTCTTATTCATTATACCATAATGATTACAGGACCCAGGACAGGTGTAGGGCTAGCCAGGAGCTCTAGGCCCGTAGGCACATCATTGCCACCTCTTGGCTTTGCTCTTACTCAGCTTTGAGGGTAGATTACCATGCAGCTTACTCCAAAAGGGCAGGGAAGCAACGTGAAGGCAGAATGACCTGAATTGAGATTCTGTCTTCATTTTCAGCTCTGTTGGGAAGCTGTGTGACCTTCAGCATGTTACTTAACCTCTCTGGGCCTCAGGTCTCCTGGAACACTCCATAGTTCCCAGGCCCAGACTTTTCCCATCATACTGCCTTGTCTTTCTACAGTGTTTCTGAAACAGCAGAAATGAGAGCTTCTGTTTTTCAGGAACCAATTTGGTGGGACAGTGCATAATTGATATTCTTGCTTTGTAATCATTCGAGCCTTTACTTTGCTGTTTTATTTCTTATAATTATAGGGTTTTGATGTGGAAACTTGAAATTCATTTGCAGAGGAGCAATTTTACACTTTTCTGTAGAACTGGAGGGGAACTTTATAAAAGGGTAGGGGAAGGGAGAATAAGCCCAGGTTTATTTAAGATGCAGTTATGTTGGGGGTGGAGTTGACTTTGCCTTTTATTGGTAAAACAGAGTAGAGTGTCTAAGAGAGTTAGTTGTGTTTTCATATCAAAATTTGATGGTGGCATTAGTGGTGGATCTGAGAGTTATTAGAGGAAGGAAGGGCTCTTAGGGACAAGCCCACTCTCAGGTGGTTGGCAACCCTGCCCAAGTTTGGTTCTGAACAAATAAGCGAATAATTTTTTTGCACATCATATGATAAAGAGGAAAAGTTTGTTCCAGTTCTACCACTTGGGAATGTTCAGTACCATCTCCAAATTCCATTTCTTTGTCTCTAAGGTGGGCAGGGTTAGACTTGTTGAGCCTACTTCTTTAGATTGTCTTAAGACTCAGATACTAATCAAATGTACCTGTATATTACATGTGGTAATTCATGGGGTAAATCTGGTAAAGTCATTCCAGACTCTGCATCTAATTCATAGGACCTCAGGAAAATTATATGATTTTGCTAAAGCCTCTGTTTTTTAATCTGTAGATGGAGATAGCCCCCGCCTTGCCAAATTCATATGGATGCAATAAGACAATGGATAAGAAAGAATCTTGTAAATTGTAAAGCATCAAAAAATTATTATTTTTTATGTTATTATTTTTTAATCATCCTTATCCTATTGGTCACTAGTATATTCCCTAGTCCCTGAGCAGAACTCATGGGTGGGCATATTCACTCCCTTCTCATTAGGGGGCTGCTGTGGCCAGAGCATGGGCTTCTGAGTCAGAGAGGCCTCTGCTCAAATCCCTGCTCTACCAGCTACTAGTTACTGTGTGACCCCGGCTGAGTCACTTAAACAGTTTGAGCGCTATCTGAGAACTCAGAACAATAAGATCCACCTCAGAGGTGTTTGTAGTAAGACTCAAGTAGGAGAGCATGTGTGTGGTATCCAAAACAGCATCTGCTATGAGTTCAATCAGTACTAATTACTTCTCTTGACAACTCTCCTCTCCATTTGTATCTTTAAGGCTGCAGTCGTTGGGGGTTGGTCTGTTTTATTCCTAAAACCACTTGTCACATGCTAAACTGAATCATGCTGAGTTGCATGAGTTCCTCTCTGCATTAAGCTGTGGACTTCTTAAGAAAAGGATGTGTGGCTTGCAGTTCTAACCCCTGGTACTGAGTAGACATGCTGTTCTAGGCACAGGGCTAGGGGGGCTCACAGCCAGGAGGCAGTGAACCACAGGAGAATGAACACAAACTCTGGGCTACCCAGATCTGAGTTTGAATTTCCTTATGGTAGGACCCTAGGCAAATCATCTAATAATATTGAGACTCAGTTTCTTCATCTGACAAATAACCCAATAGAGATGCATGCATAGATGCATACATTTAGGGATTGTTGGGAAGAGCGGAGATAGTGCTTGTAAAATGGCTAGCATGGTACCTGACGCATACTAGGTCTTAGTGAGCAACTGTTGACTGACTAAAGGCTCTGCCCCGTGTTCCATTCTATTGCTAATAGCATAGTCTTTTCCTGAACAGACGAAACTGGAAAGTATCCACAGGAGTGAAATACCAAGTGGTGTGAGAAAGAGACATTTGCCCTTGTGAGGGAGAATATTTTATCCCTGACATTATTCAGAATTACCTGCCCATGTGACAAGGAACAAAAAGACTGACTTTTGTTAAATTTCTTCTTTTTTAAAAGTTTACTACAGATAATGCATCCCCTTATATATAACCTGTAACCAGGTGGACTGCTCACTACCTCCCCATCCTTGGTTGACACTGGCTTACAGGTGGAGGCCAGGGGGTGGTAGGGTAGGGGAGATGGGGTACTTAATTCCAAGGCAGTGAGATGACTGTAAGTAGAGGTGCATCCATGGCTCTGTTAGGAGCACTGAAGTCAAAGCTACCCATCCACTCTGGTGTTGGGGCCACCACTGCCAGGAAAGGCTCAAAAGGAAGAATATTGAGGCTGGTCTTGCAGGAAGTTCAGGACCATGCCAAACAGGAAAGAGGAGGAAGGGACCTATTAGGCACAGAGGTTCCACACTGCAAGCCATATTCAGAGGACCTCAAGTAGGAGGGTTTGGTTGGGGCAGAACCAACAGGGCATATTACTTATATTTACAAATCTCCCAGGGAGTGACTGAATTTCCACTTCCTTACAGGTTCTGAAGAAGATTCCAGCCTGCCACACTGTTGTGCTGTGAGTCCGGTGCTTAGTGGAACCCTGTCTTGGCCCACAGCCATCAGGATATTTCTCCGGGAAAGCCCTTGGACCAAGAAGTCTAGAATTGTCTGTGAAAACAAAAGCATTTGGATTATTTCAGGAAAAATGTAACCTGCAAACAAATAGCCTTGGAAAATCAGTGCCTCACCCTTGGTGCCTGGGTCAGGCACAGGGAGTGCCCCCAGCCCGCCCCACCCGCTGCTTTCTAGCTGGAGGCCACCTCCCTTTCCTCTTCTGTATGTTGTCCTGGCTGCCCAAAGAGCAATGCCTCCCCTCCCTGCCTCACCCTTCTCTAGACTTGTTCAGGCCCCAAGTCTTTGCAAGTGTGCTTGCTCTACCTGGACTGTTCTTCCCTCCTTGTCTGTGAGCCCTTTATTATTCTTTAGGACCCAGCTCCAACTTCTCCCTGTTGGTTGATTATTTGCTCCCCTACTATGTTGCCCTGGATTAATTTCAATTTTAAATATTCTTTTCAAAAAAGATAATAACCCTTGATTTTATGTTTAAAAATATAATAATAAAAATGGTTGGTTGCCATTTTTTTCTTTTTTTTTTTTTTTGAGACAGAGTCTTGCTTTGTCACCCAGGCTGGAGTGCAGTGGCTCAGCTCATTCGAAACCTCCACCTCCCAGGTTCAAGCAATTCTCCCACCCCAGCGTCCCGAGTAGCTGGGATTACAGGCACATGCCACCATGCCCAGCTAATTTTTGTATTTTTTTAGTAGAGATGGGGTTTTACCATGTTGGCCAGGCTGGTCTTGGCCAGGCTGGTCTTGAACTCTTGACCTTGTGATCCACCCACCTTGGCCTCCCAAAGTGCTGGGATTACAGGCGTGAGCCACCGTGCCCAGCCACTTGGTAATTCTTAAGCTCTTATGCTCTTGTTATGAGCCAGGCAGTGTGGTACATAAGGTTACTCACTCCATATGCAAAGTGTTTAGGACAGAAACAGGCAATGGTAAGTGCTCGGTAAGTGTTACTTATTTACTAGTCTTATTAGTTATTTTAATTCTTTCACAGCATTTGCAGAAATTATGCTTTCTTCTGTGCATTATAATGATCAGGTTACATGTCTGTGAGCTTCTTGAGGGCAGGGACTATGTCTTTTACCTCTGGTATCTCGGAGCACGTGACTATCCCAAGGGTATTTCATGAGTGAATATCTAGGTGTGAAGTTGGTGACTGATGTTTATCTCAAGAGTTCCCAAGTCAATTTGGAGTTGGGGTAGCCCAAAGAATGTAGGACTGAGAATCAGAAGATCTGGGCTTAGTTCTATTCCAACTAACTACTAGCTTTGTGACCTTGGGCAGATTAGCCAATCTTTTCTGAATCCCAAATAACTGTTTTCCAAAATGAGAATAATTGTCCCTAACTTGCTTTCCTTTTAGGTTTGCTTTGAGCATCAGATGACATCACACGGGGAGAGTTTTGTGAATTGTAAAGTATTTTGCACATGTGCAACATTATTGTTTGTATTATATTGCCATCACCACCATACTTGATGGAACATGAGCTCACATGTAGCTCTTGTATAAATATCAATATGTCATTTTTGCTTCTTCACAGTGTTCAAAACTGTTGCTTCTTAATGTTTGGGATGTTCTTCCTCCTCAAAGCAGGCATCCAAGGTATTCGCCTCAAGCATTTTGAAGGGTTTTAAATGGCTCTTGATTTTATCACTTGCCTGTTTTAAAAATCTCTGGCCCAAAATTTCAAAGTTATACTTTCTCCCAGGAGAGGTCCTGTAAGAATTGTAACTAATCATAGCATTTACTGTTTGATATTATATAATTCAAGAAGTGAGATGCTAGAGGTTATAAGAAGGGATGAAAAGAAGTATAAGACATAATCTTACTCAAGAAACTTACTGTCTATTATGGGAGTCAGGGCTAAGCCTTAGACTTGTGGGCAAAATATATGATTTGGGAAAGGAAAGACTCCTCTGTGTTGAGGTGGTTTGTGAAGGTCTCGGAGAAAAATTGGATCTTGTTTTAAGCCTTAAAGAATGACTGATGTTTAGACTATAATGCTGGGAACTTAATTCATAAGTCAGGGCCATTGAGTAGTGCTGGTAACATTTCCCTTTTCAGCAAGATTGTTGATTTCTTTAGTTCTTTGTGGAAAAGGAGGAAGATATAAGAAGACTCTAGTAATTTATCCATTGAAAAATGTCTGAATCCAGAAAGCTGCTAATATTCTATGGCTGATACTTTTATGATGAGAAAATAAAAATCTCTACTTTTCTTTTCAGCCATGATGTATTTGTTTTAAAAAATATCAGAGAGAAATTTGTTCAAAGGAAATTGTGATTCAAGCTTCCACATAATAATAACAATAGTGAAAGCTCCTGGATCAGTAAGGCTAATTCATAGTGCTTAGGGTAGAGGATGATGCTAATAATAACTCAGATAAGAAGTTTTTAAAAATACCTAATTGTGAACTATTTAGAAAAGAATAAAATGAGAACACAAGATATGAAAATGTATATAATGCAGCCAAAGTCATAGTTAGAGGTAAATTCATAGCTTTTATATTTGCACTTAAAAATAAGAATAAGTAAAAAGAAAGCAACTCTATGTGTAACCTAAGAATTTAGAAAATGAGCAGCAAAACAAAACCAAGAAAAGCAGAGCAATTTAAAAAAAGCAAGGATAATAAGTAATTAGAAAATCAATAAAATTAAAGAAGTAGAATTCATAAATCATGAGCTGGTTCTTTGGGGGGGGAAAGAAAAATAAACAAACCTCCAGAAAGCCAACTAAAGAAGAAAAGAGAGGGAAGAAAATCAAATAATTAACATCTGAAAAGCTTGTATAGTTTGTAAAACACTATCTCATTTCTTATCACTCTTGGTCCCTAAATTAATCCTCTGTGTTATATGTTTATATCTCTATCAGACTGGGGATCAAAGAAATAGGTCATTTTTTAGAGTCACACAACTGGTGAGTAGTAAAATCATGATTTGAACCTAGGTCTTCTAACTTTGTTGAATATTCTTCCAATAATCTCAAGACGTCCTTTCAGGATAAGTACAAAAAGGAAGAGTTAAACATTTAATACAAGGATTCTCAACCCACAGGATGCAGACCAGTACCCATCTGTGGCCTGTTAGGAACTGGGCTGCACACCAGGAGGGGAGTAGCGGGCAAGCATTACCACCTGAGCTCCACCTCCTATCAGATTAGTGGCCACATTAGATTCTCACAGGAGCACAAACCCTGTTGTGAACTATGCATGCCAGGGATCTAGATTGTGCACTCCTTATGAGAATCGAATGCCTGAAGATCTGATGTGGAACAGTTACATCCTGAAACCACCCTCCACCCCCTGCCCGGCCATGGAAAAATTGTCTCCAACAAAACTGGTCCCTGGTGCCAAAAAGGTTGGAGACCACTGGTTTCCTGGGGCTGCCATGACAAACAACAGTAATTTATTCTCTCACATTTCTGGAGGCTAGAAGTTTGAAATCAAGGAACCGCAGACTTGTACTCTCTCTGAAGGCTCTAAGGGAGAATCCTTCCTTGCCCCTTCCTAGCTTCCAGTGGTTGCTGGCACTTCTTAGCATCCCTTGGCTGTAGCTGCAGCACTCCAATGTCTTCTACATCATCACATGGTGTTCTCCCTGTGTGTCTTCACATTGTCTTCCCTCTGCACACGTATGTCTTCTCCATTTCTCCACTTATAAGGACATCAGTCATGGGATGAGGGCCCACTCTAATCCAGTAGGACCTCATCTTAACTCATTTAATTATATCTGCAATGATTCTGTTTTCAAATAAGGTCATATCTGATGTTCCAGGTGGACATAAATTTTGGGGGGACACTGTTCACTCAATACAATGTTCTTATTATTGTGGTTTTAACTATCTTTATCTTGCTTCACCTACATAGTGAATTTGTACATGCATCCATCCAGCCAGTCAGCAATCATTTAACCTAGTTCTTAAAATAGGTACAGGGTGAAAGTGATAGTCCTAATCTACTTGTCAGAACAATCTAGCGAACCATTCAGATTCAGGCACTGTAAGAGGGAGGTGAAGTGGGACAAATACAGAGGAAAGAAACCAGGATTGTAAAATTGTATCACTCTGGCCACAGTTGAGGGAACTGTTAGGATGACTAAGAAAATCTCAGGTGTGCATATGGGTCATGGAGTGGGTGAGAGATAAGAGCATGAGAATACTCTTCTAATACTTGAAGGCTTCCAGCCATAGGAGTCTGGGTTTGGTTTTTTTGTGTCACCACTTACAAGAATCACAACCCAGTGGGTAGAAGCTACAGAGATTTATATTTTAACTCTGTTAATAGAATAATTTTAGAAACTAGAATTTTCTAAAGACCTAACTAGGGTTGGATGACCCTGGTATGTGTATGTGTGCAGTTTTCAGCCTTTAAGCTGCCACAGCTGCTAAGAGATGCCTTATATGCTGGAAGGGCTAGAGGGAGCCTAGAAGAGAAGGGGGATTGTTAATGGATTTTATTACTTGCCGAACACTCCAAACTAGTCACTAGACAGAAATTGCTGCTTAGAAATTATAGGAACACATATTATAAAATTGTTTTGCACAAACTTGCAATGCTTATCAATAAAAAACACAGTGGTTTGCCTAAAATTAAGTGACTTTTATGAGCAGATACTGTGCTGGGGTCTAATAATGCAAGATTCAAAAAAACATGGGCTTCAAACCAAGGGGCTCACAGTATAGTAAGAGATATAACATAAAAATACAGGCAACCAGCTATAACAATATAGGAATTAGGCATGCAATAAATATTTGAAGAAAGAATGATTGAGTGATTTTCTTCAAAGAATATTTTTGTTGTTTTTAAACATTGACTTAGTAGGGTGAGCAACTGTCCCAACTGGCCTGGGACTGAGGGGTTTCTCGGGATATGGTACTTCCCAAGCAAACTGAAATGAGTTCATCATGCTGGTTTGCAGGCTTTTAAAGAAGGAAGGAAGATGTAATAGCAATTATTGTAACAGCAGCAACAGTAGTTATGGGAGCAGACACAGGAGACAAGAGTATTGTTTTTAAAGGGGAACAAGGGCAAGCCTCTAAATTTCATTAGAGAAGGGATGACATCAGTCATGTTCACCACTATATCCCCAGCACCCTGCACAGTGTTCGACACATAGTTGGAATTCAATCTAAATTAGTCAAATACAGTCACGGGCTGCATAATGATGTTTTGGTCAACTGCTAACCATATATATATGACGCTGGTCCCGTAAGATTATAATACTGTATTTCCACTGTTCCTTTTGTATGTTTAGATATGTTCAAATACACAAATACCATTGTGTTACAGTTGCCTACAACAGTCAGTATAGCAACAAGCTTTACAGGTTTGTAACCTAGGAGCAATAGGCTATACCATATAGCCTACATGTGTAGTGGGCTATACTGTCTAAGTTTATGTTAAGAACACTCTATGATCGCACAATGAAACTGCCTAAGAATGCATTTCTTAGAACTTATCCCCATTGTTAAGTGATGCATAACTCTAAATGAACTACATAAGCCAAAAAGCACTGAGCTGGGCCTTGACGGCTATGTAGCATTTTGACCCAGGAGAAAGGAGTATGTGGTGAAAGACTGCAAAAACAGAGAACTTGGATATAGTAATTGATAAGTATGATGTTTAATGGGATCTAGTGTTTTCCTATGTCTTTAAATATTTTTCTTGGGAAAAGTCCTTGAAACAGTGAGTTTATTCTATTTCCCCCATTCTTCTTTCTATCCTGGAAAATTTCCTCTACCCCCCTTTTTCCTTCCCTCTCTTTTCTCTGTTGGAAGATACTTTCCAACAGAGAAAGGATGCCAGTAGGATCTCTTTCACGACAAGCCTAAGTAGCAAATAAACTGTCCAGGAAAACATCCTACTTTTGGGAGAGAAAGATTTGGCCAAAGAAGGACAAGTAGTCTGGAATGTATAAAACAGCATGGGAGAAGGAATAAGAGAAAGGGTATTAAGGCTGGGGAAGGCACTTGGGCCTGCATGGTGAAGGGTCCAGTTGCCAAATTCCAAATGCACTGTGTACCAACCTCCCCTGGGGCACATGGGTGTTTCTTGCTGACTCTCCTTATAGGGGACAAAATGTGAGCATTGCTACTATAAGGCAAAGAGAGACAAAGGGGAAGAAGACTTTATTGACCAACTGTGTCCCATAGTATGTCCCAGGTACTGTTGGGCACCTTTATTATATGCACAATCCACACACACAGATTTGAAAGAAGATATTATTATCCTAATTACACAAATGAAGAAGCAGAGAAATAAAGAGATGCAGCGATTGCCCAAGATGTTAACTAGTGGCTGGTCAAAGCCAGATTTGAACTCAGGTCTGTCTTGCATTACAATGGTGGTTTCCAACTTTCCATCTTGTTTTTTACAGCTCAGCTGATGAAAGACGAAACTTTCCTAGCCCCCTCCTTCTCACTTCCTACCTCTTCTCAACACCATTGGAGTTTTCTGCACCAAATGTACCCAACATTTCCTTCCAGAACACCCTATCCTTGCTACAAGTCAAGGTTTTAGCATCTCTTTGACATTAAATATACATATTATTTTGACCTGAACAAAGCCCAAACTTTGTGATAGCCTCTATTTTTTTATTACTTCTTAGGAATATTTCTAGCAAGTGTTACTGTACTATGAAGATGTGCTTCTTAAAAGGGTGTAGTTACTTACAGTAGGAAGTTATGGGAATCTTATGAGCCCAAGTAGCCTAACAGCCTCTCTCTTAGTGCTTATAGCCATGATCTATTAGCAGAAAAATAAGAGAACCTAAATTCTAGGTTCTCATTATAGAGAGAAAAATAAGAAAACCTAGATTCTAGTCCAGGCTCTTCCACTTGCTAGCTGTGTGACCTAAGTCCCTTTACTTCTTTGAGCCTCAGTTAGATTATCTGTAAAATGAATGAATTACACTTTCTTTGCTCGCCTCAGAAAACTATATTGAGTGATCACCTTGAGTGAAGTAATAAACCGTAAATCAGAAAGTATAAGACAAATGAAGGATGTTAACTTTAAATCAATCCTTTGTGGAAAAAAGTGGGCATAAATAAAATATGAGATATTATTTTTATTTCTTGGTAGTCAGTTCAAGTATAAACGTAAACTCAACTTAGCTTAAGCCAAGGAGACACTATTTGCTCAGATACATTGTGAGAAGGGCAGGGTGGATCGGAAATGGCTAGATCTGAGTCTCCAGCACTTAATGGCACACCATCCCTCTCTGTTCCCCTCTGCCTTCCTGCATATTGGAATCGTTCTCTTCTCTTGAGTTCCTTACACGGGATGAGCATGTGATTGCCAAAGCTCCAGGCTTGCCTTCCAGCTTTTGTAGAGTCTTTTTTAATTTGTAAAATATAACTTATGTGTGAAATACATAGAATAGTATATAATAATATATGTAAAGTTTAGGCTTCCATTTTTACAGCTTGCAATCAGAGAGAGAAGAAACTTTCTTCGTACAGCTTAGGGTAGAAAAGTCCCATGGAAATCCTTTGATTGACCTGGCTTGGGACATGTTTATGCCTTAAACAGATCTCCCTGGCTAAGAGTGGGTATTACCACTGACCCACCTTGGGTCTCAGGTCCATCTACTGTGGCCAAGGGGTGGAAAAAGCACAGACAAGGCCATGCCCATTTGTATTCACAACCAACAATGGAATTTAAACAATAAAATACATGTGATGGGGACGCTTCTGTAGGCTTCTGTTTCTTCAAGGATGCTCCAGCTCTGGAGATGCAGGCCTGCCTGGGTGTGTAATAGGGGACCTTTGCACCGCTTACACTTGGGAAATCTTGCCAGGTTTTGCTCAGTTGAAGTTTGGCTAGGCGTAATACCTAGAATAAGCACCTACTTACATTGTCAGACTTAGTACAGAGAATGCAGTAAAATGAACTGACTCATGGAGGATCTCTGATCCAGGCCCAATACTTCTTACTGCAGCAGGGGAGGCAGAAACTGACTAAACATCTGTGCTACAAAAGAGAAGAATGAACACCCAGCAGCACAAAACAGAGGCCCAAGAATGCACTGATACCATCTCAGTGAAGTGTTATGATTGGGGGAAGGCCTTTTAGGTAGAGGGATTAGCATGTGTAACAGTCTGGGGTTGGAAAGAGCATGCTGGGGGAAGTAAAAGAGGGCCAGTGCATCCTCATATAGAGAACTAGGGGGAGAAGGAGGCAGGGTCCAGATTAGGCATCTCAAGGAATAGTCAAATGCCAGACCCACAATGAATGCTTGCCAGTGCTCTCTCTCCATCTTTGGCCAGAATGGGCCTGTGACCATTACAGTTCTGTGGCCCAGCTCCTGACCCCACCATATCCTGTCATGATGTTGTCATCCTCTTTAACAGCAAAACTTAGCAATGGAAGGAGCTTCAGCAGTTGGGAAATAGTTGCAAGGATATTTCCCCCTTTCGAAAGAGCTAAGTCCTGTTGCTAATAATTATTATTATTGATGCTAATCATCACATTTGATACCTCTCTTGCCACAGAGCATGTCAACCTTCAAAGCTCCCAGGAGCAATAATTACCCCTCCCTAATCCCCTATGAAACAGGTAAGTAGGGGTCTGAGTACAGGATGAGGAGCCACAAAGTCTTCGAAATTAGACTTTTTCTCTTTGTGGAGCAGAAAAAGAAAGGCACACTGCAAAGCCCCCCCTGGCTCCTGATCGTAAAAGTAGGAGCAGGCAGGGAGGGAATTGTGGCCTCACAGGTGTGCTGAGAAGCCTAATTAGAAGGTTCAAGGTGCACTTTCATGAGGAAAAGGGCTGCTGAGTGCCTATTCTCCAGACTTCAAATGCCCCTTTTGGCAGACAGCATCAGGGGCAGGGCAGCCAGTGCTGAGACGAAGGAGGGGATGGGGACCACAAACTCTTCCCATGAGATGGCACTTGTCTGGCTTACAAAAGGCTGAGCCAGGCCAAACTGTCTGGATCTCTTGGGCGTGATGCTGCTGAGACATGGAGGACCAAACCCTAATGCCGTTCAGGTCTTATCTCCTCATGTGAGGAAATGCTTTATGGGACCAGGAGCTCTTAGGTCTTTGGTGGCTCAGAAAACCTTCCCAGGGTTTTGCTTTAGTTCAAACAGGACTTCTGGTTTGGTTTTATGCTCTCAATCTCTGCTCCTTCCTCAAATGCATCTATTCTGCATTCACTGTGTGATGGGCCCTGTGCCAGCCACTAGGGATACAAGGATGGAGAAAGGTGGTCCCCAGCCTCGTGGTTTGTGGGGAAATGAAAACACAAATTGACAATTACAGTTCAGGGTGGTATGCTTTGAAAGAGGGAAGCACAGGGATTGTGGGAACCCAGAGGAACGACATTTATGCATTGGGGGAGACAGGGAATACCTCCTAGAGGGCTGAGTCAGCCTATCCAAGCTCTTCCCGTTAAGCGCAATTATCCTCCAGGAAAGAAGCTTTTTCCTACACATGCCTACCCTCCAGCCACTGTGCACCATGGCCTCTTCTCGTTGAATCCTACATTCCTGCACCAATCCAATGGCACTTCCAACCAATGCTTGTGTTTTCAGAAATCTCTTTAGGCATGAAGTTTAATATTCTGAATGACAGAATTAATATCAGTCACAACAATCCTTTACATTTGTATAGTGCTTTGCAGTTTACAAAGTATATTCACATCCATCACCCCAGAGAGCTCAGAGAGTTTAAGGGATCAATCAGGTAAGCCTGTTGCACCCACCTGTCTGCCTATCAGTCCTGTGCTTTCTCTCATATGCCTGCTGCAGGCAGGCAAGGGGGAAAAGAAAGAACATGTAGGGCATGCCTGCTGTTTACCTACTAAACGCTTCACGTGGATCATCTCATTTAACTTTCGCACCAATCCACCAATCCTGTTGCATCATACGATCCCCCTCTTATAGACAGGAAACTGAAGCTCCAAGAGGTCAAATTATTTGTTCAGTGTCCCGCGGTTCATAGGGGATGCACCTGGGATTTCTCCTAAAATGGGCTTAACTCCCAGCCTGTTCACTCTTGGCTACACAATGCTACTTGGTATTTATCTCTCAGTGCCAGGTATATAGTAGAGCTTAGTAGAGTTGTGAAGGTCTGACTTATTTATTTGTCTTCTTATATTCCTGCCTGCCTTTTTGTTCTTAAAGTAGGCATGCAGAGGTGAGGAAGGGGAGCTTTGTCCCTGGCATACTGGCCCCTTAGGCCCTAAAGAAACACTGGTCTGTTTTGTTTTGTAAAGAAACACCTATTCTATTTTGCCACCTGGAATGTCTCCGCTAAGAAGCAGGATGTTAAGATGTTGAAACACTGACTGTATAAGATGGATAGTTCCTTCCTGTCCCCAGCCTGTAAAGGCCTGAATGTCATTGGAGGCAGCTGCCCAAAAAACCTGGAATAGCACTGCCCTCCGGAATATCCTCTCTCTTGGACAGGACTAGGGATGTGCTGTCCAGGCCTTTCTCTTGGGCCTGCCTCCTTGCACCTCAGAGCTGTCTCACCTGCCTCCTTGCACATCAGAGTTCTTGGATCTATTTCTCTATTTCTCTGTCTCTCAGAGGTCATAGTTTGCTTTCTTATTTACCAGTGGATCCTCTGGTTGTCTTCATTCAACACCCACCTTCTGGGCCAGGCACCTGTGGATCTCTGGGGTGTAGAGTTGAACACAGCCTCTTCCCTGAGGCATTCCCAGTTTGGGGGCATTGAACCAGGGTAGAAAGGGTAGATGGAAGGAAGTCCAGAGGCTTGAGGAAGCACGGAGGAGGAGTACGCAGGCAGTTATGAAAGACTTCAGAGGGTGTAGTGCATGGGTTTGGTTTTAAAGGATGCACAGGGATTTTACAGGCAAAGAGATTGATGGTGGAAATTCTACCCGGAGGGATTTATATACCTCATCAGTATTTGTGACTCTGAGGGACCACACAGGTGTGTGCATGGGTTTTGTTTTAAAGGATGCACAGGGATTTTACAGGCAAAGAGATTGATGGTGGAAATTCCACCCGGAGGGATTTATATCCCTCATCAATACTTGTGACTCTGAGGGACCACACAGGTGTGTGCATGGATTCTACAGGACAGCCTCTAGATGTGGGAAGAGCTCACATGCTGTTTGTGTGGCTTGGTTCCTCATTCATGATCATCTCTGTCCCCTTGACATGTCATGGTTCTTAGCTACCTTCTTATTTTTGAGCACTTTTCCTGAACTTGTACCATATTGTCAGCATCTTTCAGAAAGTAGGAGTTAACGTGGTGCTTAAGAGAGTGGGCTTCAGGCCTACATTAGGTCTCAGTTTGAATCCTGGCTTTGCCACTTATTAGCTAGGAGGTTAGACAAGTTTCTCTGAGCCTTAATTTCTTTATGTGTAAAATGGAAAGGCCATAATGCCCCACTGGCCTTTGGGGGGTTGAAATCAGATCATAAATGTGAAAGATTGACACCGATCCTGGCACACAGCAAGTGGTCAGTAAACATCTTCTGAGGCCATATTCAAAGTGTGGGACCAGAACTGAGTACAAGTCAACTTGGAGGAGGCTGGCCAGAGCTGGACTGTTGCCTCATGGCCCTGACACTGGCCTTCTTATGCATTCAAGGATCACGGTGGCCCTTTTGGCAGACTCACCCTCTGATGACTCACTCCAGGTTGCTTCGTCCATTTGGCTTCCTTCTCAAGGGCTGCACTGCTAAGTCATGTCTCCCCAGCCATTTCCTGGAGCCCTTGGTGTGGTGGAGCCTTGTCCAGTGCCTGACATTTCAGCTTGTGAAATTCCACTGTGGGGACATTTAGCCCATCCTTAAAGCCTGTCTTGAATCTTGGTCCTGCCTCCTAGTATTTGCTAGCCTGTTTCCTAACAGGATTTCCTCCCAGCCCAATCCATCTAACAGGCCCTGGCCAGAGAAGCTTTTCAAAAATGTTATTTTCCTCATATTCCTCTCCTGCTCAAAATCCTTCCATGGCTGTTGAATGGATAAAGTTTACACTCTTTAGCCTGGCACATGAGACGCTTTATGATCCAACACCAACCTTCTCTTTGGACTGTTTTATTCTTTCCTGTCCAAATAGGGGTGTAATCATTTCTATATTCAAGGATTTTTGAGAGGATTAAATGCATTCATGCTGGAAAAGTACTTAGAACATGACTTTTAAGAGCTGTGAGGGGTCTGAAATCTTCCACTACTTGCAAACTAATAGGTTAGCCTGGTACCATTTCATGACTGCTAGGTGGGAGACAAAGGATTTTATCACTCATAGTGCTAGCAGTAGCCAGAGTATTAGTGTTTTGTTTATTTACTTATTTATTTTATGGATGGTGTCTTACTCTGTTCCCTAGGTTGGAGTGCAGTGGCGCTATCATAGCTCACTGCAGCCTTGAGCTTCTGGGCTCAAGTAATCCTCCAACTTCAGCTTCCCAAGTTGCTAGGATTACAGGAGTGTGTCATTACACCTGGCTAGGGGTGTGTGTGTGTGTGTGTGTGTGTGTGTGTGTGTGTGTTTAAAGACATAGGACCTTGCTATGTTGCCCAGGCTGATCTCAGACTCCTGGCCTCAAGTGATCCTCTAGCCTTGGCCTCCTCAGTCACTGGGATTACTGGCATGTGCCACCATGCCCAGCAGTACCGATGTTTCCTTATGCTATTCCCCTGAGCTCCAATTCCCATGGAGCAATGTGAAGAGGACCAGATGACACCTGGCATTTGAGAGTTGCATTAGGAGAGAAATCCGAAGTTTAAGGAACTCGAATTTGTTTTAAGCAAGCCTACCCTCTGCTCTAGAGGGAGACGCTATCTCTTTTTGTCCCTGTAAAAACATCCTTGAAAAGAATATCTAGAACAAAGGCAGTCAGTCCTTTAATCACAAGACATGCAGAAATTTGAGACATCTTGGAGACTTATCTATCAATGAGGGCCAGGTGCATTGTGAGTGCTTTGTGCATATTAGCCATGATGAGGGTGAGGGTGGTGGCGGTGTTGTGTGTGCTTTGCTTCTTTCAGTATGGTGGGTCTTCTCTTCAGTATCGTCCTTGACTGTGAGTTCTGCTTTTTGTACCTTTACTTACGTAGTTCCCTCAGAACTCCCCATCCTTCACCTCTGCCTAAAATCTCTGCATTCTAGCTTTAGTTCTCCAAAAAATCTCTCCTGACCATCCCAATTTAAATGGACCTCGCCTCTCTAAATTCTGACAGTGCAATCTGTTCCATTCTCTCAGCACTTAGCAAATACTGTTTCCCTCTCCTCAAGTCTTTTGCCAAGCTCTTCCCTCTGCCTGGAACTTCTGCCTCTCTCTCTTCAGATTAACTCCACCTCATCCTTAGTTCATCAGTTTAGGTGACACTTCTCCCAGAATGCTTTCCTGATCTCTCCTGTACCCAGCCTGGATTAGAGGCCTCCATTTTCTCCTGTGGCATCAGTGGTGACCTCTATGTGGCATTACTTGCCTGGCTTCCCCTCTAGACTTGGAGGTTCTGGAGGATCCTTGTATGTCCAGTATCTGCCATAGTGCCTGGCACATAAAGGCATTTAATTAATATTTACAAATGAACAAATGATCACATGAATATATAACTACTTGTATCACATATTTATGCAAATTTAATAAACAAATCTAACTATATTGAAAGATCCTGGAAAATGCCCAGGGGACACAGATACCTCAGTAGGTATTTAGTATCTGTGGATTGATTGATAAGATATGCAGTTATGCTGGTACAGTGGTGTGCACCTGTAGTCTCAGTTACTTGGGAGGGTGAGGTGGGAGCATCACTTGAGCTTAGGAATTCAAGTCCAGCCTTGACAACATAGTGGGACTTCATCTCTAAAAATAATAAAATAAAATAAATGTAATTAGGCAGTACGTTCCCTTTTAGATGCATCAATTTCACCTCGATTTAAAGGATATCTGTGAGGCCAAGTAGACCTCTATTTAAGAATGTATACATTGTCAAAGGTACCATTCATTATGGTTTTATATAAGGGAAAATTCTAGTAAGTCTTCTCAAAGCAATTAAAAACCATAAATTTCATGTTCCCTTAACTTAGTAAATATCAAACCCATTTCATCCTTAATAGTCTACAAAATCAACACCAGTTTCAACTAATGGTCTGTTTATAGCTTACATGGCAAGTTTCAAATTGCAAATGCATTTTTACACTGGCGTTTGAAGGTTGATATTGGAAAGAATGACAGAAGAGTCACCCTGAAACCTGGAGCCGAGTTTGGGGCTAGCTCCCAGTTTTCCATAATAGCATACAATTATACCAAAGAATGGAAAATTTTGGAAACTCAAACCAAGTAATAGGAGCCCTCATGACACTTGGGGAGGTTAAAAACTAGCCTTTCAGGATCAGATGAACCTGCATTTGAATTCTGCTTCTCTTAATTACTGAATCTAAGTTTCTTCATTTATAAAAGTGGGAAAATGTGACACACAGCATAGGATTGACACGAGGATTCAATGAGGTAACATATGGTTTTTAAAAAAGCCTAGCACAGTATGTGACACATAGTAAGCTCTCAACAAATGCTAGCCATTATTATTATTATTACTAATTTGTAGTCAGGAAGACTTGGATTTGTATCCTAGCGCAGACGCTGATAGCTGTTTGCTGGACCTCTCAAGCTGAGAGACATTGAGAAGTTTCTTAACTTCTTTAAGCTTTAGTTTCCTCACTTATAAAATGGGGACACTGGATCACAGGGTTGATGTCATAATAAAATTGGAAGATGATGTGCAGTGCTCTTCAGGAATGCATAGCACATGGTAAGCCCTCAGTAACTTGTGTAGAAAAATAAAGGTAATAAGAATTGTTATTCTCTGCATCTCTTTTTTCCTTATTTGTAAATCTGGAAATGCCAGTGTTGCTATATGATTGTAAGGATTGGAAATAATAAAGTATCAAGTGTAAAGTTAGACACATAGTAAGTAGGTACCCAAGAGATGGAACCTATTGTTTCTAGACCCTCCCTCCTCCTGCCTTTGCCTGGCTTCCAGGTCCGGATGAACGGATGCGGCAATTTCAATTTTCAGGGGTTTCTCTGAGAGCACTGAGTTGGGGTGAGGGGCAAGAGAGGGCTCTGTCAACTGGAAACCACAACCTGGAAGTGAACTTCCCTAATCAGCACTGCAGGATTCCAACAGCTGGTTCTACTTTTGAATCGATTGGAACCTCCTGGGCTCCTTGCTCTTATTCCACAAGAAGCAAATGCCATCCCACAGCTAAGATTTAGAAATTTGCCACACCATATCAGAAACAGATCCATTTGCCAACAAGGTCAATGCTCCCAAGGCCGAGCTGCAGCCTGCTGGGTGGCCTTGGAAGCTGAACCTTCAGCCTTAGGTCAAGGCTGCCTGTGGCACTGCCCACAAGCACTATCCTGCCACTGGCCACTGGGAAATGCCACCCCAAACGCCCAGATTTTCATTTCAAAGAGTGAGTCACATTCGGATGTGGAAAGCATGTTAAATAACAATTTTTAGGATATGAATGTTATAGTGCAGCAGCAAAAATGCGTTTGGTTTGGAAAGGAAGTGTTTCCTAAATGCCTGCCTTATAATTTCTTCCATCTGCCCATATTTCTGGTGGGCCTTTGAGAGTCTCTAGGGCCCCCAGAGTAGCCAGTGCTGCCCCGGGTGCTGTAAGTACCAGAAGATACTGGTTGAACGGCTGTTATCAGCACTAGCTGAGGTTTGAGTCAACAGGTGAAAGAGCAGACTATTTCCTAATTCTGGGCTTACTTGCTGTATGGCCTCAGGCAAATTCCTTGCCTTCTCTGAACTTCAGTTTCCTCACCTGAAGAATGATGGCGATGGGCTATATGTTCTTGAAGCTCCCTTTTAGATGTTTGATTTTCTGATCACAAGTGATCACTAATGCTATAATTGCTCAAAGGATGAGAAACAGCAAATGCCATTAATTAAGCACTTACAGGTCCAAGGACTGTTAGGCATTTTAATAGAGATAATTTAATGAACTGAATGAATGACTGCAAACATCCATTATCTCTTTTGGAAAAGAGAGTAAAAAGGGAGGTAAAGTGATGAGTGGAGCACTTGTTACATATTTGACACTCTCCTCGATGCTTTAACACACATCATCTTGTTTTGTCCTCTTTTCAAACTGAGAAAGTCTTATTACCACAATTTGTAGAGGAGGAAACTGATGCTTAATGGGGTAAGTAACTCGCCACATAAGTGGTGTAGCTGAGGATTTGAACCCAGTTTTGCTACTTAGAAAGGGTACATGTATCTGTTTTCTTCCTTGGTATTGAGCCCCTTCCATGTAGGAAGTGCTCAGGTCAGCGGAGGTCCTGCGTAAAGATTGGTTAAATGTATGAGGAAAGTCTTGGAACCAGCTTGGAGAGAGCCAGGACTCTGCCACGGCACACTAGATGTGAGGAAGGGGTGGGATGCAGTAGAGCCCAAGTTCCTGAGTCCCCGACCTTGGTGCAGCTGCATCTACCTGACACCTCTAGCAGCCCACCCCATGAATGTGTCTGGGTTATCCTTGACCCCTTTTCCTTCAGCAGAGGGATCCAGTGAGCAGGACAGCAAAATGGGCCTTGGTATAACTTCTGGAGAAACAGGGACAAGTGGAAGGAAGGTGGCAGAAAGGGAGAAGAGGAGGAGGAACAGGGTGCAGAAACCTGGAGGCCAAGGGCCCAGCCAGAATGGAGCCTCACCGCTGGGAAGAGCCATTTCCCTCATTGCAGGCCAGGGAACCCCATCAACTCCTGTTTCACATACCACTGACCCCTGCTGGTGAGTAAGGATGGTGCCAGCCTCCAAAGTTCCTGGGGAGAAGGCTCCATGCCCATTTCATAAACGGGGAGATGGACGCCCACACACATTCGCTCCCTCAGCCTTTTCTTGCTACTGGATAAAGCCTCCAGAAACACAATGAACTTTATAAAAGTTGTGATGCTAGTCTCAGGGAGTGTGTCCTGGTGGGAGTAAGGGAACAGAGAACCCAGGAGTCCTTGCTCAACAGCCTTTTTCTGGCTGCAAACATCTGCAATCTGGTTAGTCATGCTTTCATTTATTCAACAAATATTTGTCAAGCTCTACTTTGATCCTGGCACTTCTAGACACTAGGTGTAAAACAGTGAACACAATAGAATTTATGACTGCCCTTGTGGCACTTACAATCTAATTGAGGGATGGGATAGAGGGCTGCATATCAGTTTCCTGTGACTGCCATAACAGACTGCCACAAACTGGGTGGCTTAAAAAGGACAGAAATATATTGTCTCACAGTTCTGGAGGCCAGAGTCCAAGATGAAGGTATTGGCAGGGTTGGTTCCTTGTGAAGGCTCTGAGGGAGGATCTGTTCCATGCTTTTCTCCCAGCTCCTGGTGGCATTCCTTGACTTGTAGATATATCCCTCCAATGTCTATCTCTGCCTTCATACCACCTTCTCTGTGGGTCTCTCCCCTTCTCTATTTTTATAAGGACATTTGTCATTAGAGTTAGGGCCTACTCTGATCCAGGATGATCTCACTTTGAAATTGTTAACTATGTCTGCAAAGACCCTTTTCCAAGTAGGATTACATCCACTGGTTCCAGGGGGACATTATTTTTCGGGGACCCCATTCAACCCACAGCAGGAAGCTATAATAAAGTTAGATAAATAGACAGTTATATGATTGCACATTGTGGTGAGCAGTGAGATAGGAGAGTAAACCCAAAAAGCTGCAGAATAAAGATAACATTGCTGTTGAATACTTAATTTCTCCGAACCTCAGATTCTTTACCTGGAAAAATGAAAATAATAATGCTGAACTCATAAAGAAGTAAGGATGGAAGGATTCAGTTACTTAGGAGTTAAACTGTTGATTAAATACATGAAAATGTCACTAGCAAATAGTTGTTTATTAGGATTTTTTTTTCTGCACTGGCTTCCAAATTTCCTCCTCTTCCTTCCTTCCTTCCTTCCTTCCTTCATTCATTCATTCATTTATTCAATATGTTTTGAGCTCTTTGTCAGTACTAGATTTTTTCCTAGGCATTGAGGATGCTGTAGGGAACAAAATAGATAAATTTTGGTTTCTCACTGAGCTTACATTTTCATCATTGTGATGGTTAATTTTATGTGTCAACTTGACTGAGCTGTGGGGTACCTAAGTATTTGATCAAACATTCTGAGTGTTTCTGTGAGAGGTTTTTGGATGAAATTAAATTGGCAGACTGAGTAAAAGACTGTCCTCCCGAATGTGGGTGAGCCTCATTCAATCAGTTGAAGGCCTGAGTAGAACAAAAACCCTGACCCTCCCCTGCATAACAGAGAATTCTTCTTGCTTAATGGTCTTTGAACTGGGACACTGGCTTTTCTTTGCTTTTGGATTCAAATAGGAAGAATGGCTCTTTCTGGGTCTCAAGCCTGAGGCCGTTGCTCTGGAGTTAACTATCAGCTCTCCTGGTTTTCAGGCCTTTGGGCTTAAACTGGAACTAAACCATGACTCTTTTGGGTCTTCAGCTTGTGGACTCATCTTGCTTATCTTGAGACTAGCTTGCCTCCATAATTGTGTGAGCCAATTCCTTATGATAAACCTCTGTCTCGCTCTGTACATGTATACACATTCTATTGGTTCTGTTTCTCTCAAGAACCCTAACATATACAATCATCTTAATCATCTTCATCCCCTTTGTATTTGTCCAGTGCCTTCTTCATCCATTATCTCTTTTTATCCACAAAACAGCGTTGTGAAGTAGGCAGAATAAAACATTTTGAAAATGCCCATTTTACAGAGGGAAATTGAGTCCTAGAGAGGGTTCCCTTTAACTGCTATGCCATGGTGCTGATTCCCCCATGGGAGAAATATAATGTCCCTGTGGCCAGAGGGCACATAGGTAGCTGGGTAAAAAGGTCATGCTCAAGTCAGGTTTCTTTTTCTTTTTCTTTTTTTTTTTTAGTTGGACTCTCACTCTGTCACCCAGACTGGAGTGCAGTGGTGCGATCTTGGCTCACTGCAACCTCCACCTCCCAGGTTCAAGCAATTCTCCTGCCTCAGTCTCCAGAGTAGCTGGGATTACAGGTGCACACCACCACGCCTGGCTAATTTTTGTAAAATTTTTTTAGTTTCACCATGTTGTATTTTTTTGTTATTTTAGATTGTTTGTTTTATGTTTTGTTTTGTTTTGTTTTTAGTTTCACCATGTTGGCCAGGCTGGTCTCAAACTCCTGACCTCAGGTGATCCCCCTGCCTCAGCCTCCCAAAGTGCTGAGATTACAGGCACGAGCCACTGCGCCCAGCCTTAAGTCAGATTTTTAACCCTTTTTAACAAAAGAGCAGTATTTTGATTATTATTATCATTTTTTTCTTATGGCCAGGTGGAGAAACAATTATTCTTCTCTTTAATTTTCAATATAGCATTGGTCATCAATTAGAAATCTCTTAAGATTTCCTGGGAAGGGAATATGAGACTGCTAAGATGCGGGCTAGGCAAGTCTTGTGACATAATATATAAGCAAGATATTCTAGAAATGCTTCAACTAAACTGAAAAAAAGAGTCTAGATGAGTCGTGGAGACTCAGGTTTAAAATGATTTTAGAATGTGTCAATTCTGGTCCCTTTCTTATATAGCAGAGGAGTTAATTGGCTTACCAAGGTCCACACCTTAAAAGTAATACATTGACATTATTTCAAAGATACCTTGACTTCTAATCCATTGCCCTATTCATTATTTAAAGCTTGTGTGGTGAACGCAGACTGTCCTTCCTTCTCCCAGCTCCTGGTGTGCCAACCCTGTGAAGTGGGAATGGAATGGTGGCAGAAAAAGTGTTTATACTCATTTTTCCGTATTTCTGTGCCCGTAGATGATACTTTGAAATGCAGGTGATCACTCTTGGCCCTGCATTTGTGAGAAAAAATATTTTGGAGTCAAACAGACCTGAGTTTCAATCCAGCTCCTTGCTTGCTTATTGCGGAAGAATGGTCAAATTATGTAATATCTCAAATCTCAGTTTCCTTATTCATTAAATAGACCTGGTGACTGTATTTACTACTCTAATTTTCATGTGAAACTATGAGATAATGCATGTGAACCTGTCAGCATAATGCCTGACATAGTAAATACTCGATAAACAATACCAATTACAATTGTCTGTCGGTATCCATGGGGGATTGGTTCCAAGATCCCCGCAGATACCAAAATCTGAGGATGGTCAAGCCCCTGATATTAATCTAATATAAAATGGTGTAGTATTTGCATATAACCTACACACATATGCTTCTTGTATACTTTAAAGTATGCTTAACAAAGTAAGCATACTTTAAAGTATACTTCCCGTATATTTTAAAGCATCTCTAGACTACCTATAATACCAAATACAATGCAAATGTTATGTAAATCGTTGTTATACTGCATTTTAAAAAGAAATATTATTTTTATTGTTGTTTGTTATTTATTTATATTATTGTTTTAAATATTTTTGATCTGTGATTGGTGAAATCTGAGGATGTGGAACCCATAGATATGGAGGTCTGACTATTAATAAGGTAAAATTCCAGCACTGAGGGATGTTGAGTGGGGACAGGGAGCCAAGAGCACACACTAGGTCTTCAAGGCTAGGTTCAAGGCTGCCTTCCCTGGCCACTCCAGTTAGCAGTGAGTGTTTTCTCATGGCGCCTGCCATACATGTTGTCTTATATTGTCCCTGCATCACTATAAGATGTCTTTCTTCTCTGACCCAAGTTTTTCTATGTGCAAAATGGGGCAGGGCAAGGAGGGGAATTATCTACCTCACAGAAGTTTTGAGAGATTTAAATGAGTATGAAAGTGCTTGGCAAACTGAGCAGTGGAAACAAACTTTCATTTGTTCATTCATTCATTCACTCACTACATGTTTATTGAGGAAAAGCTGCTGTATATTGGCATTGTATGTGGTTGACGCTGGGAAAACATTAGTAAACAAAATCTTGTCTGTCTTCTAGAACTTCATTGTTAAGCAAGAAAGAAATTTCAATATAACTCTAATATGAGATTTTTATTATTTTAATAATTATTGTCATCTAATTTCTTGGTATAGATGAAAGCTCTTGGATGGCAGATGCCTTCATGAATATTACTGATAAAACAGGTCAAGGGGTCAAACCAGGAAATGACACAAGTGAAACTTGCAGAATATGATCATGCCATTCCCCTGCTTAAGGTTCGTCAATAGCTCCAAGTATAAAATCCCAGCTTCTGAGCAGGCATTTTCGAGGTCGTTCTTCATCTGACTGCTGCCTCCTCATGCCATCAGGCCCTTCCCTATGCTGTTTCCTCTGTTGAGGATGCAGTTCCTCCTTTTCTTCTCTGCTCAGGAAATCCTGGTGGTCTTGTAAGACACCACCTCCTCCCAGGTCCCTCTCACTACTCCTCTAGGGAAGATCAGACACCTGTGAGCTCAGGGACCTGTGGCTGCCTCCATTGAAGTGGCAACTGCCACCTTTTATATATTTGTCTGCACCCCCTGATAGATGGAGAGTTCTTTATGCCGGCAACTTTGTGTCCCTAACACCCAATACGGAACCTGGGACACAGAAGGTTCGGTGTGTGTTTGTGGAGTGAATGAGCATGCGTGTGAAGGAGTGTCAGTCATTCTTTGCTACCTTCTCAAGTCTTGGGTTGAATACATTAGTTAAAAGACCAATTAAAGTGAATTGGGAAGCAAAAATCACTTCTTTGCCACTGCCAAGATGAGAAATGTGATTTTCAACCAAGGCTCCTCAGAATTGTTTAAATCTGTGGCTATCATAAATATGGGTATGGATTCCAAGGATAACAAGAGAAGCTGAAGTCCACCAGGAGAGAGAGAACTGTATGACTCAAAGAGGGCTCAGAAGTTTTTCTCAGTGTTGCCAATATCAGAAGAGGAGAAGAATGCCCCATTTCACCAAGCATCTGCAACCCTAGACTAAGGACTTTCACGCTGTTGTTTAAGAATTACCCTCCGGGCCGGGCGTGGTGGCTCACGCCTGTAATCCCAGCACTTTGGGAGGCTGAGGTGGGCGGATCACCTGAGGTTAGGAATTTGAGACCAGCCTGACCAATATGGAGAAACCCCATTTCTGCTAAAACAACAAAATTAGCTGGGCATGATGGTGCATGCCTGTAATCCCAGCTACTCAGGAGGCTGAGGCAGGAGAATCGCTTGAACCTGGGAGGCGGAGGTTGCGGTGAGCTGAGAACACACTATTGCACTCTAACCTGGGCAACAGGAGTGAACCTCTATCTCAGAAAACAAACAAACAAACAAACAAACAAAAATGACCCTCTGCAATTTAATTTTCTCCTGGCATCCCCATGGTATAATTCATAGAAATTTTGTTGTGGGGCCCAGAAGGGCTGTATTGGAATCTTGGTTCTTCTACTTGCTAGTTTTGTGACTTTGGGACCCCTCTGAGCCTTGGTTCCTCCTTTGTAAGACACTCATCTTACATCATAGTGAGCCAAATCCAATAGGATGACATCTGTACCATGTAGCCCAGCGCTTCATACACATCCGATAAGTGTGGGCTCGCTTTCTTCCCATCACAGAAACTCATTCTGAACATGTTTCCAATTGTTACCATTGATGATTCATGTTTGAGTCTGGGAAGATGTTTCTTGAAATCTGATAGCAATGACAATGACAACTGAGTTCATCACATGGAGTGATTACTGTGGGCTGGGTACTATCCTAACTCCTTTACATATATGGTTCTTTATGATAGCTCCATGGGAAGCAATATTGTTATCCAGTATTGTCACATGAAGAGACCGAGGCACAGAGAGGTTATAAATCCTGCCTAAGTTTATACAGCTGATAAGTGGGGAGCCAGGGACTCTGGCTTCAGAGGTCCTTCAGAGGTACCTCTAGGTACCCTTCTCTCACTGCCTTTACTACATTTCCAGACCGTTTTGAGTCCACAGGTCTGAGGTTGAAAATCCTAATGTAACCTAAACTTCTCCTGGAAAGGAACTCAGAGAGATCAAGTGAGTTTTTTGCTCCCTTGCCCCATACTGAGATTCTAGTATATGAGGAAAATGACAGTTACAATCAAAATACTAATTACCACATTTAGAGCCTTGTTTAAATATAGTAAATAATATGTATATTTTTAATCAAAAACAGCCTTTTGAAATTTACCTATAACTTTTCATATAAGGGCTTATTTGATGGAAATGGTAATAATAATAACCATGAACCTACTGAATATGAAATATATTAATAAGCCATCTTAAAATGTTATTTACTCTTCACAACAATGAGAAAAATGCGTATTATTTTCTCTGGTTTACAGATGAGGCAGCAGGTTCACATGCTATCTCATTTAATCTTTGTCATAACCCTTTGAGGTCGGTTCTCTTACCATCCACAAAACATGAGGACATTGAAGCTCACAGAGAGTAAGACATTTGCTCAAACTCACACAGCAAATCAGAGGCAGAGCCGGGACTCGAACCCAGATCTTTTTGACTCAAAAGTCTGGGTTTTAAATCACTGTGCTCCAGTTCTAAAAATTACCCATAACGTAGGCAAATATCCCCATTTTGCAGTGGGAAAACTGAGGTAGTGAGAGAACTGGCTTACCTAATACTACCCTAGCTCTGCTGTACACTCTGGAGACCAAAATGTTTAGTAGTTGCACATAAGGGCTTTGGAGCTGGCTTACACTTTGCACAGTGATGGGACCAGGTGAGCTCTCAATAAATTATAGCTGTTGTCATTTTCAGCATGGGAGTTTGGCAGCCCACAGTCTGGGCACAGACCTGATACCTGCGTCCTTGACTATCTGTTCTGTTTTTGTGCAGACTTGTGCTTGGACCACAGGAATTTGCTATCATCTGCATGTAATGCCTACTGATGACACACTATCACAATAAAGGCCACCTGAGTCTCTGCAGGGGAAAGCTTCCTTCGTGGGAGGCCCCTCTGAATGGATGTGGCCTGTGGGAGGCCCTTGGAGGAGAGGCTCAGCCTCTGACTCACACTGAGCTGTCCCCCATCCGGTTAAGGCCGGCCCGGGAGCCGCCCACCTCTCCTGCACCCGCTGCCTTCTTGGCACAGACCTCTGGCTGCAGCCTTTGGGCTTCATGCTGCAGAATTACTCACTCACGGATTCTTCCTTTGGCATCTGCCAGAATCCAGGAAGAGGGCTTTGTAGTCTCTCCGTCTCACTTAGCTTTTTCCCTGCCTCCTTTATCAGTTGAATTGCTAAATCCAAAGCTGAATTTCTCTCCCATTTCCTCCAAGGACCAGTATCCAGCGGGAATCATCTCTGCACTTGGGAGGTTAGGGAAAAGTCGAACATCAGGTCTGGCTCTTTGCCCCTGGAGGAAGAGTTAGTCACTTGGTTACTGCCGGCTGAAATCGATTGGAGATGTCACAGGGAGGAAATGCTTTCCTATGAGTTAGTGGAGCATGGTCTCCACAAAAATTGCCTTTTTACTGAACAGAGAAAGTGGCAAACTGATTTCCTCTTCAGAGAGTTCTGACTTTAATCCTCTATCTGCTGCCGTTAGCAATTCCTTTCCATCCAGTGCATAGAAGTCACGGGAGGCATGTCACAAAAATGTGGAGTAGGGAGGAGAAAAATTAGATGTGTACACACGTTATCTCATTTTATCCCCACAACAACCTAATTGTCATTATCCTGATTTTGTAAAAGGTAAAACTTGAGGTGATGAATGTCTGTCCAAGGTCGTGGAGTTGGTAACTGGCAGAGCTGACATATGGACCCAAGTCCTTTCAATGCCAAAGCCACTGTAGGGGAAATGGCCCTTCTGTCTCTTTCTCTCCCTCTGTCTCCCCTTTTCCTCTTGGTTCCATGCGTCACCTTCCCCACTCCCACTCTCGAAGCGGTCAGAGGATTAAATGACACAACACAGTGCCTTCCTTATAGCACTTGCTCAGTAAATGCACATTAAATTTGAATTGCTATGCCATGCCTTTTATGAGCATTTGCATTTTCAAAAAGGACTCTTAGAAAAAATAGTACTTAATACCAAGGAATAAATGGTGAATTTCCAGCACATGAGATCTCTAGTGGGATGTTTATTTCCTCCTTCCCTCCCTCCCTCCCTTCCTTCCTTCCTTCCTTCCTTCCTTCCTTCCTTCCTTCCTTCCTTCCTTCCTTCCTTCCTTCCTTCCTTCTTCTCGTGTTCTCTCCTTCAGAACAAACACTGGCACTATCCTAACTACTTTATCAATATTTTCTTATTTAATCTTCATCACCACTGTGTGATGTAGGTACCATTATTGTTAGCAATATCCCATTTTGGAAATAAGTAAATGGGCATAGAGTGGCTTAGTTATCTGCCCAGAAACACACAACTTATAATAGGCAGAGCAGGAGTTTGAAGGTGGGCAGTTGGCCTCTTTAGCCACTGCTGGTCTCCCTGTCCAGGATTGATAGCTTCCTGGAGCCATTTCCATCTCTCACATGAACTTGACATTGCTGTTTACAAGGTTTGTTCAAATAGGGTTTCATTCTATTTGATTGTCACCACCATTTGCGAAGTCTGGACTTTTCTTCCTATTTACAATAGAGAAAGCCCAAGTTTGGAGAATTTAAGTGACTTGTATAAGGTCACAAAAGTGGTATGTTAGCAGAGCTTGAGAGCCAAACCATTTTATGGTCCCCTAATTTCTATGAATGAAGCTGGTGCCGAAGAATTAGAACTGGCCAGGACAACACTTTGAGCAGGAAGAAAGTGCTCATTGTGATAATTTTTTTTTTCTTGAAAGTTGGATAGAGAAAAATGTGTGTGTGTGTGTGTGTGTGTAATAGTCATAAAAGTATTTCTCAGAACTTGAGGTTTTAATAAAATGTGAAAAACATTTTTACCAGCACCCTCTTTTCCCTCCTGGTTTTTAGGTACTGCATAATTTAAAGAAATGCAATCCATATGTTTGATTATTCATACTTCCATCATCAAAAAATATTGTTGATTCCTTGAGGAGCTTTTAATGTTCTAGAAACCTTTTTTTTTTTTTTTTTTAGGGCAAGGGAGAAGAGAGAATTTTTTTTAAAAAAAGCATCCTTCCTTTTCCTACTATTTTGTTTCCCTTGAAAAAACATTTTATGGCATTTGAGTGGGAGATGAACAAGTAGTCACTAGAATATTCCATTCTTTCCCCCTTTAGATTTTTACTATAGTAATGAGTACAGAAATGCAGTTCTCAGCTTCAGGGCTCTCTGATGTGGTGGGGAGGGGAGTCAATATTTATGGAATTCTTACCTTGTAGAGTCACTTTATCTACATCTTCTTAGGTGGTGTTTCTAACACACAGGAAAGAGGTGTCAGTGGCTCTATTGTATAGAAGAGGAGAGCGAGGCTCAAAGGCCCGAGAGTTGCACTGCTGGGACACAAACCCAACTTTGCCTGGCCCTGAAGCTGTGGTGTTCATACGTTTCAGCTCCTTCAAGAGAATACAAAGGTGTTTGCCATCCAGTGAAGACATTACCTGATTCTATTCACATCACAACCCTTACATCCCTAGCCAGCACCTATGCCATTCCCTTGTAGGAGCTCCCGCTCACCTTTACAGGAAGTGGGAGCTAAGGGTTAGTCCATGCAGCTTAAATGCCACCTCCTCGAAGATGCTTTCTCAGCCTTCTGTCTAAAAAAGCCCTTCATGTATACTCCATCACTTAAATGTACTGTAATTGGCAATGTAGCATTTTTCACAAGATGATATTTTTCTTGTTTATCTATTTTTTTTCTGTTTATTATCTATCTCCACTCCTTTCTTCTTCCCCCTAGAAGTAGTAGAAATCCCTAGCATATAGAAGCCACTTAAGAAATATTTGTTGAAGAAAAGCCTGTCTTATCCATCACTGTACAGACTCTGAAACAGACTAGGTATTTAATAATATTATTATCCAATATTTACTGAGCACTTACCATGTACCAAGCATTCTTTGAAGGATTTTACATATATTATCCCATATTAACCACCTCTGAGGTAGTTACAATTATTATTCCCATTTTACAAATGAGGAAACTGAGGTACAGAAAGGGCAAAATCCTACAGCAAGCAAGAAGTAGAGCTGAGTTTCAAATTCAGACACTCATGACCCCAGGGCTGGGCTCTGAATTACAATTCTTAGTGTTCGATGAATCAGTGAGGGATTGAGAGAACTGCAGCTAAGTGGAATATGGAGTTCTGAAGGCATGGAAGAAGCAAGGTGCTAAGTGCAGAGGAGAGAATTCATCGTAGCTGAAAGAATTCAACTTTTTGGAGAAGTTGAATTAGTTTTAGGATTTAGTTTTAGGATGGGTAGGATGTCAACACGTGCATTTTGGAATCCAGAGAGCAGTGGCTAGGATAGCGAAAGGACAGGTTATGCACAGAAAAGGGAGGGAGGGAGGAAGGAAGGAAGGAGTGGGAAATAAGGCTGGAAAGGGAGGAGGAGGGCAGAAGTGGAGGACTTTGAATGTCAGGCCAACAGATGTGGCCTTGATGGTGTGCAAGTAGTGTGCCATGAAGGGTTTCCACACAGGGAAATGCCACGATCAGAACCTCTTGCTTCAGGTGGTTTTCAGCCCTGCATTTATGCTGCATCTACTGTAGTTCAGATGGTGTCTCAGTCTTTTCATTTCATTTTCACTGTAATCCCACAAGGTCCAGATTACTATTCCCATTTTTCAGATGACACTGTGGATGTTCACAGAATTGAATTTTCCCAAGTATTAGCTATTAACTGTTAGAAGTAGGACTTTAATTCCCCTATGCCCATGCCATTTCCACCACCAGATAAACACTTCCATACCCCAGGGAGAAAGGAATGATGCCACTGTACCCATCTCAACTTCCCAAGGGAAAGGCAGATAATTCTCTGGTCGCTTCTGCTTCTCAACCTAGAAGGCTGTTTCCAGGGGAGAGAGTTTCTGAGGTGGTGGGAGGAGCCAGAGGGTGCGGTAGTTAGAAGTGGGCTGGGGCATTGGTGAAGAGAGAGCCTTGTGGAGGAGGGGAGGGCTGGAAGAGAGACAGCAAATTGTTTCGGGATGGAATTTTCCAGACAGGGCCTCAGTCAGAGAACAAATGTGCCTTCTGAATTTTCTCTATAATTGTTATTGACCTTTAGTGAAATGATCAAAATTACTGTGCTGTACCCCTCCACCCCTACCCCTTTTTCATAAAATTGTTTTCCCTGACTTTTCAAAAATGAAGTTTGGCAAGCCTAGCCCTGACAGCCAGCCGACTGTGGGAAAACAATGCACCTCCTTATGGCCCCAAATGGAGCGTTTGCAATTAATCCATTGATCTCAGTAGAAAACCCTATTGTATCAGGGCCCGCCAGGAGAAAGCTGTATCCTGCCCCTCTCCCGCCCTGCACAGAACATTCATTGAAGTCAGCCCCCAAATTGATGGCAGGATATGGACCTAAAAGCCTCCAAATTAAAGGGGCCCAGAAAATAATGTAGACTGCGTGGCGGAAGCTGGGGTGGGAACTGGGGAGGTAGGAGAGAATGGGGTAGGGGGAGAGGTTTCCTTCTGAATCTGTGCAGGAGCAGAGGGGCAGGCATGTCTTTGTCCAGGGGGTTGCAAACAATGAGGTATTTCTGGTCATCTTTTACTCTGTTTTCCTTAGTTTGTTCTGAGGTTTCAGACCCTTCGCTGTCTAGTTTGCTGATTGTTTGGGACTTTGTTTCTCCTACCGCTGATAAAATGGACAATAATAATACTCACTGGGATCTATAGAGCATTGTCTGGATACCACCCCCTCTGTATCACCTCATTTACTTCTCCAACAGCTTTGTGCTGAGGGTGATGGAGATTATGAGGGCTATCTCCTGTTGAGTGGGTCCTGCCTGCCAGGTCCTGATTTACATATTCTTTTTCATTTAACCCTTCAAATCCTGGAAGTAAACCAAGCTGCGTTATGGTATAGTTTGGCCAGTTGAACAGCAACAAAGTCCACCAGGGTTCAAATGGGATTAAGTATCACCAGAAATAAGAGACGCATTTTAAGAGCTCTGAGACAGAGCAATGTATGTGGCTGGAAGAAAGTTAGATAAACTGCCCAAACTGTCTTCCATGGAGGGCGGATTGAGATGATCACAGGACTTGTTTTTGCTGAGCTGAATGGAGTGCTTAGTGGGATGCTGCCATCCTGGGGCACCAGGTGTGCTTGTGAGATTGTGCCCTGCATAACTCCTGGACCTGCCGTGCGTGCCCTCTCAGATCTCCCCTCATCCAATACATTCTCTTCTAAATGAATGTTAAACAAATATTCAGAGACTTGTAAGACTTGTAAGCCCTTCAGGAAAACCTATGGTGTCAGCCCTGGTGGTGGGTATTCTCATTTTATAGGTGAGAAAACTGAGGTTCCATGAGGTAGAATGACATGCTTGAGGGTACACAACTATTAAGTATTTGATTCCAGACCAACAAAATATAAGCTCTAGGAAAACTGGGGTGGTTATAATCTCACTCAGAGATATATACACCACCTCTATCTAGCTTGGCATCTGGCATGCAGTTGGTATTGAAAAAAAAATTTGTTGCATAAATAAATAAACTGCTTTTTGCTCTTTTTTAGGGTATGTGGGGCTCTGGCTCCTCTCTGTCTGCCTGGCTGCTATACTGCTATTTAGTCCTTATGTTGTTCTACAATCCTTCTACAAGGATCTTCCAATAAGATCTGGTCTCCCCAGATCCTGTCTTCACACCGGCTCCTCACTTCCCCATTCCTCTCTGTCCCTGCCTTCTATGTGGTAATTCCCTTTTAAAAACAATAAATAAAAATGAAAAAGAGAGTGGTGAACACACTGACTTGTTGAAGCTTTTGTAGTCTGAGCTGTGAAACCTCAGTCTCTGAGTGCAGCTGTGCCCAAGGGCTCCACTTGAGGAGGCTTTGCATCAGTAAGCAGATGCTTCAAAGTGCTCACACTGAAGCTTCCTCCTCCTCTTAGAAAAGGCTGCAGGGGTAGGGATGGGGTGGCCACACCCATCAACCAGCACCAGCCTGAGCCCCAAAGAGACTAGCTTGGGTGCCATAGCACGGGACAGAGTATCTTTTGAGTCCTCATAACAACTCTGAGGGGTAGATGTTATTGTCCCCACTGCATTGCTGAAGAAACTGAGGCTCTGGTGTGTTGAGTAATTTGCTAATACATGCAGGAGCCAGGATTCATAAGCAAGGCTTTCTGTTCAATTCCACTGTCTTCACATTGCCTCATTTTCTGAGCACAGCTGAGGCTCCGGGGTGAGTGAAGATCAAATCCGAGTTTCCGTCCTATTTTCCCCTCCGGCTCGCTCTCACAGAGTCACTGTGAAGATGGAAGCGGAATCAGAACAGAGCTTGTATGTTTTGTTATGTCTCACCTCTTTTTCCCAAGATTTCAAAGGCATGGGCCCATTTATCTAGACACTCAAGTTCTCAACAGGGGCGTTAGCGGCTGGGGAGTGGAATGCTGTTTGGAAAGGATGAAACAACACTGGCAGTGTTTATATTCAATTCCGGAGACCTGGTTAGAAAAATATTTTTAAAAAATGGAAGGAAGAGTAACCATGCACTTACAGAATGTGGGCTCCTCATTGCGAGGGACTTTTGCCCTTGGATTCTATTCCCAGGAGTAGACGTGTCCAGCCTCACACTGCCGTTAGGAGATGAAAGGGAATCTTTCAACATTTCCTTCTATTGTTTGTGCTTTCTCTCTGCTTTGTCACCATCATATTCATTATTGGAATTTTGTTAATGTGCTGTTTCTCCCCTGGAAACAAAAGAGAAGAGCTGTCAAAGCAAAGCAGGAAAGACCTATGGCTCACTCCTAAGTGAGTAATTATCATGTGTCTTGGAATGGTTGGCTGCTTCCAGTTGAAGACATTTGAGCTTAAAAAGGAAGACACATAAGCATCCAGTGAAGTGAAAGATGGGGGAATCCACCTGGCTGCGGGAGGTGGCTTAGAGCCCACAGCAAGGCACAGGGAGGGCTGAATATGACTCGGGAACTGGAACACCTGAGCTCAAATCCTGATTGCACTCTTTACAAGCTGTATGACCTTGAGCAAGCTACTTACCATCTCTGAACTTCACCAAATTCATCACATAGACAGGAATTCTGTCTATGTGTCGTGTGTTCTTGTGAAAATGAAACATGAGAGAATATGAAAGTGCCTGGTACATGGTAGCTTTCAAATATGTCTCTTTCCTTCTTTCTTTCTCCTGTTAACATCCATTCTACCTGCACAACCTCCAACATTAAGCTTTCTTTCTTTCTTTCTTTTTGAATGTGCCCCCATTCAAATCTTAACTTGAATTGTATCTCCCAGAATTCCCATGTGTTATGGGAGGGACCCAGTGGGAGGTAACTGAATCATGAGAGCCCATCTTTCCCATGCTATTCTCATGATAGTGAATAAGTCTCATGGATCTGATGGGTTTATCAGGGGTTTCCACTTTTGCATCCTTCTCATTTTCTCTTGCTGCCACCATGTAAGAAGTGCCTTTTACCTCCCACCATGATTCTGAGGCCTCCCCAGCCATGTGGAACTGTAAGTCCAATTAAACCTCTTTTTCTTCCCAGTCTTGGTTATGTCTTTATCAGCAGCATGAACCAGACTAATACACTCTATCTCCCAGGTTCAAGTGATTCTTCTGCCTCAGCTTCCCGAATAGCTGGGATTACAAATGACTGCCACCACACCCAGCTAATTTTTGTATTTTTAGTAGAGGCCAGGTTTCACCATGTTGACCAGGATGGTCTCAAACTCCTGACCTCAAGTGATCCATCTACTTTGGCCTCCCAAAGTGCTGGATTACAAGCATGATCCACTGTGGCTGACCCAACATGAAGCTTTTGAGATGGCCAAGTGAAAGAAACAGGAACAGTATGAACAAGAAACCTCAAGCACTGGCAACTTAATTTCTCTAATGAGGAATTGTATGTATGTTTGTATGTATTTGTGTTTTGGAGCAATAACTCAGAGCAGAGAAGAAAAGAATATTTCATTGAGGTGATCTGTCCACGTGGGTTTTCAACACTGCTGTGACTATTAATTAGAGTATGTATAATTAAGCCTACCATTCATAAAGCACCTGTTCTGTCCTGGGTATTGTTGGAATATTATCTTGTTTAATCCTTACAACCACCTTATGTAGTAGGAATTGTCATGCAAATTTCCACGTAAGGAATTAAGGCTCAGAGAAATGGTCAATAGTGGAGTTAGGATTTTAATTAGGCTTTTTCTGACTCCAAAGCTACTCCTACTACCACTGAATTTCAAAAGCTCTTGTGATCTCTAACACTCATATCAGTATTTAGTATGCACAACCTTGTGTTCATTCATGCATTCAGTCAAGGAGCTGTCATGTGCTAGGAACTACTCTAAAATGGGGGGATTCCAACTTAGAAGATGATCTTTACCAATTATCTAAAAATTTTGAACTTCAGGTATTTTTTTTTTTAATCTGTAAGTGGAAACATTGATATTTACCTGATACTTTGAGAGGATTACATTAATAAATGTATGAAAAGTACTTTAGAGTGTACTTGGTATATGCAAGGTGTAAGTATAAGTCTTAGAACACTCCAACCAGGTAGTTTCAGGTGAAGAGTTATTGAAAGAGTTACAGGCATAGAGAAAGCAATGAAGGATCATGCTAGATCTGAAGGCTAGCAACAGAAGGGCACAGTTATCTTCCCCGGGCCTGAAAGAGTGAGGGGAAGGCATGGTCATGGAACCAGGAGGAGGTGGTCACAGATAGGGCTGTAGTCTTTCAAGAGCTGTGGTCTTTGGTAGAGAAATGCAGCTAACCCACAGCAACCTGACAGAAAAGGAGCCAGGAGAGGAAATACTGTAACCTCACTCTCCTTTCAGTTCTGATCTCCTGCTGGTGGCACCCATTGGCCAAAACCAACTGGAGACTGGGGACAAGGGAGCCCATTGATGTCCTCTGCATGGTCAGCCTCCAGGGGCACAGAGCTGGATAGGGGAGTGCAGAGAGTGGATCTAGATGGGCAGAAAAAATATCCAGCTGCTTATTCCATAAATATTGAATTCAAATCCCCACTCTAAAATTGCTTTTGGTCAAATAAGAAAGATCAGACTCTTACCTAACGTTCACAATACAGGACAGGGTGGGTGAGTCTATCACAGTAGGCTTGAGTTGGACAAGATGCCACCTCATGTTTGTCACAGCCTGCAGTGTTTCCTCAATGTCTCACAAAGCCCAGACTCTTCAAAGCAGGCCTTGAAGACCCTCTACACTGGGGCTCAGCTCACATGTCCTCCTCTCACCTGATGTAGTGGCCAAATTGGATTGCTGACGGTTCATGGTGTTTTCCTAAGCACAGTCACACCTCAGTGCTTTGATGGAAGTGCTTTCTCCAGCACAGCAGACCCTGCTCTGCTGCCTTCCCCCAGCCCTTTTCAGCTCTCAGGGCACATACCACCTGCTCAATGAATCCTCCTCTGCTCACTCCCACTCAGATTTTTAGCATGATTTTCCTGTGCTTCTGCAGCATAGGGCTTGCGTATCTGGGTAAGGCATACTTCATTCAACAAACATTTCATTCAGCAAACATTTACTGAATGTCTATAGAGTTCCTGGCACTGTGCAAAAAGAGACTAAAAGGGAATGAAGGCTGGTTCTTTCTCTTAAGCAGCTCTTATTCTTCCTGGAATTAGCATTCTCCTTCTACTTAACCATCTCTCCACTAGACTATGGGTGTGCTGAGGACAGGGAATCGGCTTAATTATCTTTGTGCTCTCAGTGCTTAGCAACCATGTGGCACAGAAGTCTTTCAGGAAATGTGAAGTTATAGAAGAAAAAAGAGAGAAAGAGGAAGAAAGGATAGAAGAAGTTAGTTAATTTATTCCACAGTTGTTTGCTAAGTGCCTGAAATATGCCAGGTCCTAATGAACAAAGAATAGTACAAAGGCTACACACATTCAGGTGTGTGTATGTGTGTGTGTGGGGGGGGGCAAGGGGCCAGCACACATGAACACTCAGAACTTAGTGGTGAGTGTCTACGAAGCTCTGAGAACAAATCAGAGGATGCCCCTCTTGACTAGCTTTCTGAACTGAAGTTTTCCGAATCCACAGGAAAGAAGAGAGGGACCTATTTGGATGTCCAACTGAGTTACTGAGTGGTGGTTACAGGGACTCTTCAAATAATTTTAGAAAGCAGGTGATTTTTGCAATTGCAGGCTTGTAGGCATATGGTATTTGGATGATATAATTTCTTTAATTGAAAGTGTTATCTTAACCAGGGAGTTTTGCAAAACCCCAAAACAAAGACATCTGTTGCTGTTTTTGTTCTTTTCCCCAGCAAACAGTCTGGTGGTGAAAAATAGGAATGACTAAATGGAACACCAGGGAAAATCATGGATTTGAAAAACAAACCCCTACATCTTTAAGAGGGGGGCAACTAATTATGGCACAAAACAGGCACTTCTGAATAGAGTCTTCTGTGAAATCTTGGGTCATTATAACTCTACTTATTTTCATATCAATAATTATTAATACAGAACCAATGAGATGAGCTTATGGCAAGTTTAGTGCACTTCTCTGTTGTCCATGGACCTTAACTATTAGCTCTGTATGCTGGTGGTTTGGCTAAATTTTTATACCAGATCCTTTAATCCATCTGCCTCCTGGACATCTTCTCATGATGGCCCAAAGGTGCCTCAAACTCAGCTGCTCAAAATTAATCTCATCAGTCTACTGGAACCTGCTTCTTTTCCTGAATTCTCCATTTTGGGGAATGTCCCGCCAAGTTGGAAATCTCTCAGGACCTTCTCTCTCTTGCAAATCTTGCAGAAGCTGAAATCAAGATCTGTCGTCTCTCTGTTGGAAAGATTCTGCACTCTGCTGCCTCTTCTTCACCCTCCACTACCTCTGTGTCCCACTCTCTAGTTACTGCAATGATTCTACATCTCTCTAGGCCTTTATCCAACCTTGACGGTGACCTACAGGGAAATGGCAGGAAGCAGAATTCACCTCACATGATTCAAATGAAGAAACATTAATGAAGGAACTGCTTAGAGGGGTGGAGCAGTGTTAATGGAATAAACAAGGGATGTTGAGGCGCCTAGAGACTAGCAACAGTTGGAAGCTGTTATCATCTCTACAACCAAAGGGACAAGGGAGAGAAATAGATATTGAAGCCCAGTGAGAACTGGAACTGTAAAGGAAGGGCTGTCCAGTGGGGCATAGCCAGAGAGGCCATGTGGAAACGGAGAGAGCAGGAAAGAAATCACACAATGCACTCTTTACCTACCTTCCCTCTGTTGATACTTCCCATTGTTTGGACCCAGAGCCTAGTTCTAGGGAGCCCAGAAGAAACAGTCTGCAAGAGTCAGCCTCCTGGACACAGAGCAGGGCAGAAAACTGCTGAGAATGCATCTGGGGCATAGGAAAGAGAATCACAAGCCTCTCCCCTCTTATCCATTCTACACTCTGATACCTGAATACTACTTCTATAACCCTGACTATGTCTCTTCTCTGACTGAATCACTTTAGAAACTCATTTCACTCAAGATTAAAAATCACAGCTCCTTAAGCTGGCATTGAATCTCCCCACTGCCAGTGACCTCTCTAGTCCCGCCTCTCACCACTCCTGGTGCTTACCTGACCCCCCATTCTACTTCCAGGCCCCTGAATATACCATGATGTTCTAAATCTTCATGGCTTAGTGAACGTTCCTTTCTTTTTCTGAAATAGCCTCTCCCTCCGCACCCAAACCTTTCCAATACCACCTGGCTGGTGAGCTGCAAGTCTTCTTTTCAAGCCTAGTTCAGATGTCACCTTCTCTGGGAAGCCTCCTCTACCCATTCCACTCCTCGACCCGAACTAATCACCTCTACCTCTGAATGAGCTTCATTATACACATTTATATTTTCACTATTGACAAACTTTATGACTTTCTCTTGATCATGTCTGTATCCCCCAGCTACACTGGTAGGTCCCTGAAGGTAAAGACTATATATTATTCATCTTGGCATACTAGATAATTGTCATAGTTCCTGGAACATTAAATCTGTCCAGTAAACATTTAAGGAATAAAGGAAAAAAGAGAGGGAGGGAGAGAGGGAAGAAGGGAGGGAAGGAAAAAGGAAGGAAGAAGTAAGGAAAGGAGATGACGAAGGAGGGAAGGGAGAAGGGAGGAAAGGAGGGAGGAAGGGAGGAAGGAAGGAGGGAAGGGTGAGGAAGAAGGGAAGGAGGGAAGGAAGGAAAGAAAGAAGGATGGAAGGAAGGGAGGAAGGAAGAGAAAGGGAGGCAGGGAAGGAAGGAAGGAAATTATTCTAATTGTTCAAAGCATTTTCAAATATCTTTCCACCTCTGACCTTCACAAGCAGCCTAAGTGTTGTGGTGGGTATGATTACCTAGGTTAAGAACACTGAGTCTCAGAAAGGGATGGATGGAAGCTGGGTCAGAGGCAGTGGGAAGAGCTTGGGATTGAGAATCAGACTATTTGGTTTGAGCCCTGGGTCTCTAATTTTCTGGGTATGAATTCTTTGCTGAACTAGAAACCTCTCTGAGCCTTTGCTTCATGTCTGTAAAAACTCCCAGAGTTGTGGTTGAGGCAATGTGTGAAGATGGTTCACATACCATACAAGGCTAGACAAATAAAAGGGACATAGGGCCACTTTTCAGCACTGACTCTGTCATTTTTAATAGTTTTGGTTAAATTATTGACATCTGCCTAACTCTACTACCTTATATACCCAAGTCAACAAAAGGCTGAGTAGGCTCTTCCCACAGTGGGAAAGTTGCTTCTTAGATTTTTAGAGTTGTCAAGGTAGGTCCAGAAAATACCTGGAGACAACCTAGTCCAATCTTTGATCTCCTGCTACTGTCACCCATTACAGGCTTCCCTGACAAGAGGACACAGGCTTCACACACCAGCAGCAGCTCACTCCAATCCAGCTAGCCCTTTCCATCTTTGGAACACTCTGGATGCCAGAAACTTCTTCCTTTGAGCAGAAATCTTTCTCTCTATAACTTTTTTCATATTGGCTTTGTTTCCTTGGCTTTGGGACCAGAAAAGGCCATGTTCTTTCCCACGTAACAACTCTTTTAAAATGAAGGCGTCTCTTTTGTCCTGAATTGCTACTCTTCCAGGCCATGCTTCTCTTGTTGTTCAGCTGTTCTTTATTAGAGAGACTTTGAGGAATTTTACTACTCTGAGAGCCTCATCAGAATTTTTCTCTCTGCTGCTATTTCTCACTGGAGTCTGTGAGAAGCCATTTGACTGCCTCCTGACAACATTGACACCATAGGAATCCATCATACATCTCAAACAATAATCACAGGTAACCGAGGCCCATATGTCCAGATAAGAAAATCAAGGCTCTGTGAAATGGGAGTTGCTTGCCCTAATTCATATCTGTGGTAAATAGAAGCACAGGGACTAACCCACAGCTGCCTGACTTCTAGAGCCCCTGTGTTTTCTATTGCCAATGATACCTGTGCTTGCTCCATTTAAGCCATGGACAAAGAGAACTGAAGGGTGCACTGATTGCTTTCCTCAATTCAAAGCAGTCTCCTCAATGAGAATATAGGATTAGACAAGTTTCTCATCATTGATGGTGCCTTTCACATAAGAAGCACTTGAAAAACAATAAATATTCTTAGCATCACGATTATTTAGTGCTTCATGAACGTTGTGAATTGCTTTTCCCAATCATTCTGAGATTTTCAGATAACGAGGTTCTGGGAATCATATAGACTGGTGCTCCTCCCAGTGAGGTCTGCATACCGGTGTCAGTTTACAAACCATCATGGGTCCTTGCTGAGATAAGTACAGAAGTTGAGAATGGATGTTGAGACATTTTATAGCAATTTGACATCACCATGGCATCCAAGCATGTAATTTTGTATTTTACAAAAAGCATCAGTTGGCCACAGATTGAAAATAAAAACCTGGTCCTTTACCGTAGGCATTTTGAGAAGCACTGATGCAGACCATTCTCTAATGATTGACTGGTTCTGTTTCATTTGCATGAGAATTTGGACTTCACTTGGATAATAGGATCCGTTCAGCTAGGTTTGGAAAGCAATAGTCACATTGACTGTGTGCTGTGTGCTCTACTAGGGGCTGTGAGGGGACAGTGGGGATAAGCAAGGCATTGGATCTTCCCACGGCACTCATCACAACAGTGTGCCCAGAGTAGATGCTTAGGAAATGTTAAAATTGAATTGGTTTGACTTGAACGTGTACTTGCAATTCTGAAGGCTACCTAATGGTAGATGTCTACAGGAATCTGTAGGCCTGGTCAAGAATGTCTAAAAACATGGCCTATAGTTATGGGTTATAAGCAATATAAGAGTAAGACCCTGCGCACATCTCCAAGTGCTCTAAAAAAAAAAAAAAAAAAAAAAAAAGGGAAAGATGGACTGAGATCTTGGTAATTTGTCTGCATTATTTAGCTATCTATTTACTTGGCTTTTTTTTTTTTTCTTTTTCATCCATGTGGTTTTATTTTGCCAACTAGACTGCTTACTTTTTGAGGAAAGACTATATGATAGACCACATGTCTTCACATTCAAAAACATACTTTTTCAAAATTTTTCTGAAATCAGTAATGATCTTATAAGTGATATGCTCATATGATGTTACCTCCCCCAAGCCTAAAAGTGATCAAATCAGTGGTGCTTTTTACATTTAAAGGCATCTTAGAATTTAACAAATACTGCAAGTCCATGATACTCAAATTGCTTTCAGCACTTTATTGGGCTCATATAGCACGTTCCATAAATACCCCCTGGTTGAATTATCACCTTCAGTTTTTTGTTTGTTTGTTTGTTTTTGAGATGGAGTCTCACTCTGTCGCCCAGGCTGGAGTGCAGTGGCGCAATCTGGGCTCACTGCAAGCTCCGCTTCCCGGGTTCAGGCCATTCTCCTGCCTCAGCCTCCCGAGTAGCTGGGACTATAGGCGCCCGCCACCATGTCCGGCTAATTTTTTGTATTTGTTTTTAGTAGAGATGGGGTTTCACCGTGTTAGCCAGGATGGTCTCGATCTCTCACCTTTAGTTTTTAGAAACATAAGTTGAACTCACTGAAGGGCAGAAGTATTAAGTGGAAATGAAAGCCTTTTGTCTGCAATTTAAACGAATGTTTGCTTACTAATTTATCCCCAACAGTTGGTAGCTTTATCCTATCTCACAGATGAGAAAACTTAGGCTCAGAGGTAGAGGCTGTTGTTTGACCAGGGTCAACAACTGGTTAATTGCTGAACCGAGAGTCCATGCTCTTTCTACTATAGCAAACCAGTAATCTGTGTTCATTGCAAAGCCCAGTTTAAAAGTTATTCTTTTTTTTTTTTTTTTTTTTGGGGGGGAGTCTGACTCTGTCGCCCAGGCTGGAGTGCAGTGGCCGGA
>NC_045434.1:163302168-163386060 GCF_002776525.5 Piliocolobus tephrosceles | reverse complement strand
TTTTTTTTTTTGAGGCGGAGTCTCGCTCTGTCGCCCGGACTGGAGTGTAGTGGCCGGATCTCAGCTCACTGCAAGCTCTGCCTCCCGGGTTTATGCCATTCTCCTGGCTCAGCCTCCGGAGTAGCTGGGACTACAGGCGCCCGCCACCTCACCCGGCTAGTTTTTTTTTTTTGTATTTTTAGTAGAGACGGGGTTTCACCGTGTTAGCCAGGATGGTCTCGATCTCCTGACCTCGTGATCCGCCCGTCTCGGCCTCCCAAAGTGCTGGGATTACAGGCTTGAGCCACCGCGCCCGGCCTTTTTTTTTTGGGACGGAGTCTGGCTCTGTCGCCCAGGCTGGAGTGCGGTGGCCGGATCTCAGCTCACTGCAAGCTCCGCCTCCCAGGTTTATGCCATTCTCCTGCCTCCGCCTCCCAAGTAGCTGGGACTACAGGCGCCCGCCTCGTCGCCCGGCTAGTTTTTTGTATTCTTTAGTAGAGACGGGGTTTCACTTAGTAGAGACGGGGTTTCACTTAGTAGAGACGGGGTTTCACCGTATTAGCCAGGGTGGTCTCGATCTCCTGACCTTGTGATCCGCCCGTCTCGGCCTCCCAAAGTGCTAGGATTACAGGCTTGAGCCACCGCGCCCGGCCTAAACAGGAAGGCTTCTTTGATTCTTCTATCCAGATAATGGTGATCTTTGTCTTTTTTTATGCCTCCCTCACACTCTATCTGTGTCAAGCTGATGGCCTTAATACTTTATGCCTTAAATTATGGTACTTTAGGCATGTCTTGGTTCCTGCCATTAGATGCCAGTTCCTTGGGAGGCAACTAAGGAACCAACTGTTACAAGGAGATGTTGACAACTTGCCCCAGATCTTAAGATATTTCCCTTGTGAAACCTAATTTAGGCTTTGAGTATGTGTATATGTGGTTCATTTGTGATGGTAAGGGGGTGGTTCTGGTCCCAGCTAAGCTCCTATCAACTTATATGTTCTGGAGCAATTTACTTTAAAATTCATCCTACCTTAATGTGATTGTTTCCTATGTAAAGAAGTAATGTGGACTTCACACAAGTAATGAGGATTTGGGGTTCTAATTATAATGGGATACAAATTTCCTCTGAGTACAATGGAATATTATTGCTGGCAGTAATAAAAGCCAACATTTCTATAGCATTGTATAACATAAAAATATTTTCTTATCTATTATGTTGTTTCATTCTCATAACAACTCTATAAGGTAGGTAACCTCATGCTCATTTGCTATAAAAGGATACTGAGACTGAGTTACCCGTGGCTCCCACTTTATGGCCAGAAAGTGGCAGAGCCAAAACTAGCATGCATCATCCATCTTCATATCCATGCTGCGTTTAACAATACAATGTTATCATGACCACTTTTGTTGTTTTCCTAACACTGTTCTATCTGATGTAAACTCATTATAGCAATGAACTCTTTGGTGGCCAAGTATTTGATAAAATCTGTTGTGGAACTAGAGCTTTCCAGCTGACATATCAGGTGGGTTATTAGGATTAATAGGCAGGCAGCAGACACTATCAGTCATGTTTGCCCTGGAGGTAAACTGAACCACAAAGATGAAGGGAATTACCCAAGAATGATGAGGCCTATTTCTTTGACTGTTAGGCAGACATCTTATTTCCTCATGGAGCAAGTGAATGTAGGCTTGGATAGGAGGTAAGTCAGTATGTTCTGATCCTGGTCTTAGTACCTGCTAGAGGTACAATCCAGCACAAACCCTGAACATGCTCCATGTGAATACTATCTTTGAACCATGTATAGGATCCTGGTCACTGACCTTGGTGCTAACCATGAGCCCAAATGAGATGTGTTACATTTGTCCAACACATAGAACATACTTTTGGGGTGTGGACTATCTCTGGGTTCCTGGCTATTCTCAGCTCCTGACTACTTCCTAATTTGGGTTCCCAGGTCTTTATCACTTGCTAGGGAAATTGTTCTCTACAAATGGTTCCCTATGGCACAAAGTTCCCATTAGGGGGACTACATCAACTGGGTGTGGACCTGTTTTGTCAGCAAAATTCCGGTTCAATTTAGCCATGTAATGGGAAGCACTCAATTTCACTCTTCAAAGCCCACTAAGTGGCTGCTTTCTTTGTGAAACCTCTGTTAGCCCCTTTAGATACAGTTCAGCATTCTGTGCAAGTACTGTTTTGTGTATTCACCTTCATTGTTTTACTCATCTCATGGCATGGTGGAACTTGGGTATGTGTCAGTCTTTCCTACTAAATTATGAGCTCCTAAGGCCAAGAGCTATGGAGTCCCCAGGGCCTACCAAGGAGGTTGTACAGAGTAGGAGTTAAGATGGATGGAAGGATAGATAAATAATGGAACAATTTAGGGTTGGAGGACTTGGGTTTGAGCCCCACCTGGCCAATGCACCAGCTGTGTGACTCAGTCACATCAGAACTTACCTGGGTCAAACTTCCCTTTCAGGTAAAATGAAGAAAATAATGCTTTTCTATCATGATCAAATGTGGTAATATGTGTGGAAATGCTGTGAAACAGTAAAGTTACATAACACAAACCACAGTTTTAAATTTCCAGGACATATACGAGCAAGAGCTATATATTAATAACTGGCACAGTTCTAGGTGATTCAATGGAGAAGGAGGCAAGTATCAAAATGGCAGCCCAGGGTGTGTCCATGTCCTGCCTCTTGATTTTGATGAAAATGTGAGAGCAAGGGGAATGGTCATCACTGATTATCTTAGAATAAAATATTTAGTCTGTTTGTCTGTCTCATGCTTGACACCACTTGACAATGTCCACAGCAGTGTGTCCTCCAGTTCCTGTCTCCTGTGATGGGAAACTCATGCCCAGGCCAGGGCCCCACCGTGCAGGCACACACCCACATTTGGTATAATGCCCTGCTGCCACCGTCTTGAAATGCTTCAGCATTTAAACCAGGGGTCCCACAGTTAAATTTTGCACTGGTTCCCGCAAATTTTATACCGGGCCCTGCTTGCATCCTCTGGAGACTGCTCTGCTTTTCTATTCATTGAGCAAACATCTCCCTCCCTGTTGGCCATTACGAAGTATGCTGCTTTTGAGGTCTCAACTGAGAAAAGGATCCCTCTTTCTGCCAATGAGCCTAAGATATTTAAACGCAGCTGTTTTTCTCCTCCCCTCCCCACCCATATCTCCTCTCTTCTCTTTTCTCTATTAAATTTGTGATGTCATCATTATTATATAGTATTATATATATAATTACATATATTATATGTTATTACATTTAAATGTAAAATGGGGCCAATTTTGGGGATGTACTATATTCCATTCATCTGCCTGTGTTTTCTTGTGTTTGGCATTATGCTATTTTAACAATTGTAGTCTTTTGATATGTCCAAAATTTGTCAACAGTAGTTCTTTACGATTATTTGTTCGAGTTTGTATTTCTCCTATCTGTAGTCATCGAGATGATATTAAGAATGACTAGATTCTTGGGATAAACCCTACTTAGTCATGGTGGATTATTCTTTTTAATATACTATGGAATTCAAATCACTATCATTTTATTTAGCATTTTCACAAAGATATTAATATGTGAAGCTAAACTATAAATACTTTTGTGGTATTATCTGTCAGATTTTAGTATGAGGATTTGTGATAACTTTATAAAAAATGAGATAACTTTTCATATTTCTCTATGTTGTTGAACACTTTAGGCAGCAGAGTAATCTTTTCCCTTAAAGTATTAGAGAATTCACCATATAAGGCCGGGAGGTTGTGAGGCTGAAGGAGAGGGTAATCCTGAAGATAATTTTCTTAAATATTGATGTGTGTGTGTGTGTGTGTGTGTGTGTGTGTGTATTTCTTGTTGAACCAATTAATTAATTTTTTTCCAGAAATTATCCAAATTAGTAAAAAAATTTTGGAAGCATAAGCACATAGCTATGTATAGCATTCTTTGGACATTTATTTTTTCTATATATATTATATTCCTCCTGCATTTTTAATTTATTTTCCTTTTCTTGAATAGATTTGTCACAGGTTTATAAGGATAATTTATTTTTACCCCAGAGAAACAGTCTTTAGAGTTATTAATATCTGTGAAGTCACTATATATTCTATTCCTGCTTTCAAAATAATTAATTTTGGTCTTTATAGTTTCTTTTCTACTTCACATCACTCTTTCTTTGGTGTGGATGGTTTATTTAAAAATGCTTTTTAGTTAAAATATTATTAATTCAATTTTATTTAAAATGAATAAATTAAGTAAAGCATAAATAAAATTTGAAATCTTCATTTTTTCCCATATTTCAAAATTGTTTGCAGTGTTTTAATTTTAATGAGTTCATTACTGACATGTCCTCACTTGGGATCATAACTTTTATTACTATAAAGTGATTATTGTTATCTTTTTCCTTTTGAAATCTGCTTTGTCTAATATTTAACTAATCGTGCTTTCTCTTTAAAATTATCTAACTAATAAGGTTGCATCCTCATTATTTTAAGCTTTCTGTGACATTTCATGTGCCTGTCTTTTATACAGACAAACCACTGGTTCTGTTTTAAAACCTAGCCCAGGACTTTCTATCCTTTACAAGCTCATTTCTGTTTATCTATCTATGTTTTACAGTTCCCTTGCCATCCTGGTTAATAGTGGATTTATAAGAGGTTCATTTCTTTAAAAGTTTTAACTTTTGTGGAACCTCATTTTATTACCTATACCCCGCTATACACTTTTCCCTCCATTTCTAAATCTGTTTCCCCAAGGAAACCAGCAAGTTGAAGCAGGAGCAATTCAATGATATGCCTCCATAAGGATAGTACTTTTCAAACTTATTTATGTAGGAAACCTAGGAAAAATAGTATCAAAATATTGATGAAATACCAAAAGGAACCTACAAATATAATGTACATTTGGATTAAAAGAGGAATAAAAAGTTTGTCTGATTTAATTGTTGCAAGAAATGATCACATTGATTCATATGTTTAATGTACAACACACTGATTAATATCAGAAATACATGGTGCTCTTATAAGAAATATATATATATATAACATAGACTAACAATCATCCAAAAGGCAATATAAATGAGTTGTTTAGAGCCACCTATGTATCATTTTATAGTAGAATGTTCCAGGTTTTGTAAATCAGGAATCTCTCATAAGACCACCAGGCATTCTAATTTAAGATGTGCCATTTCTCATCTCTTTTTTTTTAAAACTACAACATTATGCATCCTATGCTGTAATAAAAAGGAATATACACATGCACATACTTCTTATGTAAAGTTGACCCTTGAATCACATGGAGGTGAGGAACACTGACTGCCCTGCACAGTTGAACGTCCATGTATAACTCCCCAAAAACGTAACTGCTGATAGCCTACTAGTGATCAGAAGCCTTACTGATAACACAAAGAGTCAACACATATTTTTAGGTTATATGAATTATATACCATATTCATATAATAAAGTAAAACAAAAGAGTTTCCTTAAGAAAATTATAAGGAAAATATATTTACTATTAAGTGGAAGTAAATCATCGTAAAGAACCTCATCCTTGTCATCTTTACATTGATCAGGCTGAGGAGGAGGAGGAAGAAGAAGGGTTGGTCTTGTCTCAGGAGTGGCAGAGGCAGAAGCAATCAGCCTATAAGTGGACCCATGCAGTTCAGATCCATGTTGTTCAAGGGTTAACTGTATGTGTGTTAAATTATATTTTAGCTAAGTATCTCAAAATTATTTTTTACTCTTTATTTTTAATTATTCAGGACAAAGCCTACCTTAAAGATTGCTAGCATTTCACAAAATATGATTGGGAAAATTTGCCTTAGGAGCAACTAGGTTATAATAGTTCTGATAAACGTCATGGAAAGATGACATTATTCATCTTTCAGTCGTCGTTTTTATACAACAAACACTTAGGAGGCATGGATTCTGGATCAGACATTGTGCTTACCTACAGTTGGAGTTGGGAGTGAAGTGACTGAGTCTGGGACAGGTGAAAAACAACAGATCTTTGGGTCTTAGATATACCATGTCACTTAAGGCTCACAGAATTCCCATTTCAGAGATGGAGAAACTGAGCCATGGTGGGATTGAGAGACTCACCAAGAGTCATACTACTTCAAAAACTATAAAACATGGGTCAAAGGTTAGCCTTGGTCCTCTCTCTGTCTTCCATCATGGTAGCAGTATGGCCCCCATGCCTCTCTTTCTTGGGGAAGCCAAGCCCCTCATCTTCACTGCCCCACCCATTCAAGGATAGTCTGGCCTACATGTCTCTCTTAAGCCTCCTTCCTGTTGGCTAGTGCCATGGTGACCACCATCCCAAAAGCCCAGGACCTCTGGGTTTTCACTCTACAGCTGCATGGCTTTGAGAAAGTCACTTACCACCCTGGTTCTGAGGAACTTCATTATAAAAGAGGAATGACAATCACCTGGGTTCAAATCTTGGTTTGGTCACCTGTCAGCTTTGTCTTCTTAGGCTTCAGTTTCCTTGTCTGAGACATGGAGCTACACTGTACTGGATGAATGGAATGAGTAAAGGTATATGAAAGTGCTCTGCTAAAATCCTGGTGCATAGTTGGCACTTATTAACTGTGCTGTATTTCTCCCATGTTTTAGATAACTGGGCCTTCAGAAAACTTGCTAAAATTTTCAGGAAATGTGTGAGCTAAGGGTATCTCTGTTTTCACTTGCTTCTGATTTTGTCCCTTCTCTAATTGCTCCACTCTAGGTGTCTTTGTTTCTTATCTTCATTGTAGGCCTAAGCACTGACCGGGCAAGGCAGAGAGTGAAGCCATAAAGAGAAGTCAGCAAGGCAGTTGGGCCCCTGGGAGGAAGGGGGTGGGCAGGTCTCATTCTATTTGTACAGGTGCATTGTAATGCTGCCTGTGGTGTGAACATTTTCCACTTCATTACTCCTGGCCCTGGCCCAGGCCCTGTCTGCTCCCCTGGCCCCTGCCTTGGTTTAATTTAAGCAGTTTCTGGCCTTTGGAAGGCAGCAGTCACAGAAAGGAAAACAAATGAGGTTGCCATAAACATTTCTGCACATTGCCCAGCCAGGGCAGATGGGTACGACTGTGGAGCAGGAAGGGGGCCATTTGTCTGGGGCTGCTGGTACCCCCATCAAATTAACTCAGTTCCCAAGGGCTTCTGTCTGCTGAGCCCAACCTTTCTAGGTGGAGTTGGCTTTGGTTTAATATGTAAGAGTAGGCCAAAACAGATACCCATGGGTCCCAGGGTGATGCAGTCTATGAGTTGGTTGAACTGAATAAATAATAGCTACTATTTACTGAGCACTTACTATATGCCAGATGCTGTTCTAAGCACTTTAAATGAATTTTAGATTGTGGTCTATCCTATTATTATTCTTATTTTACAGATGAGGGAACTGAGGCACATAGTCTTGTTCATAAGCAGCAGAGCCAGATATTGTCTCCAGCAGTCTGACCTCAGCATCGACATGTTGAAGTACTATGCCAACATTGCCTCTTGACATAACACTTGTATGTGTTCATATTTAGATGATGAGAAACCCTGAAGTATCAATTATACAGCTATAGAATTATATAATTTGGACTCATTGAATTCCAGGATTGGATTGGTCCATAAGTTAATAAAGCCCAATGACCATTACATGCTGGGATTCCCCACAGACATTATCCAGCTTTTGTTTATGTAACTCCATTGATGGGAAGCTCACTGCTCTATGGGGCATCCCATTTCATCACATGACAATTTAACCTTAAGGGTAGTGCTGGTGACTTAGTGTGCAAAATGGAGTTTTTTCCTAATTGTGTTGGACATCTGTAAAAGAGATGGCTCAAGTGACTGGCTAGCAGAGTACCTAGTACATTGTGGGCACTCAATAAATGTTCATTCCTTTCCTTCTCTTCCTTTGTGTTTCACAAATTAAAAAGAAAATAAATGGTTTCTTCACTCCACTATTGGGAAAATATGTTTCCAAAATAGTATCAGGCTCATGCCTCATTTGAAGGGAGAGAGGTTCAATAGGGCAGTATGATCCAATTCTCACTTTCTTTCTTTTTATTCCTTCTTCTCCTTCCTTTCCCCAATGGTTTGTGAAGATGCATTTGTTAGGCATGGGGCTGCAGACAAGAACAGAACACAGTCCCTCCCTGTGGAGAGTTCGTATCTACCAGGGAAGCCTTGCCACATAAATAACTTGCAATTAGGTGTGTAACAATGCCAAGGGAACCCAGTAGGAAGAGTGGCTAACTCATTGTGTCCACTAAGGTAGGTTCTCCATGATCCATTAGGCAATATTTTGGCATCTCCTGGTAAACTTATGCTATGTAATTAAAAGAAATGTTTGCATTTGAAAGCAGTTTAAAATTATCCCCAGATGTATGCTTTTACGAATAAAAGGCCATGTCATTTTAGTAGAAGACATTCTAGGGATTGAAATAGATCCCATTCCTCTTATCTACTCCTGAGCATTGACCCTATACCAGGGCTCCTCTGCCTCACTAACTCCTACTTCTCTGGTAGACCATTCCCATCAATGCACAAACATGCTATGAAGCCAACCATGTTTTAAAATGAAATTCTACGTTGATCCCCATTCCCTCCTTGTTTCTCTGTTCCTCTTTCCAGATAAACTCCCCAAAGAGTTGCACCTGCTTGCACTCTCTGCTTTTTCTCCTCCTATTCTCTTGAACTTTCTCGATCAGGCTTTTACCTTCACTTCACCCAAACAGATATTGTCAAGATCACTAAGGATCATTCTGTGCCAAATCCGGAAGTCAATTCTCACTTGTCACTCTAACCAATGACTGATTTGACCCTTTGGGTCACTCTTTTCTTAAAATACTTCATCCGGCTTCCAGGACAGGAGTCTCTGGGTTTTCTTCCTACCTTAACAAGCTCCTCCTTCATAGCTTTCCTGCTGGGTCCTCTTCCTCTTACTAACTCCATGCACTGAAGTGCTCCAAGGACAGGTCCTCTTCTCTACCTCCATTTAATCCCTTGGGGATTTAGACCGAAGCCTATGGCTTTAAATAACATGTATTCTGAAGAATGGCAAAAGAATCTCTTCAGTTTGCCTCTTTCCACCTTCCCTGCCCTCTCCATGGGATCTCCAATATGCACCTCAAATGTAACATATTTAAGAGAAACATCCTGTAACCCAGCACTTTGGGAGGCCAAGGCGGACAGATCACCTGAGGTCACGAGTTTGAGAACAGCCTGTCTAACATGGCAAAATCCCATCTCTACTAAAAGTTAAAAAAAAAAAAAAAACAAATTAGCCAGACATGGTGACGCGCCTGTAGTCCCAGCTACTCAGGAGGCTGAGGCAAGAGACTCGCTTGAACCCGGGAGGCGGAGGCTGGCAATGAGCCAGGATCGCACCACTGCTCTCCAGCCTGGGCGACAGAGTGAGACTCTGTCTCTATATAGAAAGAAAGAGAGAAAGAGAGAAAGAAAAAGAAGAAAGAAAGAAAGAAAGAAAGAAAGAAAGAAAGAAAGAAAGAAAGAAAGAAAGAAAGGAAGGAAGGAAGGAAGGAAGGAAGGAAGGAAGGAAGGAAAGAAAGAAAGAAAGATCTTAATTATCATTAACCTGCTCCTCTCTCAGATTTTTTCATCTCTGGACATAGCAACGTCATTCTTCCAGTTACTTAGCCCTGAAGTCATAAGGGGCTCTTCCTGCTCACACCCCACCTTCAAACCATCAGCAGATCCTGAAGCCTTTTCCTGAGGAATAGATCCAGAATCTGACACTTCTCATCACCTCAGGGAGCCATGCTCCTTTCTTGCCTCAACAGTTGCAGTAGCCTCTTAACAATCGGTCTCCCTGTTTCCATCCTTGCTGACCTTCAGACTGTAGTTCATGTGGGAGTCGGAGGGATCTTTTTTAACTTGCTGAATCACATTGTGGCCACTGCTTTGCCCAAAGCCCTCCAACGGCTCCCATCTCACCCGGGATAAAACCCAACATTAATTCCACACCCTACAATTTCCCCATGAACTGGACCGCTCACTCCTCCTTGGCTTCCTCTCCTGCCAACCTCCCTATCCCTCTGCTGCTACAGCCATGCCTGCCTTCTGGCTGCTCTACAATGTGCTAACATGTGCCCACCTCAGGGCCTCACGCCTTGCTCTTCCTCCTACCTGGACACTTTTCAACCATGACATCCACAGGGCCAGCTCCTCGCTTCTCCCCAGCTTCCTCAGAAAGTACTTCCCAGGCAGTCTATATAAACTATTAATAGTATCCAGCAATGCTATCATCTCTACTCTACTGACTTTTTCTCCACTGTGCCTATCACTTCTTAATGTAGTCTGTATTTATGTGTTTGTTAGCAGTCTGCTTCCTTCCCCTAGAACTTGAGCTCTTTAGTGCAAATTTGTTTTATTCACTACCTTTGACCCCAGTGTCTAGAACAATGCTGGCACCTAGCAGCTACTCAAGAAATATTTACTGAAAGAATGAGTTGGAAAATGTGTGTTCGAATTCCAGCTCTGCCTCTAATTCCCACTGCGACCTGGACAAATCACTTCACCTTTGTGCCTCAGTGTCTTCAGTCTGAAGTGAAAACAACCATTCTTGTCCTTCCGAATTCAGCAGATGGTTAAGAAAGTCCAATGAGGTATGGATCATGAAAGCATGTTATAATGAATATACAAGGTATATCATCAGTAAAAGATCATGTCCAAAACTGATAAATTTATCTTGGGTACAAGAAGAATGTTCTAAAAATACATGGGCCCTTGATCATCTTTCAGGGCTTTCTTTAGAGTAACCTGGTTTGAAGAAGGGAAATAAACTTTTATAGTACAACAGGTCCCACTGGGCGCCAGGCAGTGGGTGTCTGGCATGATCCAACTTTATATATATATATGTATAATTTTTTTGTTGTTGTTTGTTTGAGATGGAGTCTCGCTCTGTTGCCCAGGCTGGAGTGCAGTGGTGTGATCTTGGCTCACTGCAAGCGCCGCCTCCCGGGTTCACGCCATTCTCCTGCCTCAGCCTCCTGAGTAGCAGGGACTACAGGTGGCTGCCACCTTCCCTGGCTAATTTTTTCCACTTTTAGTAGAGATGGGGTTTCATCGTGTTAGCCAGGATGGTCTCGATCTCCTGACCTCATGATCCGCCCGCCTCGGCCTCCCAAAGTGCTGGGATTACAGGTGTGAGCCACTGCGCCCAGCCCGATCAAACTTAATATTTAATACAGTTCTGCCTGATAGGCTATCTGAGTTCTCTGAGGGGAATAGCCTGGTGTTTTCAGCTTTGTAATCTCAGCATCCAGCTCAGAGTAGATGTCAATATGAGTTTACTACATTGGGCTTAATTGTATTTTTTGCTGAGGAAAAGACTCAGGGACAGTGAGCAACTCCCCTGAGGTTGCACAGGTGGTGTTACTGTTCTGTGCCAGAGCCAGACTCAGCACACCGTGCTGCAAAAGCTCTGCAGAAAACAGGCAGGAACTCATTTTGGCTTAAAGTCTCTTAAAGCCTATCATGGGCAATTGGCAACAGTCTTTGCCCATACGTCTTCCTCAGAGCAGGCAGTAGGCTGTGTGCAGCTGGCACAATAGCTTCTCTTTAACGCCCTTTGAAAGAATCCTGGAAAAGTCTTCAGTTTTAGGGGAGGGAAGGGTCCAGGAGAAAGCTTCTTCCAGAACAGGCTTGACTTTGCAGCACCTCCCAAGTTTCGATGTGTAGTTTCAGGGTTTCACTATGGCCACTGTGGTTGCTATGGAAATAGAGCAACAAATATTTGCAGGCCGGTAACACCTTCCCCCAAGAAGCCTAGTCAAGAATGTTTGGGACAAGGCCCTTGCCCACCAGGCTGCTGTTGTTGCAGCTGAATGCTGCCTTTGTGATCAGCCTCCTGGCCTGCCACCAGGCTCCAAAGAAATGACTCGGCCCAGATCTTTCTAAATAGTGTTTGTGTTTTAGTTGTCCACAAAGGGGGGGTCGGGCAGCTCAACACAACTTTAAGAAAATCATCTGGCCTATGGCTGATTGTCAAGACAAAAATAATGCTAAGTCTCTCACTTTGCAAATATCATTCAGAGAGCCGTGCCAGGTTGCTGCAGGAATGATGCAAGTTGCCAGTCACTGAGCACCAGCATGTGTGGGGAGCTCTGTTCTTATAGGGTCCTCACAGCAGCATGGCCAGATAAGTCTGGCCATCTTACAGATGAGAAAATGAATGTTTCTGGAAGACACATAAGTTGCTTCAGTTCATTTAGTAAGTGGTGGTGCAGTGCTGAGGTTGAAATGTCTGATCATTTTAATTACTGTCAGCCTTATTGTAAAGCTCCCCAGATTTCAATCAGACAGTGATGGGCAACCTTTCAGAGCCTCTCACCTTGCACACTCTGAGAAGAAAAAGAGATACAGTGAAATGGAGAAACTTGGCCCTCTCTGAAAGTTAATTTTATTTGTTCATGGGAACTTGATATGCTTGCTTATCATTGCAGACCAGGCATTGTGTGATTTAACCGGAATGGAAAGGCCCATGGCTTCCCATCTGGCTCCAGTTCCGTTTGGGAGAAAGGAGGCAGTGAAGGAAATTTGACTTAACGGCAGGTGTTACTTTGAGGGTTAGAAAGGTACCATTGTCTCCTCTGCAATAAACTGCCAGGTTTTCACCTGCTGTCAAATTGCAAATTCACTTAGCATTAAAATGTTGGGTCATGGCTTCATTAATTTAGTAAGTCTTTATTAAATGCCTACTGAGGGTCAAGCACTGGGCTGAGCACTGGGGATAGAGAAATGAATAATATTTGTTTAACAAGTATTTATTGAGTGTCTGGTCTGTGCTAAGTACTATGTAAGTCCTGGGGGTACCTCTTATTCCATCTCCTCAAGGGAATTGCTTGTAGATAAACCAAGTACATGGACACTTGCCACAGAAAGGATGACTTCTTTACTTGTAAGTATAGGGTGCTAAGGGAGCACCCAGCGAGGACACTTAAATTAGTCTCAGCCTGCCTGGTCCAACTTGGCAGCCACCCGTGGCTACAGAACACATGAAATGTAACTGTCTGTTTTATCAGGATAAAACATACACTAAATTTCAAAGTCTTAGTGTGAAAAATAGAATGTATTTATCTCATTGGTAATCTAAATTGATTATATGTTGAAATGATAAGATTTAGAATATTTTGGGTTAAATAACATATATTATCAAAATTATTTTTTCATGTGTCTCAGGATGCTGTGTAAAGCCACTCAGCAACTCTATGGGGGTAGATATTGTTCTTATTGCCATTTAAGTGATACACAATGGGCTTAGAGTGATAAATGACTTGTCCAAGGTCATATGACTTAGGAAGGGTAATTCATTTGCCCAGAATCATATAATTGGACCTTCCTTCAGAGAAAACCCATTGATGATTTGGTTTAGAAAGTGGGCCTTTAATGGGAAGTTACTTGTTTTCTCTCAAAGTGTTTTAATATTCTCTATAGAGTGCCCAGGAGTATGTCAGGAACATGAAACATATCCAGTAATACATCAGTTTTAGAGAGCAGGGCAGATAAATTCTGAAAGCAAAGCATTCGTGTCTGTGGTAGAGACAGGCTGGTTGTTCCCAAATAACTACTTTCCCCTTCTTCCTTAACAATACAACCCTTGATTTATTTTTTAATTTTTTAAAAAAATTTGTTTTAGAGATAGGGTGTCACTCTGTTGCCTAGGCTGGATTGCAGTGGCATGATCATGGCTCACTGCAGCCTCAAACTCCTGGCCTCAAGCAATCCTCCTGCCTTGGCCTCCCAAAGTGTTGTGATTACAGGCATGAGTCACTGTACCCATCCAGAACGCTTGATTTTTAGCTGGGCATGTGAATGCTGAAAATGAAATCTTGCAATGTCGAGGCTCCATTACAACCAGGTATTGCCAGGTAACTAAGTGCTGGGTCATGAGATGGAAGCAGAAGTAGGGTTTGCAACTTCTTAGAAGTGTTCTTAAATGCAAAGGCCACACCCTTTGTCCTGATCTTCATCCTTCTTGCTTAATGGAGCAGCCATTTTGGACCAGTTAGAATGTTGAGGATGGCAGAGCTATATGTTGAGGGTGGCACAACAACAAGTTAGAAGGACTCTGGGATTTCAGTCCACGATTATTTCTGTCTTGACTTCTGTTATTACGTGAGAGAATTAAACATCATGGTTATATATTACATATATTATCAAAATTAATTTTTCAAATGTCTCATGATGCTATGTAAGCCACCCAGCAATGCTGTGAGGTTGATATTATTCTTATTGACATTTAAGTGATGTTATTCTTCTTTTTTTTTTTTTTTTTTTTGAGACGGAGTCTTGCTCTGTCGCCCGAGCTGGAGTGCAGTGGCCAGATCTCAGCTCACTGCAAGCTCCGCCTCCCGGGTTTACGCCATTCTCCTGCCTCAGCCTCCGGAGTAGCTGGGACTACAGGCGCCCGCCACCTCGCCCGGCTAGTTTTTTGTATTTTTAGTAGAGACGGGGTTTCACCGTGTTAGCCAGGATGGTCTCGATCTCCTGACCTCGTGCGATGTTATTCTTATTGACATTTAAGTGATTGTGAGTTTTCTGTCATATACAGCTGACCATAATTCTCATAATACCATGTATGAAAATTTTCTCCAACTACAGGCATGACTAGTTTTATTGAGCTTCATTTTATTGTTCTTAGACTTTTTTAAACAAATTGAAGGTTTGTGGCAACCCTGCGCAGAGCAGTCTATTGGTGCCATTTGTCCAATAGCATGTGCTCACTTCAGGCACACCTCTGTGTCACATTTTGGTAATTTTCTCAATATTTCAAATGTTTTCATTATTATTATATCTGTTTTGGTGATCTGCTATTAGTGATCTTTGATGTTACTATTGTCATTGTTTTAAGGTGTTGCAAGCTGCTCCCATATAAGATGATCAACATAATTCACCAACTGGCTATTCCCCATCTTTCTCCCTCTCCTCGTGTCTCTCTATTGCCTAAGACACAACAGTGTTGAAATTAAGTCAGTTAATAACCCTACAATGGCCTCTAAATGTTCAAGTGAAAGGAAGAATCACATCTCTCATTTTACATCAAAAGCTAGAAATAATAAAGCTTAACGAGGAAGGCATCTTGAAAGCTGAGATAGGCTGAAATCTAGGTCTCTTACACCAAACAGTTTGCCAAGTTGTGAATGTGAAAGAAAAGTTCCTGAGGAAAATTAAAAGCACTATTCCAGTCAACACGCAAATCATAAGAAAGTTAAACAGCCTTATTGCTGAGATGGAGAAAGTTTTAGTGGTCTAGATAGAAGATCAAACCAGCCACAAGATTCACTTAAGTTAGAGCCTCATCCAGAGCAAGGCCTTAACTCTCTTTCATTCTATGGAGGCTGAGAGTTAGGAAGCTGCAGAGTAAAAGTTTGAAGCTAGCAGACGTTGGTTCATGAGGTTTAAGGAAAGAAGTCTCAGTCTCATAAAAGTGGAAGATGAAGTAGCAAGTACTGATGTAGAAGCTGTAGCAGATTATCCAGAAGATCTAGCTAAGATCATTGATGAAGGTGGCTACACTAAACAACAGATTTTTCAGTGTAAATGAAACAGCCTTCTATTGAAAGAAGATGCCATCTAGGACTTTCATAGCAAAAGAGGAGAAGTCAATGCCTGGCTTCAAAACTTCAAAGGACAGATTGGCTTTTGTTAAGGGCTAATGCAGCTAGTGACTTTAAGTTGAAGCCAATGCTCTTTTACCAATCCCAAAACCCTAGGGCCCTTAAGAATTAGGCTAAATGTACTCTGCCTGTGCTCTACAAATGAAACATCAAAGCTGGATGACGGCGCATTTGTTTACAGCATGCTTTACTAAATATTTTAAACCCACCGTTGAGACCTACTGCTCAGGAAAAGATTCCTTTCAAGATGTTACTGCTCATTGGCAATGAGCCTGGTCACCCAAGATCTCTAATGGAGATGTACAAGAAGATAAATGTTTTCATACTTGTTACCACAACATCCATTCTGTAGGCCATGGATCAAGAAGTAATTTCAACTTTCAAGTCTTATTATTTAAGAAATACATTTCATAAGGCTAAAGCTGTCATAGATAGTGATTCCTCTGATGGATCTGGGCAAAGTACATTTAAAACACTCTGGAAAGGATTCACCATTCTTGGTGCCATTAAGAACACTTGTGATTCATGGGAAGTCAAAATATCAGCATTAATATGAGTTTGGCAGAAGTAGAATCTAACCCTGATGGATGACTTTGAGAGGTTCAAGACTTCAGTGGAGGAAATCACTGCAATGTGGCAAAAATAGCAAGAGAACTAGAATTAGAAGTGCTGCCTGAAGATGGGACTGAATTGCTGCAATCTCATAATGAAACTTGAATGACTGAGGAGTTGCTTTTTATGGATGAGCAAAGAATAGTTTCTTGAGAAGGAACCTACTCCTGGTAAAGATGTTGTTACCATAGTTGAAATGACAACAAAGAATTTAGAATATTACCTAAACTTAGTTGATAAAGCAGTGGAAGGAACCTGAGAGGATTAGCTCCAATTTTGAAAAGAGTTCTATTGTGGGTAAAATGTTATCAAATAGCATCTCATGCTACAGAGAAATCTGTCATCAAAGATGGGAACGAAAAGAAACACCAGTCGATGCAGTAAACTTTACTGTTGCCTTATTTTAAGAAATTGCTGCAGCCACCTCAATCTTCAACCACCACCACTATGATTAATCAGTAGCCATCAACATCAAGGCAAGATTCTCCACCAGCAAGATTACAACACACTGAAGGCTCAGATGATGGTTACCATTTTTTTAAGCAATAAAGTAGTTTTTAATTAAGGTATATACAGTGTTTTTAAAGACATAATGCTATTGCACACTTAAAAAACTATAGTATAGTATAAACATAACGTTTATATGCACTGAGAAGCTAAAAAATTTATGTGACTTACTTTATTGTGATATTCGCTTTATGGCTGTGGTCTGCAACCGAACCCACGATATGTTCGAGATATGCTTGTATGTCAGAAATGAGATGGTTATAATAGAAAGATTCCTGGAGTCAAAAAAGCCCAAGTCCAAATTCTGTTTTGGAATGTTTGATCTTCAGAAATTTTCATGGATCCATATTTTAAATAGGCAAATTTTATTTTTGAGAAAGAAATACATGCAAATAACTAAAAATACCTATTTAAACTCAAACTGTTAGATGATTTAAAAAGTAAGTCTACCTCAACTCTCCAGTCTCTGTTCCTCTAAGGCCCTCCTTTGTCACCTCTCCAAAGCAGTTTCTTGTGTGTCCCTAAAGCAGTCTCAGCATAAACAAGCGTATGTATGTTTTAATATGTTTCTATTTTCTCTAATGAGAGCACATAATGAAAACAGGCACTCCATTTTTTGTTTTTTTCACTTAATGGTATATTTTTGAGATGATTCCATGTAGGTCTATCCCATTTTTTTTTTTTTTTTTGGCATAGATTTTGTCAAGTTGTTTAGCCTCTCAGTGCCTCTGTTTCTTCTTCTGTAAAATGAGACTAACAACACTTAAATGCTATGTATGCATGTTTATGGTAACTAGCATGGACTAGCACATGGCGGTGCTCCATAACTCTCGCTCTCTCGCATTTGCTTTCTGCCTCACAGCCTAGTCTATGTCAGACACTACACACAGAGCTAGTCACTTGTCTTCAGGAAAATCACAGTAGAAGTGAGTGGATGAGTCCCCTAGGAAAATACAACACCCAACAACATGAGTACCCCAAAGAGGTGCAAAGAACATAGGAAGTACGAACCAAAGTCATGGAACAACTTGGAGTCAGGCACACTGGTATTTGAATCTCAACAGGTATGTAAGTGTGGACAAGTTAGCTCTCCTCTCTGAGTCTCAGTTTCCACATCTATAAAATGGGGGTAATAAATATTCATTTACCTGTAAGACTGTTGGAAATATCAACTAAAATGAAGCATATAAAGTACTGATCATAACATTTGCACAACAGAAATTATCAATAAACATAACTGGCAATATCCCAGTGTTTGGGCTGAGGAGATCTGGGAGGGCTTCATGAAAAAGGTGGCTTTTAAGCTCAGATCTGAAGAATGGATAAGACATGGGAAGGGCATTCCAGATGAAAGTGAGTTAGTATATTAGCAAGGACAAGGAGAAGGCAAAGTAAAGGGCAACTCTATAGAATGGCAACACACAGACTGATCTAAAGTGAAGGATTCAAGGGTGTACAGAGGAAAAAAACAGGAAAAGCAGGCTGAAGCTTCAGCAAGAGGACCTTGAGTGCTGAGCTGGAGGTTTAGATTTTATTTTCTAGGTACAAGGAGCCAGTCAAGAATTTCTGAACATAAGCACATGATATTCACAGTGTGTGTTTATGGCAAATCACTTAACTTCTTTGAAAAGAAGGTTGATAGAGTGGAGGCTGGGAGTCCAGGCAGAACAAAAGCTGATTGGGGTCAATGCTGAGGACGTGACACTGGGGGAGAAGGGGTGCCTCTGAGTCAGAGCCCGCCAGTCACACTGACGGGATAGGTGTTGCTCTTTAGACACTCTTGTGGGAGACGGGTGTGGATCTGGTGTGACATCCTTGTCCCCACCCCATCTTCATCCCATGAAGGATTTCCCAGGTGGTGTGCTCAGCTGGACTGAGGGATCCCTGGGCACACCCACCTGGCAGGGCAGCCCTGCTCCCTCCTTAGGTCTGAAGTTCACCTCAGCCCATGACTCAGTGTGAAGGCTGATGGATGGGTTCAGTGACCCCCAGGGAAAGCTGAGTCACATCCAGAAAAGCAGTGTCACTCCACCTGAGCCAGAGTGGCCTGTGTTGTGAAATCTAGCAGAAAGGTCATCGCCACAGGTTCCAAGATGCCTGGCTCAGCCACTGATTGCCAGGCCACTCACTGAACTCTATATTCAGTTTTCCCTCCATCTATAGGATGTTGTACCTCTCTGCGGTCTGGGAGGATAAAATTAGATAATAAGTCCTTGTATCAGTTTACTCAACAGATGTTGACTGGGCATCGATTCTATGCCAGTGTGCTGGGGACAGAGGAATGAATAAGACATAGGCTTAGAAGACATCCCCTTCTAGGGGATGAAGTTCTAATGGGGAAACAGATGAGTAAATAGAAGCACTAGCACAGAGCTAAACTTTCCAACGTGTAGTTGCACACTCCCTAACTCACCTAAGTCATCTCACATGGAGCAGTAACCAATTTCATTCATTTGACACACAAGGAAACTGAGGGCCAAACTGACAAAGCGATTTGCCCTTCCTGGTGTTCCATAACCCTTCAGACATAGTTTCATCACAGCCCTTAGCACTCTTTCTCTGGGGTAGAGGTTCAAATGTTTATTTCCCCCATTAAAGTTTAAATTCCCTGCAGGCAGGTCTAGCTTCTTTTAATTTTTGATCACCAGCATCTAGCCCAAGCTTGGCACACGGTTATGGAAGGTGTGGTAGGGGGAATGGAGCTAGAAGCTGTGGAGCATCAGCCACATGCTGGGCTTGGCTGGGCACTGCACATTTGCTGTTGGTTAATCTACTACAAAAACTTGGCTTGGTGGGTATTATTATCTCTGTTTTATAGGAAGTATGCCAGAGGCTGAGATGAGTGATGGGATTTGCCCAAGGTCACATTGAGCGTAATCTGAGAAGCTCCAAACTCAGAAATGGCCCAGGAGCTGGTGTGTGTGCTGAGGGTGGGGGATGAAGTGGGTGGGAGCTCAGCCGTCCAAATGCAGAGCCAGAACGAGGTTCCTGTAAAGTGTTCAGCTGGTCCCCTGGAGCATCTTTACCCACAGAGCCTGATCCTGTGCTCAGGCTTTTATTAGCATCTGTGTTCTTTCCGCCGCAGAACCCAGCTGCCCCGGCAGCCTCTTGGTGAACACTTGCTGAATAAATACTTCACCAGGAGAACAAAGACATGAAGAAATAATCACAAATGCTGAGTACTTTCTATGTGCCAAGGCACGAGGCTAAGCCGTTTATTTATGCTTTCTCTTTTCATTCTCTCAACATCACAATGAAGTAAGTACCATGAAGACCCCAGTTTTACAGGAAAAAAAATTGGAGGTTTAAAAATTTGGAGACTTCCTGAAGTCCCAAAGCTGGAAAGTGGCTTTGAAGCCAAGCTTATATAGCTCCAAAGCCTGAACTGCAAACCACTACTTGAAAATGAATGCGCGTGTGGATGAATTGCAGCTCCCAAACTCTTTGGAAGCCTCAGTCAAGACCACAGTGGCATTTGCTCCCTGGGCGGGGTGTTTTCCAGGGACTTATGGATCAGGTCTGACTCTTTCTGAAGAGCCCTCTGACTGCCAGCTCTCCCAGAGGGGTCAGAGAGCATTTCCCAGCTTCCCACTGGGTCTGCCTATCTTTGGGAGCTTTGAAGTCCTACATTTAGAGGACATGGATCAGCCCCAAACCTGAGGGCTCCCCCAAGGTAACTGCCAAGGGAATCCCTCAGGAATCCCACTTAATGCAACCAAGAGAGGCCTTTAGAAATCAGGCCAAGTAGAGGAAAGAACAATGGACAGGAAATTGGGACATGAGAGTCGTGAGTCAGCAGTGTGGTGAGACCTGCCAAGATTGCTGATGTGAACTCTGGTTGTATCACGAGGAGCATAATGTGTTGAATAACTAAGGTGATATTGCACTTCCTGTGTGGTAGAGCTGGAGCTGGAATGTGGGGTGAAGGTCTGGTTCCACATTTTCACGTAGTCATAGTCAAACCGGAACTTATTCAATAGAGCAGAACCGGAACACTGAAAGGAATGGTACTATCATATTTACCAAGGCGGAAGGACGTGTATTTCTTCTCTTGAAGACGAAAAGAAGCAAAGGTGTTGGGAGGATAAGCTTTGGGTATTTCAGAGTTTTCCCTATGAACAAGGCAGTAGATGTCTTCTGTCTGATCCTAAGGGGAAACCAGAACTCAAGTGAGGAAATAATTAGGAAGCAAGATTCAGATGCAAACTGAATCAACAATGCCTTTGTTCTGTCAAAAAGATAGCCAAAGAAGGAAATATTTGAAGAAAGAAGAAAAAAGCAAAACACTCAATGAACCTCCCCTCTCCCCTCTATGTGACCCTAAGCAAGTAATGTAATCTTCCTGAGGCTCAGTTCCTTATCTGAAAGTGGCAGGTGGTGTTACATGAGACTCTAACAATGTGCAGACTATGAACGCAGTGTGGAGAGACAGCTATGCATACGGCCCTGCGACTCTGGCGGCTGCGATTTAAACCCTAGCTTAGGGTGACCTTGGAAACTTATTTTTACTTTGCAGGGCCTCAGCTTCCTCATCTGTAAAATGGGGATAATATATGTAAAGCACTCAAAAGGGTACCTGTCACACAGTGGGCACTCAACTTTCTTGTTAGCCAGCATCATCATCATTGCCACTCTTTATATATGGAAGGGACTGTCACAGTATCTAGAGTATAATAGGTGTTCGGAGAATGTTTTCCTTTTCCCGTTCTCTTTCAGGGGACTCTTCCAGGGTGTCTCTGGGATACCAGCTTCTTCTCATCTCCAGATGTCTGGAAAATGTTTCTAAATATAACATCTTGTTGCATATATTCTAAGGCAGCTATCTGCCTCTATCTAAATACTCTTTTAGTGAAGAAAGGGGCAGAGCAAGGAGAGTCAGTTTCCTACTTGTAGAAGTTTCTCATTCTGAACAGTGTACTTTACAGATTCCAATGTGTTTCTCCCTCCATTACCTCTTTACCCCTTACCAGAGCAAGCACAGATGTGAGAACTGAGGCTCCGAGAGATTCAATGACTTACCTGGAACCATTAACACCCGAATGAGTGAGTCAGGAATTGAACCCAAGGCTTTTGGACTCTGGACACCTACCTTTACAGGAGGCACTGGTCAGACTCTTCCCCTCGCCCACACATCCTCTCATCCTGGGGTTGTGCTTAGGGAAGCATAAGAAAGGCAGTCAGCCAGGCTCCAACCTTGAAGCCAAATCTTTGCAGTAATAGACAGGACTAAGGGCTAGAGAGAGGAGCCAGGAACCGTGGATCTCTGCCGTGAATCTGAGCCCTTAGAGCTGGAGACCTCACCTGGACCAGTCTTCTGTTTTCAGTAGCTGCAGTGGGTGAGGTCCAGAACGAATGTCAAGAGCCCAGAGTCCCTACCAGCATCGCATGATAGGATTTTCTGTGATAATGTTGTATCTGTGCTGTATAATACAGTAGCCACTAGCCACATGTGGCTATTGAGCACCTGAAATGTGCTCAGTCATGGGACTGAGCCATCAGCGTCCCTGTTTTATAGCTGAGGAAACTGACGCTTGGTCAGGGAGCTTGTTGAGGTTGCAGTTAGCCAGCCGTGTCGCTGGGACGTGAAGCCATCCTGTCTGGCCCCCAAGCCATGCCCTTCACCACCACAGAAGCCTCTTGTTCCACTCCCCAGGGAGGGTCTTTGCACCCTTCTGAACCAGACAGGTGATTGGGTCATGTCTGCCTGTGCGAAAGGGTCTCCCTTCCTGCTTGGCTCCACCTGGCTCCAACTCTAGAAGGCACCTGTGTTGTTTTACTGATAACAGTGTTTGCCCTTCCAAAGCCAGAGCCATAAAAGGCAGCTTTCAAAGTCACTGCCGCAGAAATGTCAACATGAGGGGGAGGCCAGCCATGGTTTCTGAGGTCCAATGTCACCTCCAGGCTGCCACAAAGGCTGCAGCAAAGACCTTCGTGTCCTGGAATCCGGACTTACTTCTACCACAGACTTGCTGTGTTTCCTTGGACATATTTCTTACTTCCTCTGGGCCTTGTTTTTATCATTGGTGTAAGGAGAGGGTTGGATTTAAAGATGTTAAAGGGCTCTTCTATCTCTAAAATGTTTAGCCTCCTCTGCATGGGATCCTGGGGGCAACATCCAAATCTCCTGTTTAATGACTGTGAAAAACCTTATGTAGCAGCCTTCAAAACAAAATCACCCCCAAACTTTCACCTGGATTTTTTTCAAAACTGCCCACAATGTCACCATTGAAGCAGTAAAGGTATTCATTAATATCTTGTAAAAAGTGATTTTGTGATTTTTCTTAATGTATGAAAAAATGTCCCCCACCCTTGACACTGGGCCCAGAGCCCCGGAGTATAAAACCATAGTCAGACTACTAGGATTCTACAGAGCTCAGGCGTTTGGACAAATTGCCTGCACTTGAGAACACAGGGCAATTTTCTCAACTTTTAAAATGTTTTCTCCCTTCCCCCCACCTTTCTGGGGTTTTCACCCCTGCTTGTAACTCAAACCACAAATAAAGCTCTAAGCCTCTGGCTGTGAGGAACAGCGCAGTGGCTGCCAAGAACAGCATGGTTCACGTGGGCCCTTTTTCTGCTGCTCTGGAGACCAGCTCTCCACAGGACAGCAGAACATGCGTTTTTTTTCTTTCTTTACTAATCACAAAAATATTGCCTTTCAGATGGGCTGGGGAAGGGGCAGATTGGTGATGGTTGCTGGTGGACAGGGGGAGATTGGCAGCCTTAGGTGCAGCAGAAGCCAGATATGGCAGTCACAAAGATTCATATATACCTCCCAGATAATGGCTCTGATACTCCCATTTGAGGCTTTTACCCCGTAACGTGGCATATATTGGTGTTCAATACCTGTTTGTGATTGAATGAATACACTTTTACAAACATTTTTTCTTAATATGAAAATAAGCATTGCTGTTTTTCTTCTGGGACTGAGGAAACTGAGGCTCTGAGAGATTAGCCAACTCAGTCAGTCATACACACGGTTGCCTGGTAGGGCTGTTGTGTGACCCCAGGCTGGCCCCAGATTGGGCTCTTCCAACTCACACTCTTTCTGCATCTGCCTCTCAGCCATACAAGCCAAAGAAACACCATGTTCCCAGCCCACGAATGAAGCTGAGGCATGATGGACAAGGCTTGTGGAACTAGACTTTTCTTCTCCAAGTGCTCTCTCCCACAACTTCCAAAATTATCCCCATGGGGATGATGCTTACAACAGAAATGCCAGCTCCACCCTCTTTCCAGCTGCCTGCTGGACATCACTGCCTGGATTTATGCTCAGTTCTAGATACAATGCTTGGCCTAGAGTGGGTGCTTGCTGTTGAATAAATAGCCAGTGATGTCCTACAGATACTATCTGAATCTAAGTTCACCGTATCCACTGCTGAGCACCTAGTGCCTAGGCAAGGCTTGGGGGACAATTGTTCAATGAATAAATGGAAGAGTGCATTTTCCCTCCCTCCACCCCGGTGTAGTTTACTTTTTGGATTGCCTGCTTCTGCTGAGATCCTCATCTCTCTATAGTCTCTCAAGCCAAAAGCCCAGGACTTCCCCAAGACACCCCTTCTCTCCTGTGACTCTCATCAAACTGGTCATCACGTTCTTTCGATTCACCCTGTGACCTGTCTCCGAATCTGAACACATGAACTTGTTTACTTTATTGTGCAAGATTGTATTGGTTACAAGGAGCAAAAACCCGACTTGAACTTGCATAAGCCGAAAAGGAGATTTTAAATCAGAAGAATATAGGAACAATCAAAGAACTGATGGAGAAACCAAACTACCAAGGCCCAGGAAAGGCAGAGTTGCCTGGAACGGGGTGCTCTGATTCTGACAGCTCTCTTTCTCTTACACCTCCCTTTTCTGACTTCATTGATGTACTGGCCTCATTCTGTCTCAGCAGTTTCCTCAATATCACAGAGATGTGGATGCTCTACACTCCCATCTATACAGTTTTAGGGTCAGAGTAGAAAAAAACCTCTTTCTCATGTGCTCCAATGTCATAATTCCTAGGGGAGTCCAATTTACCTAGTGTGGCATGTGGGCCTGTCCCTGGACTAGCCACTGGGGCTGGCAGCAAAGAGCACCTCTGTGGGAGTTAGAAGAGGGCACTATCTCCTGAGTGTCTGCAACTCCACAGGTGCAAGCTTGCGCTGCAGAGCACAGGCTGGATTCCAGTCCCCACTTATTATCCCTGCCAGGCAAGCTTGTACTGGGTATAACCTGCACAACTGTACATGGCGGACTTGGCTGGCAGTGGATGTGGGGCTGGGCACTCTCAGTTCGAATCAGATGTCTACACCTGGCCAATTACTACTGTTGGGAAGGCAGGGTCATGCAAGTCATCTCACTTTCCATGTGGACACGTGGTCAGAGTGGAGGGAGGTTTGGGAAAAGAACATTTCTCTAAGAAAGGAAGATAGCACATTCATGGCCCTCAGCAGAATCATATAAGCTGGAACATGCTTACAACTGCTAAACCTGCTTCTCCTTTTGGTTCCCTTCATTGATATGAGGAACCATCTGCCCAGTTACTCTCTCCAAAAACCTAGGAGGTATCCTGAATTCTTTCCTCTCGCTCATAATCATCTCCTGAATATGTCTCAAATATATTCTAATCATCTCTCTGTTTCTTCTGCCATCTCCTAGGTTAAGCAACTATTAATTCTTGCTTGGCCCATTACAGAAATGGCGTCCTAACAAAAATGACCCCAAATTCATCCCATCCCTATGCACACCCCTTTGTTATATGACTTTGCTGTTCTTGCTGTCAAGAAATGCTGTCTATTGCACCACCCTTTGAATCTGTGCTTGGCCAATGAGATACTAAGAAAGACGACATAAGCCAAGGCTTGAAAAGAGCTTGTGTGCAACAGGGCTTGCCCTTTCTTGCTTTTCTTGGTAACCTGGCAACCATCTACCATGAGAAGAAGCCCAAGGTAATAAGAGATACATGCCCCAGCCATCTCCATTGCCCCATCCAGCATCCACCAAACACGTGAGCAGGTAGCTGACTGTAGAACTGCCCACTGACTCCCAGACTTGTGGCCAATAATAAGACAGTGGTTATTTTAGGCCTCTAGGTTATGGGGTGGCTGATTTTGCAGAAAGAGCTAAATGACTCACCAGTCTTCCTTTCTTCAGCCTTTTCCTTCTCCAGTGCTTCCCAGATACCACATGATCTTCCTAAACTGCAGGTCAGGTTATATTACGTTCTTTTTCCCCCACCTCTGATAGGTCAGCATTGACTAAACAGTGAGCAAATTCTGTATTTACTGTATTAATTCAACCTCTCCAGGATCTAGGGCCCAACTCTCCTTTGACTTGCCCCTGTCTTCACCCTATACCCTCTGTTCCCCAGACACACAAATTGATTTGATGTTTCCCTAACCTGGAGTCTATTGCCATGCCTGGATTAGGTGGTATATGCTGCGACCTCTTCCTAGAGCACCATTCTCTCTTTAATTTACAAGGCCCAGCTCAAATGTCCTATCTCCGATGTACTTACATTGTACCTTTCATTTTAGTTTCATTGATTTCTTATGTCTTCTTTTCTGAGTCAGCAACTTCTTGAAGGCTGGAAGTTTAGAAAGTTATTCTTTGTAGCTTTTCCTCAGAGTACCCAGTATCATGTCTAAAACATGAAGAGTGCTTAACTGGGAAGTTTCTAGCAGCCTCCCAGAGTTGGGCAAGGTGGGCATGTTCTATTGAGGCAGGAGACAAAATGGTCAAAAGTGTAGCCTCTGAGATCAACTGTGTGGGTTTGAACCCCAGACATTTTCCTTACCACCAGTGTGATCTAAGAAAGTTACCTAATAGTACCTCAGTTTGCTCATTTGTAAATTGGGAACGATAATTGAACCTCCAGTACCGGGTGATTATGAAGAGTGAGTGAACTTGTGTAGAGCTTCTGGGAAAGTGCATTCCTTTAGCTGCTGATGTTGGAGATGATGATCTGTCTCTGGACCCAGCCCCCTCCATTCCATGGGAATGGTCTCTCACCTCCTCAGAAGCTGTGTGGACAGCAAGTCATCCTTTGCCACAGGGAGTCCTCGTTATGTGTTGGCAGGAGGCAGAACAGTGTGGAGAAGGCATAGACTTTCGGCGGGAGATGTGGGCCCTGCTCTGTCAGCTGAGTGGCCTTTACCAAGCTTCTTCCTGTCTCTGAGATTTGTTTCTTCATTCATAAAATGGGTGTGACCTCACTGAGTTTTGAAGAAGTCATTAAATGGGGAATGCTGAAGGGTGTGAGTTTTGGAACGCCGTGTTCCTGGCCAAGGCCTCTTCTTGCTGGAAGTTTTCTGTGGCTCCCATCCCTGGACTGAGCTAGGCTCCCGCAACTCTCTGTGCTTCCTCAGGCTATGCACGTATTCACAGATATTTATCAAACCTACACGAGTGCCCCGCTGAGACTTCCTAAGTGAGCATCTACTATGTGCTAGGAGGAGAGCAGTGGATAAGACAAAGCTTTTCTCGTTGCTAATATTCTTATGGGAAGACGGAGTACAAGTAATTAAATAATAATGTAACTTAGGTTGGTAAGTTCCAGAGGACTGGGTCGGGGGTGGGTTTCCTGAGTGTGGTCCCTCAATCCTTGGCACATTGTGTTGTTATTACATGTTTGTATGTTGAGCTCGTCCTCTGCCACAAGCTCCTGGAGATGAGGGGTCCCATTTGATTCAGCTCTGTGGCTCAGGTAGCCAGCACAATACCTGGTTACAGTAGGAGCTCAAAGTTCATTACTCTCCCCATGATTCAAACGAATGATCACTATCACATCTGTGATTTTCTGTTCTTTTTTCTTTTCTTTTCTTTTTTTTTTTTTGAGATGGAGTCTCACTCTTTTGTCCAGGCTGGAGTGCAGTGGCACAATCTCAGCTCACTGCAAGCTCCACCTCCAGGGTTCACGCCATTCTCCTGCCTCAGCCTCCCAAGTAGCTGGGACTACAGGCACCTGCCACCACACCCGGCTAATGTTTTGTATTTTTAGTAGGGACAGGGTTTCACTGTATTAGCCAGGATAGTCTCTATCTCCTGACCTCATGATCTGCCCACCTTGGCCTCCCAAAGTGCTGGGATGGATTACAGGCATGAGCCACCGCGCCTGGCCACATCTGTGATTTTCTAATCACAATTTTTCCATCAATAAATGGTCTCTCAAAATGTACTATGTGTCAAGCCTGGCCTTGTACTATCAACGAGTGAAGACTGTGAGGTAGTGCTGTCATCAGAGAGCTCGCTGCCTGGTGGAGGAAGGAACACCACCACCTCACTGAGTAAGTTCTGTGGCAGAGGTTTGCACACAGAGCTGGGAGGAATCCGGGGGCATACTCATTGTGGTTCCTGAATCTTTCCGAGCTCTCAGAGCTGTCAGGCCTCACAAGGGAATAGGTTTGGGCTTTCCCAGACACTGAGGAAAATAGGGTGGCAGGAGTTTCCCAAATCCAGGCTGTTGATCCAACAGCAATGGCCTTGAGATGCAATGTTTCCCTATGAGCCTCCATACTGCTCTCCCAGGGTCAGATCGGCCTTCCTGGGACTCTGTCATTTCTCCACTGAAAACAGGCACCCCACAGGGTCCAACTTCCCAGCCACGATGCCAGGTCCTTCCATCCATGCCCAATCCAAACAACCCAACTTCTTCCCACCATTCACCCATAGCCAGTTGGCTCTGCCACTGACCCTGGCAGCCCTCAACCTCTCCCAACAGAATGGGGCTCATGCTAACTGATGGGCCTTCACCACTTGCTGGCTTCCATTGACTCGTTCAAGTTACTTAATGCTTATTATCTGTTGAGTGCTATTTCAGGTACTAGGGATACAGACATGAATGAATGTGATAAAGGTCCCTGCCTCATGAAGCTTACATTAGTGAGGAGAGGCAAGGAGTTAATAAGTCAAAAGTCAGAAACACATGGTGTGTCTGATGGTGCTAAGTGTTAAGAAGACAGAGCAGGGAAGGGGGACAGAGTATGCCCATGGAGTGAATTTTAAATACAGTGCTATGGATGGTCCCCCTGAGAAGATCACATTAGAGCAGAGGCATAGAGGAGGCAGGATAGCTAGTCACAAAGTAGAGTAGAGTAGAATAGAGTCACAGAGTAGAGTAGAGTAGAATAGAGTCACAGAGTAGAGTAGAGTTACGGAGGCATAGAGGAGGCAGGACAGCTAGTCACAACTGGGAGTAGAGTGTCCAAGGCAGAGGGAAGAGCAGATGGCCTTTGAAGATCAAATTTTCTCTATATTTCCCTTCCTCCTCCCTTTCTTTTCTTCCTTTTTGTCTGCATGTATTTATTTCAAAAAATATTTCTAGGAATATGCCAGGTGCCATGCACTGCATTAAGTCTTTCATGTAAAAAGAGGGCCCCCTTCTTTCAAGATGCACACACTCTATTGACAGAGGAGGACAAGATAAACCAAAAGTTACAGTGGGGATTTAAGAGGATTCTGCCAGAGAAGGTGTCATCATTCATGCTGGGAAGCCCTTGGACAGTTTGGTGGTGCCCTTGGGCCTCTTCTCAGAATAACATTTAAAAATGCATAAAATTAAGAACATACAATGACAAAGAAAGCAATTATTTTTCAAAAGTTAACAAAATACAGAAAAAAATAAATTGGTAATAATGTATGTGGTTTCATATTTGTACACTGAGTAACCAGATCTACATAGGCCTACTATTTTATTTTCAAAATATTGATAATCATAGATAAAATTTTTAGATAACCTGTAACAACTGTAAAGTGATATGAAAATAACTATGATTTCCATTAGTAATAAATTACAGGAACTATTGATATCACTGTGATTTGAGCCTACATTTGTAATTGAAGGAAATGTTAAATTAATTTTAGGTACAAGTTAATGAACATTTCTTCCCCCATACAAATGCACAAAGCTCGTGAATTCTAGCCCTACGAACCTCGATGCTAAAGATATATGTGCTCTCAGGCTCTGAGAGCACAGAGGAGGGGTCAGAAAAACCTTTCTAGAAGAGGTGCTTCCTTAGCTGGGTTCTGAAGAAGGAGTAGGAGTTAGCCAGAAAGATGGGGTGGAGGGAATTCCAGGTAAAAGGAAGAGCAACAGACAGCGTTAAACTGTATGCCTCGTTTGGGGGAACTGATAGTTAGTGTGGCAATAACTCAGGGTTTGTGTAGGTTTTGTTGGGAAATTAGGCAGGAATGGAAGACAATGGGATCAGATTATGGAGGCTCTGAGTCCTAAGCCACAGAATTGGTCCCAGAGGTGATGGGGTGTCCTTGAAGGACTTAAGCAGAAAAGGAACAGTCAGAAGATTATTTTGGCAACATGAGGTGAATGGATTGGAAGGTGGGAGAAACTAGAGGCAAGGAGATTGGTTAGAAAACTGTCCTAATTAGTCTAGACCAGAAGAGCTATGTGTCCCAGACAATGGCCATCGGGGTAGAGAAGAGGAAATGGATACTAGAGATGTACAAGATGGTAGAATCTGCACGGAACTTGGCAGTTGATGGGGTTGGGACAGTTGTGGGGAAGAAATGATCAAAGCAAAAATGCGACTGATTAACAGGGAAGCTGTGTTCAGGCAAGTAGTGGCCATGAACTGCAATCCTGTCCTGCTCATTCACACCTCTGCGCCTTTGCAAAGCTCCAACTTTCTTCCTGGGATTCTCTCTCCTCCCCTGTTGCTTCTTCTTTCCTAACTCCCAGGTCACCTCACCAACTTCTGTCTTCCTGGGAGGCTTTCTGGAGGTGGCAGGTCATCTCGAAGCCGCAGCCTAAATATAAGCCCTTGTCTGACTATGTGTAGACACCCGAGATTCCCGCCTTGAGCAGAGGCGCCCTGGCCCCCTTTGCATCCTTGATATCAGGCTTGTTCTCTTAGAGAACCAAAGCGGAATCAGCCTGGCAGCTGGCAAGTCATGGAGCACTGCCTGTCCATCTGCGAGCTAACAACAGTCGTGCTGGAAGTCAACAAGGGAAATGGAAAGGGAGAGACCCAGCCTCCACAGGGGCTCACGCCCTGGGACCTGTGCCAGTGTGAACAAGGTTTTCCGGGTGAGGATTTCCCCTCGTAGAATGGGAATAGCAGCTGAAGGCGAGCAGAAAGAGAACTGCTTGTGCTTTCCTTGTAACATTGTCTTATTTATTAAAGCTTTGTAACCACCCTTTGGTGGTTGTGTGTGTGTGTTTGTGTGTGTTCTCATGCACACACACACATACACACACACACACACACCTTCTTTCTGATTACAGATAAAGAAAATATATCTAGAGTGGCTAAAGGACTTATCTAAGGTCACCCAGGCAGCAAGGCACAGAAAGTGAGTATAGAAGTATAGGCTTGGGAATGAACACATGCCTCTTACGACCCTTAAGATTTGTAAAGTCAGCGGTGGCTTAGAAGAAAAAGATTTGGAATTGAAGAGGCTCGATGGGATCAGAAGAATTGTCACTGCTTTCCTCCAGGTCTTCCTGCTGCTTTTCTCTCCATTCTCTAGCCCAGCCTCCATGTCTTCCTAGAGGCAGTTCCTGCTGCAGAATGAGAGGGGCAATGGCTTCCAGTGGTGGCTGCTGGCATGATTTGGCCCATGCTGGGTCTCTAGCCTCCTCTCCTGACATCCTTCCTTGCCAGTACTCCACACTCAAGCCACCTATGTTAGCTGGCTGGCCCTGTTACTCATTTGACCACTTGTGCCACTAAATGTGCTGCTTTCTAGCCGGGGGCAGTGGCTTACACCTGTAATCCCAGCACTTTGGGAGGCCGAGGTGGGTGGATCACCTGTGGTCAGGAGTTCGAGACCAACCTGGCCAACATGGTGAAACCGTGTTTCTACTAAAAATATAAAAAATAGCTGGGTGTGGTGGCAGACAGCTGTAATCCCAGCTATTCGGGAGGCTGAGGCAGGAGAATCACTTGAACCTGGGAGGTAAAGGTTGCAGTGAGCCGAGATCACGCCACTGTGCTCCAGCCTGGGCAACAGAGTGAAACTCCGTCTCAAAAAAGGAACAACGGGCCGGGCGCGGTGGCTCACGCGTAATCCCAGCACTTTGGGAGGCCGAGGCGGGTGGATCACGAGGTCAGGAGATCGAGACCATCCTGGCTAAAACAGTGAAACCCCGTCTCTACTAAAAATACAAAAAAAAAAAAAAAAAAAAAAAATTAGCCAGGCGTGGTGGCGGGCGCCTGTAGTCCCAGCTACTTGGGAGGCTGAGGCAGGAGAATGGCGTGAACCTGGGAGGCAGATCTTACAGTGAGCCGAGATAGTGCCACTGCACTCCAGCCTGGGTGACAGAGCGAGACTCCGTCTCAAAAACAAAAACAAAAACAAAAAAACAACAACAGCAACAAAAGAAAGAAAGAAAGAAAAAAAAAGTGCTGCCCTGGTGGGCAGGAGATAGAGAGTAACAGGAGGCATCTCTTTTCTAAAACATATTCTCTCACACCTGTAATCCCAGTGCTTTGGGAGGTCTAGGCAGGCAGATCATAAGGTCAGGAGTTCAAGACCAGCCTGGCCAACATAGTGAAACCCCATCTCTACTAAAAATACAAAAAATTAGCCTGGCGTGGTGGTGGGTGCCTGTAATTCCAGCTACTTGGGAGGCTGAGACAGAGGAATTGCTTGAACCCGGGAGGTGGAGGTTGCAGTGAGCTGAGATGGTGCCACTGCACTCCAGCCTGGGCAATAAGAGTAAAACTTCGTCTCAAAAAGAAAAAAAACAAAAAACAAAAAAACATTCTCCCAAAGTGGCACCTGCTAGTTAAAGTTAAGGTAATCTGTTGTTACAATAGTTGTTGAAGACGCAGCAAAATGATTCTAGAAACAGTGCGCATGCAAGACCCTGAGACAGTAAAGAAGGTGGCCAGAAGTGACACTTTTTTAATATGCAACCCAACCAACAAAGTGTGCTTGCCTGGCCCAGGCCAGCAGGCTAACTAGCTCTATGCAAGCCCCTGGCTATGCCCTTTAGGTTCTGGCCCAGTGCCTGGCACATATACCAGAGGCCACCAGAACACCTTTGTGGAAGGACTGACAGGGGAGGCATGAAGCCATGGAGAGGAGCCAATCCCTCTCCCTTCGGCTGGGACTCTCCCCTTAGGAATATAAGCAGGCCGTCACTTGGGTCAAAAGCACAGCTATAGGGAAGAAGAGGAGGAAAGAAATGTGGATGAGGAAGAGGAGGAGAAGGAGGAGTGAAGGAGGAGGAAGGAAAAAGGACTGGGAAGGGAAGAGGGAAATCGGAGGAGCAGATGGAGGAGGCAGTGAAGAGGAGAATACCTGGTGAGAGTTTATCCACCTCAAATAACACTCTTGCAATATCTTGCAGCTGCTAGAGAAGTCCAGTCTGCCCACAGGGCAGAGGAAGGAGGATACTTCCTCTGAGGAGGCTGGAGGCCTTGTAATCTCTATACTCACATCCGGGGAAGCTTGGGCAGGGTGGGGCTGCCTGGGTCCAGCTTCCTACCCAACCCTGCAAGCTTGGGGTCGGACCTTGGGAAGCCTGGCTTACCTGGGCCAGGTCCAGCTGCACTGGGTCTGGATGTCGTGTTTCAGGAGCCAATGGGCTTGGGGTGAAGATGGACAGCCTTTTCTAGAAGATACAGACTGTGACTCAGAGAAAGGCTTTCCAGTGTCTTCTGTGAGACTCCTGAATCATAAAGGGATGGGCACAGGGCTAGGGGAGAAGGAATAAATACTTAATTATAAAAAGTGCATAGTTACAGAGAGCTTTTGTATAGTCTTAGAAGTGAAAGAACTCTGAGCTACAAGAATAAAGAAAAGCATCTTTTGCTGGGTGCTTACTTTGTGCTAGACACTGTGAAGTGCTAAAGATAAGGAAAGTATCCTTCATGGCCATGTGTATTGCCTGCCCACCATGTGCCAGGGGCTTAACACCACCACCCTATTGAAGATCTACTACCAGCCCCATGAGGCAGGCCTAAGTACTCTCATTTCATCATTGAGGAGCCTGAGACGTTCAGTCATTGATTAGACAGCCCTTACCACTCAAGCCCTCCTCGGTTTACAGCAGCAGAAAGAGAGGCTCTGAAGGGTAACTGACTTGTCACAATTGCGAGCAACTGGCCTGTGGTAAGAGTTGGAGGCAGAATTGAGCTCCTGGCCCAGGCCTGTGGCCTCTTCATTCCCCCAAGCCACCCTCTCCAGTTATCGGGGCTTCACTTTCAGGAGGTCCCGGACAATGAGGTTCCACAGCTTCTTCACAGGAGAAACACCCGTTTGCAGGATTTTCAGTTGATTGCCAGTTGCCAGGGCCATCTCTCAACTGACTGCAGCTTCTTATTTTTTCCCCAGTACCTGGTCACACCTGGCCTTCTCCAAGAGGTTTCCAGTGCCCTGGGCTACAGTTTTGTTCAGTTGTGCTCTCAGGGTGGTAATGACAGCACACCCACATGCTGATAGAGCCCACGTGCTGATAGAGACGATAAGAAAGGAACAGCTGGGAGGGAGGGAGGAAGGGAGGGCCAGCAGGAGCCTGGGCCAGCGGGTGGGGCTGGCGGCCAGTGTTTCCCTGTAGGGCGAGGGCACGCTCAAGGGATTGGCTTCCTTGTAAACAGTGTGCAGCCAGCTCTAAAAATACCCTTGCCCTAGACAGGGCACACGGAGCTCCTCTGGTCTCCCCCAGAGCCTTACCAGGGGCCTCACCTTTTTCCTAAAAGGTCAAGGGGATGGGAAGAAAGCCGCCTGGTGGAGGGCTGGATTTCCTTAGCAAGGAAAGTATAACCGTATTTCCTTCCTCTGCAAAACAGAAAGGAGGATGCTCCATGGGTTTCAGCAACAATAACAAAAGGCCAAAAAACAAACCAAAACAAAACAACAAACAACAACAAGAAAAACTTCCCTGGACCCTTGTTCTCTTTTCTGTAATCTGAGACCTGGGTTGAGCTCAGGTCCGAGGACAGGTCCTGATTCACAGCCTTGGATCAGGGAGCCATGAGAAGATGCTGGGTTGTAATTTTCAGCTGTTCTCCTCATTAGGCATGTGATCTATGACTCAATTGCTTGATGCCTTGGTTTCCACAATTGTGAAAGGGGACAACAGTGTTTAATTCACTTGGGTATGGAGAGGCTTAAATGAGATGCTATCTATAAGGCTCTTAGCACAGTGCCTGACACATGACAAACATCCAAGAAATGCTTATTATTATGGTATATGGGAGGATAAAACTATTTCCTGAATACTGACAGAAGACTTGGTTTAATAAGAAATGTGGTAGGTAGGGAAAGAGAGAAGTGTGGATAAGAAAAGACTAAAAGTGTCTGAATCATGAAAGCTCAAATCTGTTATTTGACAGATGGGGACACTGAGGCCCATGGAGCAAAAAGGAGTTGCTGGGGCTAGACAATGTGTTGGCCACTGCTTACAGGTTCAATATAAAGTAACAGTGTGATGAGAGCATGAAAAGTCCTGTGGGACTCTAAGCCTGCTTCACTAGGAGTTAGGAGAATGAGGCCTTTTGTTCATGCAGCACTTTAAAGTTTGGAAAGCCCTTTTCCAGGGTAAGACAGACCTTAGCAGATCACTGCCAGAGGGCTGAGCTTCATGATGAGGGACTCTTGAGGGAGGATGTATGAGGACACAGCCAAGCAGAACTCATCCTCGGGATTGGTGGCTGCCTGTGAGGCCATGTATTCATGCCTTAAACACAAAGACTTTGGAAGAGAGGCACAGGTAAGAAGAGCTTAGCACCACCTGAAGAAGAATCTTCTAACCTTGTACTATCTGTTTTGCTAGACACTAGCCAAATGCGGCTACTAAGCACTGAGACTTAATTTAAAAAGAAAGTATAATATCAAATTAATATTCTTTTGAGGACTGGTTAAAATGGTAATTTTAGGTCTACTGGGCTGATTAGTATACATGATTAAAATTAATTTTGTTTCTTTTTTCTTTTATTCTGTAGGTCCTAGAAAATTTAGAATCACACATATGGCTTTCAGTATTCTTCTCCTGGGCAGTGCTATTCTAACAGCTATATTTGTGCAACAACGGAGTAAGCTGTCTCACTAGGTAGTGAGCCTTTCATCACTGCAGGTGTTTAAAAAAGCATCGTTAGTGAAATTCTGATAGCTAGATGGATAAACTCTGCAATCCCTCCAACTCTGATTCAGCCACGATTCCCAGACAGTGCTCTGAGGAGCACCTGTTCTTTGGAATATGAATAGGTTTGCAGAGGTAAAAAGTTGATGATAAATTTAATATGAGAAAGTTTTGGTTAAATGAAGGAGTTAAATCCCTTTACTCCAAGGTTTTTCAGAACCTTCTAAGACATGAAAATGAAATTGTGGTTCTTCATGACAGGGGTATGCTGTATGCAGCATTCCCCATATGAAGTTGGTCACAGAACCTTCTTTCCACAGAGTATGAGCAAGAAATAATTTACTATTATTAGTAGTAGTAGTAGTAGTAGTATTTTATTTATATATATATACTTTTTGAGATAGAGTCTCGCTTTGTTAGCAGGCTGGAGTGCAGTGGTGCCATTTCAACTCACTGCAACCTCCGCCTCCCAGGTTCAAGCAATTCTCATGTCTCAGCCTCCCAAGTAGCTGGGAGTACAGGCCAGCGCCACCACGCCCTGCTAATTTTTGTATTTTTAGTAGAGATGAGGTTTCACCATGTTGGCCAGGCTGGTCTCAAACTCCTGACCTCAGTTGATCTACCCACCTCCGCCTCCCAAAGTGCTGGGATTACAGATGTGAGCCACCCCGCCCCCAGCCAAATAGGTTATTATTAAGCTAATTCCTTGAGAATTGCTGTCCTTAAGTTCTTTAAAAAAAAAAAAAAAAAATGTGGATTCTGTGCCAGACAGCGCTAAGTTCATAATTTGACTGTTTCCTAGGTGACCTTGGACATGTTACTTCACCTTCATCAACTGTAAAATGAGTGGAAGAATATTCACTTCTCAGGATAGCTTTGAAGGTTACATTTATAAAAGCATATGGAGAATGTAGTGTTGTGTCGAACACACAGTAGGTATTCAGTTAATGGTTCTAATTAAGTAAAGCCTGGAGAGGGAAAGCAGCTTTGGCAAGCTCACACAGGAAATTAGTGACTGTGCTAGGCCTTGACTCTCCATCTCCGGGCTCTTCCAGTTCACCACACTTCTCTTTATTAAGCAATACCATATAAGAAACGTAGTCCATCAGAGGAGATAGGGAGCCTCCCCAAGTTTGGTGTGATTTTATAGGTCAAGTTGACTTTAAATATGAGACAAATATTTCCTTCTCTCCTTCTCCCCCTTCTCCTCAGTTCTAGCCAGAGGAAGCTGCAGCCAGGCCTGGCAGTCTCCCCTGCTCCCTTCCACCGGCTTCATTCCTGTTCCTGCTGGTCCTGGGAGCCCCCAGCAGATGGACTGCCCTTATCAGCCGGCTCCTGGCCAAAGGAGGAATCCTCCGGTCATGTGTGGCTCTCTGGAGGGAGAGAGACCTCCTAAATAAACACAGCCCACACAGAGGAAGGGGGGAGGGTCAAGGGGAAAGAAACCTTGACATTTTGGTGACTGGGTCAGGATTAAAGTCCACCAGGCATAGTCCTTGTTGGCTATTTCTACAAGGAATCTCAAGTCCACATGGCTTCCCTGGATGACAAGGCTGTCTTTGACTAGCCCTGGGATCTGGGGCATTCCCAGCGTGCTGCTGGCTTGATCCAGGCCTAATCCTTTGCCCAGGACTGACCTTTCACAGTTTACAGAGCACTTTATCTCCTGGCTCAGTGGAGTCTCACAGAACCCTCCAGAGAGAAGGGAGTTTATCATCACCCTCAATGTACAGATGAGGAAGCTGAGGCTGCGACTGTAACTGACTGACTGCTGGCTACACAGCTACACGTGACTGAGTCCAACCTGAAAGCCACATATATTCTCCTACCAAATCCAGAGCTGCCCATCACACCACTTCCTCCTCCTCCATGGGTCTTGCGTTGTGCCCATCACTGAGCTCCATGCCCTGGGCGAGCCATCATTCCTGCCTGGCGAAGTCCACAATCCAATGAAGAGGGAAGGTTGAAGGGATGAATCTCAACAGAATTGTGCACAGTGAAAGAAGCCAATCAAAGAAGAGTACATATTGTATAATTCCATTTATAGAAAACTCCAGAAAATGCAAGCTGATCTACAGTGACAGAAAGCAGATCCACGGTTGTTTGGGGAAGTGAGGTAGAAGGAAAGGATTCAAAGAAGCACAAGGAAACTTTTAGGGTGGTAGACATTCTTACTATCGGTGCTGAGAGTTTCTCACGTCTGCACGTATCTAATTGTACACTTTAAATACACACAGTTTATTGTATGTCAATTATATCTCCATAAAGCTATTTAAAAAGAGGAACATACGTGGGGAAAAGAATGAAGGAAGTTGGCTGGCATATAATTAAATAAGTCTGTGAGCAGTCTTAAAATGGAGACACAAAGTACCACGGGCACGTAAGAGAAGAAGGTAGAGATTCGTTCCCAAACGGAAGAGAACAGGAAGGAGTTCTTAGAACAGGGTTTCAACAAGCCTCAAGGTATTGATAAGCAAGGTTCAGGTTAAGAAAGATTCAGATGGAAGATGCAGATAGAGTTTATTTGGGAAATGGAGAGTGGAGTATTATATACACGCACAATTCCCCTTTTTACCCAAGTTTTAAAGCACTGAAATTAAAACTAACAGCTGTGATCCTCTCTTTTTCTTCAGAAATTCAGACACACGCCCTACTTGGCAGGCAGCTGGTTTTGCTAACAAGATTCCTGCCCTTCTCCCTCCCTTTCTGTGCATCTCATCCCTTTGGTCCCGCTGAGGCCGCTACCCTCTCGGACTTTCTCTTTGAACTGAACTGCCAAATACTTGCTGGCTGAGCCATGGACACCCCCGGCTTCCAGGGTCCTGGGTACCCACATTTCAGCCTCTTCCAAACTCCACAGTAAGAAGGAAGTTTGGGGAGATCCAGGTGGGCATGTGATGGGAAACTAGATCCAACATAGAAAGATCTTTCCCTTTTTCTTCCATACTTTTTGGCTTAGTAATTGACATGTGACCATTGGAGAATTTTGAATAGTTAATTAGAATATATTGTGATAGAGTAGAAGGAAATTCAAGAATTGTTATAATGTCGTACACTGATTAACTGGCTAATTTGCTGCAAAACCAATTCTGATCACTGCTGTTATGGTTTGTAAAACATTATTTTGGGTTTGGATGATCCTGTTATTCATACCTTTATATAAAGGAATATTCCAATGACATATGAAATCCACATATAAAATTGTGGGATAGCTCTTGCTTTCAATTTTTTGACATGTTTGTTGATTTTAAACTGCCTCCTTTCAAAAGTTTCCTTATTAATTAAATAAACCACTCAGCCACATTCCCCTCATCTAACTCAGTACCCAAGTGTAAACTCAATTCTGGAGTTGCCTTTCCAACCTTGGCTTAAGGGACATTAGTCACTAGGAACAAAACATGGCATTTAAACAGCTGGTTTGGGTATTCAGAGTCCAAACCGCACAGGTCTGGAGAAGATGGGGGTTCAGGGAAGGAAACCAATATTTACTTACTGAATACCTACTCTGAGCCAGGCACTGGGGACTTCACAGAGAGTATCTCTTTTAATTTTCTGAACAGCTCATTAATGTGCTCTGCCTCCTCTAGACATAGCAAGGTTAAGAATTATTTGTCAAAGATCACACAGCTCATAAGTGGTGGAGCTGGGACTTGAACCCATACAATCTGACTCTAGAGCTTATATTCTTGAATACTTCCCTATGTGTACTTTGTTGAACCCTCCCAACGCCAAGATGTAGGAGCCATTATTACCAAATCTGTTTTCCAGATGGGAAACCAGAGGCTCAGACGAGTAATTTTCCCAACATAAATTAAACAGAGACCCTGGATTTAAGCTCTGTGATCCTGGGCAAGTCACTTCTCTCGTCTATCCATCATCGTCCATCTATTCATTAATTCACCAGATCATGTCAACTGCTTACTCCGGGGACTGTCTTGTCCCTAAAGATGAAAAGATATATAAAATCTGGCCCTTGCTTTTTAAGAATTCATAATCCAGTGAAGAGGGCAAACACCTACACAACAATAAGATGAATGACTGCAATATGACAGGTGCTGTAAGAGGTGTCTAAAAGGAGCCACAAGAACATAGAGGAAAAGCATCAAATTACTTGATGAAGTAAAGCAAGGAGGCCTCTGGAAAGGAAGGGACATTGGGCTAATATGCCCTCCAAGCAGAGAAAGGGGGAAAGGGGTTACTCCAGGGAGAGAGAGCATCAAAGGTGAAAAAAAAAAAAAAAAGATACAGTTTAACAGGTCACATATGGAGTGCCTACCACCTGTTTTAAGTGCCATCTCTCTAATTCCCATGTCAATTCTGTGAAGTAGTTATTATTCAGACCACTTTATAGAAGAGGAAACATAGGCGCATAGAGAACAGGCACCTTGCCTATGTTCATACAGCTAGTAAGGAATAGAGCTAGAATTCAGCCCTGGGCAGCCTGGCTTCAGAGCTCATACTCTAGCCACTCTACTCGGAGTGTTTGGGGGCAGCTGCTAGTAGTTCCTCACAGGTGAGGCAGGCAGTGTGACTGGTCACATAGGCAGGAATCCAGCCTATGGGGTCTTCCTGTATGCCAGCTTTAGGCTACTTTCTTCATGAGGCCTTTCATGTTCTCCATCTAGGACCTGGACCTTTTGGGGTCCGTGAAAATAATAATACTGTGGTATATGCATGTGTGCTTGAGTGCTGAGGGTTACACCCACCTTTCTCAGGGGAGTTATACAGTTCCTTTTTGTTTTTTGAGACAGAGTCTTACTTTGTCGCCCAGGCTGGAGTGCAGTGGCATGATCTCAGCTCACTGCAACCTGTGCTCCCGGGTCCAAGTGATTCTTGTGCCTCAGTCACCTGAGTAGCTGAGATTACAGGTGTGCACCACCACGCTCAGCTAATTTTTGTATTTTTAGTAGAGATGGGCTTTCACCATGTTAGTCAGGCTAGTCTTGAATTCATGGACTTAAACAATCTGCCTGCCTTGGCCTCCCAAAGTGTTGGGATTATGGATGTGAGCCACCGTGCTGGGCTTTTATTTGCTTTTGCTTTTGACATACCCATATCTGCTCATTGTAAGACCATTGGGTGTCTTTGGCTCAGCTGGATTCTCTTGGCTTCAGTGTATTTGAATTCTTGTTCATTTTCTTCTTTCCCTCCTCAGACTGGCAAGTCCAGGAGGACGGGGCCCTTGTCCATCTTCTTCTCCACCAGACCACCAGTGTCCAGCACAGTGCTTGGCACACAGTGGGTACTCAATAGTTGTTTAATGAACTCTGGGGCTTTGATTAATAATTTATTTAGAGAGTAAATTAAGTGTGAGTTAAATCTGGTTTGGTCAACAACATACTTTACACTGTGCAGTCCGTGGGGCAGGAGGGAATCACAGAAGGATCTTCGAAGATGAAAAGTGCAGGGAGTATTGGCCTAGATCAGTGGTTTACACGTGAAGCTATATTTGCAGATGAGCTTGCCTTCCGGGATTTCGATCCCTGGTCTGAGGTGCTGTTTGAGTTTCCCAGGTGATTCTGAAGGTGATTTGAGGGATGCCAAATTTGGGTCCCTTCCTCTTCTAACTTATTTCTTTTTGTCCCCCCAACTCATTCAACTTGTGCCTGAACAGTCTCAGCAACGGAAGCTCATTATTTCACAAGATGGGCTGCCCAGCCCAGGGTAACAACAACGACAGCAATCACAATGATACCATATAGGGACCATACATCGAGCATTTATTAGGTGCCAGGTACTGTACATACATGCTGCTCACTCCAAAGGCGAGATGGGTAGTACTTGTCTGCATTTGACAGCTAAAGAAATTGCAACTCTGACGTTGGTGGCGTTCGGAGTCGCAGCGGCGGCGGGGCAGGGCCGGGATCCAGGCCACGTCCCGCCCGCCGCCCGGCTTCCCGCCCACGGGCCTCGGCAGTGCCCGCGGGAGGAGCGGGTGGAGGGAGCCGCCCGCCACGTCAGCGCTCGCCCGCCCCAGCGCTCCGCCCGGCCCTCCTGGGCCTCCCCATAGAAGGTAAACCCGGGCCGGATCCCACGAGGACTGGTGGGGCCGGGCGGCCAGTGATTTCAGTTTGCGTAGAGCCCGGCCCTGCGCAAAGGCGGGCAGGGAGGAGGAGGTCGGGAATCCTTCCCGACAGATTGTAGATGAAATGAACGCGCCCCGCCTGAGCGCCACCCGGGGAGCGCGCCGACCCAGCGCAGTACCGCGGCCTCCCAGCCTGCCAGACCGAGGGTCTCCGCGGGCCCTGACCCTGCCGGGCCCCCAGGGCCAGTGAAGGCTGCGGGCTTTATGCGGCCATCGGACTCGGGGCGAGGAGCCGGCTCCACCCTCCCAGCCTGGGCCCATCCTCCGGCCTCGGCCAGCCCCTTCCCTCCCTCTCTTGGGCGTTCGCGTTCCCTCGGCCTAGCAGACCTCTTAGAATGTTTGTTTTTCTTCTGAGAAAGAGCAGAGGGACGTGGCCAAGACCAACATGAACTGCAAACACGGGACATCCTCGGTGTGTGGGGACATTTTTTCGGGACCGACAGGCCTGGATCTGAATACCCGTCCTGCCGCGTCCTCGCTGGGTGACCTTTGTATGCCTTTCTCCATCTCTCTCAGCCTCATTATCCTCATCTGTAAAATGGGGATAATGATGCCTTACCTATCTTTAAGATACATTCTGAGGATTAGATTGGATAAATACAGACCGTACATTTTAAGCAGTTAGTGCTCTCAATGGCAATTAACATTATTATTCATTATATTGTTATTATGAATGACTAATAATGACACTCAAGATTTTTAATGCTACTGTGTCAAAAATATGCTCAATTAAATTTATTTTTAGTGACCGAAATAGTTTTATGAAAGGTAAATAAAGAGGAATAACACTGGGTCGGGAAGTATATACACATTATCTCATTTACTATTCAAACAGCTTCAGAAGGCGGTTGTTATCATCCCCATTCTGCGGATGAGGAAGTTGAGGTTCTTGGAGGTTCGTTAATTTGCCCACCTCACACACTTCATGACTTAATGCCTGGTGTCCTGCCCTCCCTCTCCCTCTCTCACTGACTTCCTTGACTGCACCCCTTAAGCTCCAGTCCCTTTATACCTGCCTGCCTCAGCAAAGACTCCTGCATCTGTAGAGAAACCTAGAGGAAAGTGAGTCAGCTCTGGAAATGATAAAGCTCACCTCCTGCAGGCAGCTTTCCTGATTCTCTCCCTCCTCCCCCTGTAAAATTAACCCTTCCTTCCTTTCTTCTCTTGCTGCCCATAGTAGGAGGCTGCACACACTTATTGCAGGTTGTGTCTCCTCCCTGGGGAGTATGCCTGGGGAGTAAGGCAGATGCCATGCACTTTTTCACTCTTGGAGGGTCAATATGTTGTTGTGTTTAAGGTCATGGGCTTAGGAGCCCAACTGTCCAGTTTCAGATCTTGGCTTTACTATCTACTGGTTGTGAGGCTTAACCAAGTGACTTAACCCCTTTCTGCCTCACTGTCCTTGTCTACAACATGGAGATTGACAAAAAGATCAGCCTTCTGGGGTTCAGTCTAAGGATTGAATGAGTTAAGATATAGAAAGCACTTTGAACCTCTAGTTATCAGGTGTTCACTGAATGAAGAAGGAATCGTGAAGGTCTTGAATGTTGCTTACTAACAGACAGTGAGACAGAAAGCACGTTGCAGAGTTAAGAGCAGCGGTAGGTATCAGAGACCTAGGTTCTCATCCTGGCTCTGCCCTTAACTTTATGTTTGGATTGGGCCTGTTCCTCCCTCTGTCTGAATCTATCTCCCCTTCTGCAAAATGATACGTTTGGCTCCCACTGCTAGATTACTTCAAAGGGTAATATTCAGTGTATTCATTCTGTGCCTCTAGGACTTTGCTTGTGCAATGTTCCAAGTTAGGGGTCACACTAAAAAATAAATGACTGGTTTGCCCCTGGAAGCATGAAGCTCAACCACTGGCCACCATGAACTCAGAGGTAGAGGATTGTACCAGTTTTGATAATTGCCAGCTTTTTCTGGGCATGTCTTAGCGCCTGGCATTGGGCCAAGTGCCATCATTGTCCTGTTTAATATTCTCAAGGACCCTATAAAGAAGCCACTACTATGATCCCCATTCTATAGCTGAGGAAACGGAGGCTGAGGTTAACAAGCTTGTAACTACCTGGGCAGGATGTAGGATCATCACTTGTCAGGCTTAGGCTCCCAGGGCCTGTAAGAATCCTCTCTAACACATGCCTGTTTCGATACCTCTGGGAACAAAGAAGCAATTGTCTTTCAAGCCTGTTTATTACCAAGCATCTTGAACAGCCGAAAAGGGTAAAGCTGCCTTTTTTTGTTTTTGTTTTTTTGAGAGGGTGTCTTGCTCTGTCGCCCAGGCTGGAGTGCAGTGGCGCGATCTCGGCTCACTGCAAACTCTGCCTCCCGGGTTCACGCCATTCTCCTGCCTCAGCCTCCCGAGTTGCTGGGACTACAGGCGCCCGCCACCACGCCCAGCTAATTTTTTGTATTTTTGATAGAGACAGGGTTTCACCGTGTTAGCCAGGATGGTCTTGATCTCCTGACCTCATGATCCACCCACCTCGGCCTCCCAAAATGCTGGGATTACAGGCGTGAGTCACCACTCGCAGCCTAAAGGTGCCTTTTTACGTGAGCTTCATGCATGACTTTGCACTTGGGCTCCAGGTGGACATAATTTGTATTAACGGGTTAAGAAAAGGGAGAATATACACTCCCCCAAGGGAGGGTCTCAGGAGTAGTTTACAATAGGGTGACCAGAGGACAGAAGCCTCTGCTCCTACTTTTTTGGGGCCTCGCCCCCGGCCCTCCACTGACGGGTCCTGCCTGGGGACAGAGCTGTGAGATGCTAAGGAATTTCAGTACAGCCTTGATTGGGAGTGGGCTGAACTCAAAGCATCAGAAATTTGCGTCTATAATTCCCAGTCAATTGAGATACATTTCCTTGAAAGTGGGGTTTGGAGTGTGGTGGAGGCAGCGAACACATTAGCAAAAAGTTAGGCTAAAACAGACCTGCAAAACTGGAGGGAGAAATTGACTCCAGGTTTTATTCAGTTTGCTGTCTTCCCAAAAAAAAAAAAAAAAAAAAAAAAATCCTGCTCGGATGGCTCCAGAGGCTCACCTTTCCCAACAGGATGAAGTCTGGACTCCTTGGGGTGACAATCAAGGCCTTCTACAATCTAGTCCTAACTCACCCTTTTTGCCTTTTCTCCTCCTACCACATTCCCAGCTCCACTCCCAGCTAGAGAATCTCACGTAGTCCCCTGAATACTCCAAGCTTGTTCTTGCTTCCTTGCCTTTGCACATGCTATTCCTCCTGCCCTGTGACCCACCACAGATGTCACATCTAGATGAAAACATCAATCCTGTTTTAAAATGCGTTGGTTTTCCTCTCCCATTCCTGAATAGTCCCTGCTAAGAGAGAACCTTTGCTGCCTCTTTGGAATTACAGCTGAGAACACAGCTAAACAAATCAAAAAACACCAACTAGAAACACTGAAGGTTAAGGCATTGAGTGGGTCCCCAAACATTGTCGGAAGATAAAAATTTATAAGCTTGAGTATCAGTGTGGTTTGGAAAGTCTTGAGTTGCTACCAAACTAATTTAAAGATAGTACAAGAATGTGTTCCCAAGTTTTAACAATTTGCCGTATAGATGTTATGCTAAAATCCAGCAATAGGACTAAAAAGCATTGTTAGGGAAACCGTTACAATTTTTTCAGAAAGTTACCCGGGGTGGGGAAGCCATCTCTGGAGGATTTTTAGCATACTATTTTGTCACAGGTTTCAATAAGTATGACATGCGATTCAGGGCCCTGTTTTTCATGATATAAAAATCTTTGCGTGAAATAAAGTCACCATATCATCTGGTTTACCTAGGAGGTTCTGGTTTACGCCCATTGTCCTGACATAATTACCAATAGTTCCCCTTTTATTATGAGGTACCATAATTTGGAAAATAAATTATATGGTCACTCTAGCACTGGGTAACCAAACAAGAGCTTGTCTAAGTGGTTGCTTTCCTAAGGTTTTGCCATCTGTTGGACTCCAGTTCACGTTTCAAGACCCAGCCTCTGTCACCTCCTCTGTGACAGGATTAATCTGCACTCGCACAGCACTGGGTACTCACCTTCATTCACTCATAGATCCTCTTTGGCTTTGCCTCCACTAAGCACTGGGTTCCCTCATCTAGTACCATACTGTGTTGTGTGCATCTCCTTGCACAAGTCCTGAGCACAGTAGGCTCTGAACTAGAGGCTGTGGAGTGAATTATTTTGGACAGGAATTTCCGCAAGAAGATTTGGTTTTGCTTTATTTTACTTTCAGTCATCAAAGGAATGAAAATGTTCCTAGGAACTTGTTAAGCCTTAACACTGAATATTGAAAAGGGGATGTGAAATACAAATGCCTTCAAGGGGAGAGTCAATAAATATTTAGGAAAGTGACAAGAAGTGTTCAAACATGCTTGTTGTCGTTGCTAAATGTGAAAGATTTATCAAACTTCTTTAATAGTTTTTTTTTGTTTGTTTCTTTGTTTTTTGAAACAAAGTCTCACTCTGTCACCCAGGCTGGAGTGCAGCGGTGTGATCTTGGCTCACTGCAACCTCTACCTCCCAAGATCAAGCAATTCTCCTGTTTCAGCCTCCCAAGTAGCTAGGACTACAGGTGCTCGCCATCACGCCTGACTAAGTTTTGTATTTTTAGTAGAGACCAGGTTTCACCATATTGGTCAGGATGGTCTTGAACTCCTGACCTCAGGTGATCCACCCGCCTCAGCCCAAAGTGCTGGGATTACAGGCATAAGCCACCACGCCCAGCCTTTAATAGTTATTCTAAATTTAAAATTCTAGCATTAACTCTACTTGTACTAAAAAGAAACTTTTTACTTTCTGTTCTTTTGTATCCTTTAAGAAGTATGTGTTGTTTTTCTTTAACAGGTATGTTTTTCTTTAATAAGTTTGTATTCCTTCTTAACTAGAAAATTTTTATTAGAAAAGATACAATTATTGAAACAAAAAATCAGTTTCCTAAGAACTTTGAGAGATCATTGAGATAAATCCTTTTATTTTATATTCCAAAGAGTATGTGCTGGGCAGGAAGGTTGAAAGGGAAGGAAGAAAAACTAAGAAACTAACAGGGCCCAAAGAATTTAAGGTAATAAGTGGCAAAATCAATACTGGAACCCAGTTATCTGAATCCATGTCTCTTGATCCTTGCACAACACTACTCGAATTTCTTTGGACTGGCAAAAGGCATCTGAGCAGAGACACTCTTGTCATCCCTGGAGTTAGAATGTCAGCTCCACGCCTCAACTAGGATTATTTGGATGAAGTTAAACCATGCGCAGCTCCAAATTCAAAAGAGTCAAGGAGAAAATTTATCTATAAATAAGGGTTTATATCTCCTTACTTGCTGAGTGACCTTGGTCAGGTTACTTAACCTCTCTGAGGCTTAGTTTTCCTGTCTTTCATATGGGACTAAGAGTATGTTTCTTGTAGGATTTGGCGAAGTTTCAATGAAATAGTGTGCATAAAGTACTCACCAGTTTTTAGAGGAAAACGTTCAACAAATTATAGGCATTATAATTATTATTATTACTGTTCTGCTACCCAGGCTTATACTAAAGGAGAACGTATTAATTTCAAATAGGCACTATGTAGACAGTTCTTCCTGCCCTAATGCTCAGGTGCCAATTCCATAAGCACTTTGACTTAAGAAATCTGTTTCTGAGGAGGTGGTGATTGAAATGGGGATCATATATAGAGGAGCCTGCATGACTGTTCTCCCTGTCACCAGGCATTTTCCTGTTTCCTAGATTGCTTGATATCACTTTTTTTTTTTTTTTTTTTTTTTTTGGCTTGAGCTTTGCAAAACTTCCTGGTGGGTAGTTTTAGTCATCCTTCCTAGCAGTTTGCAAGAGTATGTTATGAAGCTGGAAATCATTTAAAAAATGTCCTGATGTGTCAGAAAAAGGGAAAAAGAAGGAAGATGGCTCCTCGTGTTCATTCATTTGAAATATTGGTTACTAGTTCCTCTTTCTTTAATCTTTACTGGGGATTTTCTTTTCTTTTTCTCTTGTCTTCACAGACTTCTATTTACCATTGAAAACAAAAGCAACCATAATACCCTGGCATCTACAAAGGAGAGCCATTTACTTAAGCATCTACCTACTCATTTGACATATGTTATTTAATACTTACTGCATTAGACCCTGTGCTAGGCAATGATATACAGACACAAAGGTTACATTAACTTGTTTATGGGGCATGGACTCTTACAGACCTGGGTTCAAATCTCTGCTTTTTCCATTCCTATAGATTAGATCTCAGGCAGGTTAGATACTTATCTCTCTGAACCACCTCCTTCTCTCAGATTCCCTGTCTCAGCCATGGCATCACCATCGTCTTCTTGTCCCAGTTTAGAAAGCTCAGAATGATTTTATTCTCCTCCTTAACCCTCTACCTAATGTTCTGTCCATCACCCAGTGATACACAATTTAATTCCTAATTATTCAATTATTCATTGAATGTATCTTCCCCTACATCTCCAATTTATTTAACAAATATTCATTGAGAGTCTGCTCTGTCCCAGGCCCTCTGCTGGCACAGGAATACCTGTCCCTGAGGAGCTTCCTGACTGGTCAGGTGTATCCATAAATACATAATTTCTTAATAGCAAGTGGGTGTAGTGATAATAAAAGCCCACTTTTATTGCACACTTAATCACTGCTGGACACTGTTCTAAGAGCATTATATACATTAAACCATTTAGTCACCACAATAACCCCAAATGATAGGTGATATTATTATCTTTACCTTATAGATAAGGAAACCAAGACAACAGAGTGAATAAGCAACTTGGCCAAAGTCGCACAACTCATTAGCAGTGGAGGAAGGTGCAATGGCTTAAAAAGTTGGCTTAAAAGCTGTGGCTGTAACCACTACTGAGCTCCGGTTGTGCTTCGCGGGCATGGGAGAGGGGTCCCTGGGGAGGAGCTCCTAACCATATTGAAGGTCCTTCTTTGAGCTGTTGTCTATGCTGAGCCTTATAATGTGAGTAGGGTTTAGCCAGAACAATTCTCCCCATCCCCCCACACCCTGCTGTGTGGGCCTCACCTTGACCAGTTTCTTCATTGATCCCACTCTTGTTGGTCCATTCTTCCCACCTGTGCCACAGTGAGCTTTCTAATCAAATCTGATCATATTATTACTCTTTTTTTTTTTTTTTTTACTTTTTCTTCTTTAGATACAAGGTCTTGTTCTGATGCTCAGGTTGGAGTGCAGTGGTGGAATCATAGCTCAATACAGCCTCAACCTTCTGGGCTCAATCGATCCTCTTGTGTCAGCCTCTTGAGTGGTTGAGTGGCTGGGACTACAGGCCTGCACCACCACACCCCACTAATTTTTAAAATAATTTTTTGTAAAGATGGGGATCTCCTTATGTTGCCCAGGCTGGTCTTGACCTCCTAGACTCAAATGTTCCTCCCACCTCAGCCTCCCAAAGTGCTGGAATTATAGTTGTGAGCCACCCTGCCCAGCTTTAATGTTTTGGAATGTCTTTCCATCATCCACAGGATAGAGTCTAAACTCCTCAGCATGACCATGAGGACTCCACAATGTGGCCATGTGGCCCACCTAACTCCCAGCCTTGCCCTACCCTCCCTGCCTGCAGTCACACCCACTCACTGGTAGGCCCACTTCTGCCTCCATCTGTGTCAGATTCTATCCCTCAACTCCTATGAGGCTTTCCACACTCATCTTTCTAGGATACCTTCCTGAATCCCACAGGCAAAGTTAACTACTCTCAATAGTACAACCCACTGCACCCCAAATACATGTATTTTAGCTCTTCTTCTTCTGAGTTGGAACAGTTGACTTTTGAATCTGTCTATTTTATTATATAGTGAACCCCTTGAAGTGTATTTCCCAGATCCTAACAGGGCCTGATACTAGTGAACCCTTAGAATGAATGAATGAATGAATGAATGAGTAAATGAATGAATATTAAGAACCAGCACCAGACTTTAAGCCTTTTTATCTGTTGCAGCTCATAGCATAACGCTGAGGACATTCAGTATCCAGTCAAACATTATTTTCCTTTTACACATCTATGGGGTACAATCATACCACAACAGAACTAGAAAAGGGAAAATACCATCCTTAAAGTCAAAACCATATCATGAGAAATGCACTGGACAGGTGGCTAGGAGATCTGGGATTGTAGTCCAGGCCCTATCACCAACTAACATGTGGTCTTGGGCAGGACATTAACCTTCCATTTCCTCAGCTATAATACTGCCATGAAAAGTCTAAAAGGGCATGAGTGTGGAAGAACTTTGTAAACTGTGAAGCACTGGGCAGGTCAGAGACACTGGCTTCATCCCTCCAGCTACTCTCCAAGGATCAATCTAAAGGGTATACTCAGGGCTATTGCAGGCCATGGGGCAAGGCTTTCCCACCCTTTCTCCTCTTCTTGGCCTGAGTCCAGGAAGATTTCCATCTGTACCTTGTCTGCAAGCCAGACTCTGAACCTAGGATTTGGAAAAACAGGCAGGTTATATTCATCCAGGTGTATCCTGTCTACATACTGAGCTGTAAGGCCAAGTTTGTTCTCAGAATAAAGTGGGTACACATATGTGCGTCTATGTGTATGTGTGCTGCTTTCATTAGCAGAGCAAGGTTCAGCACAATAGAGGCAGCTGTGGAGTAGTGGTGAGAGCTCTGAACTTGGCATCATTTGGGTCTTAATTTCACCATTGTCATTCCTGCTCATGCTGAGAAAGTTTTGTTATATTCTTAACCTCTTATGGCCTCCCTCCCTCATCTCTAAAATGAGGCAATGCATTTGCCATAGATTCATAAGATTACATAAGGAATGTAAGGTGGCTAGCACAGTGCCTGATGTATAGTACATATATATTTGCTTGTTGATTTCTATTTCTATTAGTAATAATTATAACTGACATTTTTAATGCAGTGTCTATGCATCAGGCTTTATGCTAAGCATTTTACATGTATTATATGGAGTAAGTCTCATGACAACCTTAAAAAATAGATACAGTTGACCCTTGAACAACACAGTTTGAACTGCAAGCGTCGGTTCATATGCAGATTTTCACCCACCTCTGCACATGTCAGACAGCAAGATCAACTCTGCCCTTCTACCTCCCCTTCATCCTACTCAACATGAAGACAAAGAGGATGAAGACATTTATTATGATCCACTTCTACTTAATGAATAGTAAATATATTTTCTTTTCCTTAAGATTTTCTTAACAACATATGCTTTTCCCTAGCTTACTTTATTGTAAGAATACATTGTATACTAATAGTACATATAACATACAAAATATGTGTTAATTGACTTTTTATATTATTGGCAAGATTTCCAGTCAATAGTAGCCTATTGGAAGTTAAATTTTTGAGGAGTCAAAAGTTATACATGGATTTTCAATTGTGCAGGGGGTTAGTCCCCCTAATCCCCACATTGTTCATCAGTCAACTGTATTGTTATTCTTTCTTATAGACTAGAAAACTGACACTTTGATGGGTTAAGCTCCTACCCCAAGGTCAGAATAGAGCTGGTAATTAGAGGAACCAGGGCTTAGATACATGTCTTTATATTCTAGAGCAATGCTTTTGGGACTTCTAATGCAAATATGTCTATTTAAGTCAACATTTTTGCCCTTATTACCAGGAAATTATAATAAAGGGATAATAAAAATAGGAGGGAAAGTAGAAGACTCAAGTAATAGAAGTATAAGCTTAATTACATAAGTATCCATATAAAGAGACACACTAAGGAAAATGTTGACTGAAATGCGTTTGTTAAGAAGGAGGAAGATAAGCACACTAATTGTGTCATCACTTATAATGAACTAGCAGATAGTGTCCAAAAAGTGAGAGAACTAAGGATGTTTTATAAAGACATAAACTGGTAGCCACTAAAATAGAAATGTAACCCATCCTAAATAGCAAGAAAAGCACAAACAAAAAACAAAATAGAACTGTTTTTATAGTAAATGACATACATACATACATAAATGCAAGCTAGACTTACTTCTGATTCCAGCTAACATGAATAAGAGGGACTGGATTATTTTCACACTTGGAACAACCAAAAATACCAAAGTATATGAAATAATGGCTCTTAAGACACTGGACGTCAGGCAATAAAGAACAGCAATCCCTGAAAGAAAGGAAACAAATGAGGTGAGCCCTACAACTGCTTCAGTTTACTGCCTGGAGGGAGTGTCCAGGCTGTGACATAAGGAAGGGACCCAGAGAGAGTCCAGCAGACTTCTGGAGTAGAGGAGATGAAACTGAGGGTTCAGAGAGACCACGGTACACAGAATTCACAGGACAGAATTCTGGAGAGGATAAAGCCACAGGCAGAGAAGGCCTGAAAGATCCACAGAAGATTCTGGTCAGCACACACATCTGAGGAAGCTATCCAAAGCTGGGGGAAGAACCCAACAAAAGGATTAGAGGGAAAAATACCCATCACTGCCATACTTGTGACTAACTCATGGGTCAAAGAAGAAATCAGAAGGAAATTATGAAGTGTTTCAAACTGAATGAACATCAGAATACCATACATTAAAATTTGTGGAATGCTGCTAAACAGTACTTAGGGAAAATCTTTAGCACTAGCCACCTATATTAGTAAAGAAGAAAGTTCCAAATCAATGACTTCAGCTTCCACCTTAAGAAACTAGGAACAGAAGAGCAACTCAAATCCAAAGTGAGTGGAAAAAAGAAAGGGGTAAAAATCAGAATGACAATCAATATAATAGAAAATAGAAAGATAATGAAGAAAATCAGTGAAACTGAAAACTGGTTCTTTGAGAAAATCAAGAAACCTCTGGGAACTTAGATAAAATGGGAAAATTCCTGAAAAGACATGAACTGTCAAACCTTACTTGAGAAGAAATAGGTAACCTGAATTGCCCTAAATCTATTAAGAAAACTGAGTTTGTAGTTGAAAATCTCTCCACCAATATAATTCCAATTCCAATTGGTTTCATGATGAATTCTACCAAACACTTAAGGAGGAAACATAAATTTGACACAAACATCCTGAAAACTGAAAAGGAGAGAATACTTTCTAACTCATTTTAAGATGCCATAACTACCCTGATACCAAAGCCAAATATATTAAAATGGAGAAAAAAAAAATAGCTACAGACCAATATCCATAATGAACATAAATTTAAAAATTCTAAATAAAATTCTAGCAAATTGAATCCAACAGTATATGAAAACAATAATACCTAGGCCCAAATGGAGTTTATTCAAGGAATACAAATTTTGTTTAATATTGGAAATCAGTTAATGACATTTATTTTATTAACAAGGCAAAAAGGAAAAATCATGCTTATCTCAATAGATGAGACATCTGTTCTTGACAAAATCTCTAAGCAAATTAAGACTAGAAGGGAACTTCCTCAACTTGATAGAGAGCATATAAGAAAAATGAACACCTAACATCATACTCAATGGTGAAAGACTAAGTGTGTTCTCCTTAATATTGGGAAAAAGACAATGATATCCACTCTCATCACTTCTTTTCAACATTGTAATGGAGTTTTTGTCCAATGCAATAAGGCAAGAAAAAGAAATAAAGGGAATTCAGATTGGGAAAAAAAGAAAAAAACTCTTTATTCTCAAAAACATGATTGAGCCCAGTGCGGTGGCTCACACCTGTAATCCCAGCACTTTGAGAGCCCATGGAGGGCAGATCACTTGAGGTCAGAAGTTCAACACTAGCCTGGCCAACATCATGAAACCCTGTCTCTACCAAAAATACAAAAATTAGCTGGGTGTGGTGGCACATGCCTACAGTCCCAGCTCCTCAGGAGGCTGAGGCATGAAAATCACTTGAACCTGGGAGGTGGAGGTGGCAGTGAGCAGGGATTATGACACTGTACTCCAGCCTAGGTGACAGAATGAGACCCTGTCTCAAAAACAAAAAACAAACAAACAAAAATCCATGATTGCCTAGTAGAAAATCTGATGGAATAGAGAAAAGTAATACTAGAACTAATAAGTGAGTTCAGCAAGATTTCAGGATACAGGATTAATATTGGATTAAAATTATATTTTTATATCATAGCAATGAAAATTGAACATTTAAGTTGTAGAAAAGAACCTTTACAATAAGATCAAATAATGTGAAGTACTCAGGGATAAGTCTGACAAAAGATGTCAGACACTGTACACTTACAACTACAAAACATTGCTGGGAGAAATTACTGAAGACAGTAAAATGGAGAGATGCACCTTATTCATGGGTCCAAAGACTCAATATTGTTAAGAGGTAAGTTTCCCCCAAATTGATCTAGATTCATTCTAAAACTTACATAGAAATGTAAAGGTTCTTGAAATGACAAGCCAACTTTGAAAAAGAACAAAATTGGAGAGCTAGCAGTACCTGATTTCAAAGTACATTATAAAACTGCAGTGGTCAGAACAATGTAGTATTGATGTAATGGTAGACAAAAAGATCAGTGGAACAGAATATAAAATCAAGAAGTAGATCCATAGATATATGGGCAGCTGATTTTTAACAGAGGTGCAAAGGCAATTTAGTGTTTTCAATAAATGTTTCTAGAACAATTGGATAATCTGTATGAAAAAATATTCATGTTTGACCTATACCTTGCATCATATAAAAACATTAACTAAAAATGGATCATAGACCCAAGTGTGAAACCAAAATGTATAAAACTTCTGGAAGAAAACATAAGAGAAAACAAAGTTTTCTCATGTACAATATCAAAAGCATGGTCCATAAAAGATCAAATTAATAAATTAGATTTCATAAAAAATTAAGAACTTATTTTTGAAAGATACTGTTAAAAGAATGAAAAGACAAGCTACAAATGGGAAGAAAATATGTGTAAAGCATATATCTGATAAAAAGACTTATATAGAGACTATATAAATAACTCTCAAAATGTAATAATAAGAAAACAAAGAGCCCAAAATATTTGAACAGGCACTTCACCAAGGGAAATATATGGATGGCAAACAAGCATATGAAAAGATACTCAGCATCATTAGAGAAAAGCAAATTCAAACTACAGTGAAATACCACTACACAACTATCAGAATCACGAGGTTAGAAAGACTGATCATCACAAATATAAGTAAGGGTGTGGAACAAGCAGAACGCTCATATACTGATGGTGGGAATGTAAAATAGTGCAATCACTTTGGAAAATAGTTTAGCAGTTTCTTAAAATGTTAGATATACACCTACCTTATGAGTCATTCCACTGCTGGGTACTACCCAATGGAAAAACAGGTATATGTTCATATAAATACTCGTATACAAATGTTTATCACAGCTATATTTGTAATAGCTAAAAATGGAAAACAACACAAATGTTTATCAACAGGAAAATGGATAAATAAATTATAGTATATCCATACAACAGAATACTATTTAACAATACAAAGAAAAACATGCAGTATTATGGATGGTTAGCAAAACTATGCTGAGTGAGAAGAAAGTCAGACAAAACAAGGGTACATATTGTATGATTACATTGATAGAAAAATCTAGAAAATGTAACTAAAACTACAGTGACAGAAGGCAGATCCTTAGTTGCTGAGGGTAAGGCGGGTGGGGCAGGGTGGTGGGAAGTGCACGAGGATGGGAGGGAGAGATTGCAAAAGGAAATTTTGGGTGTGATGGGTATGTTCCCTATCTAGAGTATGGTGATGACTACATGGATATATATGTATGTCAGAACTTATTACAAGTGTATACTTTAAAATATGTTTACTTAATCATTTATAAATTATATTTCAATAAAGTTATTCCAAAAATATATTTCTTTAAAATTAAAATGTATATAAAGCTGAGAATATAAAATTAAATGACAAACATAAAATTAAATGACAAAAATAAAAGCCAAACATAGCAGTTATATTAATAAGTATGAATGAACTTTAATTCACCTACTAAGAGAAAGACTATCAGACTGGATCATAAAGCAAAATCCCAAATTGTCCAAAAAGATTAAGAAAATAAGATGATGAGAAAATGTGTAATAGACAAATTCAAACATAAAGAACGCTGAGGTTGCCATTTCATATGAGAAACTGCTGAATTCAAGTCAAAAAAAAAAAAAAAAAAAAAACTAAACCAAACAAGGAGGGGTATGCAACAATGATGAAGTGTGAAATTCACAATGAGGCTACAAGAATTTTATAAATCTATACCCAAAATAACACAGCAGAAATATTAATAAAGCCGTAAGAAGACATTAACAACAAAATAATCATGGTACAAAATTAACAACAAAAAAAATCACAGTACAAAAATGTAACCTATCTTCTCAATCCCTGATAGATCAAGTGGAAGGATAAATAAATAAATACACGCATAAGTAAGTAAAATACATAATTAAATGTAACAAAGACTTAAATAACAAATATAAATTCAATTTAATAGATGTGTTTCAAACTACATACTCTGAAAATAGAGACCACATTTTATGTTGTTTTCAAACGTTCATTTTATACTCGTGAAAATTTATCATATATTAGCTGCCCAAACTTCAAACATTCCAAAATGCAGAAATGCTCATGGTAATATTCTTTTCTTACAAAACAACCAAACAAGACAGTTATAATAAAATTTAAAAATTAATTTAGTGATGCACATACTTCATTTAAATAACTTCTAATTTAGACAGAGAAGTTTAAAAACAACATTAATGAAAATATTATATATCAAAACCATGAGATACCATAAAGCCGTCTCAGAGGAAAATTCATTCCTCAGTACTTACATTAATTAAAAAGTACAGAAACAGAAAGACCAAACATATGTTAAAAATATAGAAAGTGAGGCTGGACACAATGGCTCACACCTGTAATCCTAGCAATTTGGGAGGCTGAGGCGGATCACCTGAGCTCCGGAGTTCAAGCCTGGACAACATGGTGGACGACATGGACAATCAGCCTGGACAGCACGGTGAAATCCCGTCTCCACTAAAAATACAAAAAATTAGCCAGGCATGGTGGCAGGCACCTGTAATCCCAGCTACTGAGGAGGCTGAGGCACAAGAATTGCTTGAAACCAGGAAGCGGAGGTTGCAGTGAGCCGAGATCACACCACTTCACTCCAGCCAGGGCAATAGAACAAGACTCTGTCTCCAAAACAAAAGAAAAAAAATTTAGAAAAAGAAAAATAAACTTATTTATTTATTTCCAAATAATAAACTTATTTATTTGGAAAAATAAGTTTTTCCAAATAAACTGTTGGAAAAGAGAAGGAAGAGTGACAGTTAAGTTGAGATTCAAAAGATGAGGAGTGGCCCGGCGCAGTGTCTCATGCCTGTAATCCCAGCACTTTGGGAGGCCCATGCGGGTGGATCATGAGGTCAAGAGATCGAGACCATCCTGACCAACATGGTGAAACCCCGTCTCTACTACAAAATGCAAAAATTAGCTGGGCGTGGTGGTGCACGCCTGTAGTCCCATTTACTCTGGAGGCTGAGGCAGGAGAACTGCTTGAACCCGGGAGGTGGAGGTTGCAGTGAGCCAAGATTGCGCCACTGCACTCCAGCCTGGGCAACAGTGTGAGACTGTGTCAAAAAACAAAACAAAACAAAACAAAACAAAACAAAACAAATGAGGAGTGAGCAGAAGGAGAATGGATGGATGGACTGAGCCGAAGGAAAAGCAAGTGAAAGTCACAAAGAATGGAAAGAATGCTAATGTGTCTGGAGCTTAGAGGACCAGGGGAATAGGGCAAAGGGAGGTGAAGGGATAGAGCATGCATGACCAAAGGGGCCATAAGGAGCGTGAAGGCTATCCTGCCGGCACAGGGCCACATGGACATGATCTATGCAGTAGCGCTACAGAAGTAGATTCACATGTTAGCAAAATTGCTTTGGCTGTGGGGCAGGGAAATGGATGGCAGGCGGTGAAGGAAACAGGAGACTAGGCATAGCATTATATATAGAGGAGGAAGATGGTGCCTGGCTTGGAGGCATCCACAGGCACCCCTTGCCTAATGTCCACAGTCAAACCAGCCTTCCAGAATTGGGTTCAGCTCCAGAAGTGGCACTTTCAGAAAGCCTACAGCAAACTTGAGACTCTGTAGCTGAGCACCAGAACACCGAAGTATGTAAGAGTTTGAGACCAAGTGAAGGGGGTGACCCAAACAACCCAGGCTATCTGGCTTGTAAACACAGAAACCAAAAACCATTATGGCCTCCCTCACTCTGAGTGAGGGGGCTGCCATGTCTCAGAGTCTATGCTGTTCCCAGAGAAGCTTCCAGGTTCCAAGCAAAGGCCAAGTAGAGGCTGAAGGTTTCTGGGCTTTCCCGAGGAGTTACTAAGATTGATTTCTTTTGAAGGAGTGCAGACTCTTCCCTGCTGCCCCTTCTTTTTATAAAGGCATCAATCATTTGAGTCACTTGGGAATAAAACTGTTTTTGTGGAGAAGATTTCTGTGGGCGCCCGAGTAGGAGTTGGGACGGCTGCTGTCAGGGGATGGGAGAACATATGGTGGTCTGTTGTGAATGTGATCTGTTTTTTGTGTTGTTGTTAAACTTCCTCTTGTTAGCATTGGGCCAGTTATGTAAGAGCTTGAGGGTCCATATGGTTTGTTGCATAAGACGCCAAGGAGGAACATGGTTTGCCATTGCCTTGCAGCTACTCCAACTGTGAATTTAAAAAATGTGACCACGGTGTTATATTTGGGCAATGGAGTCAAGTAGTCCTGGATTTGAGTATCAGTTCCACCACTGGTTAGCTGTGTGGCCCTGGGCAAGTTGCCTAACCTCTCTGAGACTTAAACTCTCAAAGACTCAATTTCCCTCTATGCAAAATGGAGAAAACAGTACATACTTCATATAGCTGTTAAGAGGATGCAGAATTAATAATGCTAGTTATAATTTATTGAGTATCCAAAATTTGCAATACTGTGTGCTTTACAAATACTGCTTTGTCTAAACCTCCCAGAAATCCTTGGAAGTAGCTGTTACTCTTTTCACGTTTCAAAGCGGAAACTGAGGAGCAAAGTGATGGAATGGCTTCCCTCATCTAATAGGAAGCTGCCGAGCTAAACTTCAAACATATGTTCCTGCCAAGAAGAGGCATTGACATTGGGTCTCGCTGTCTCCAGTGCTGGTGAAACACTAGGTACATAACAGGTGCCAAGTAAATGTGATCCTAGACTGTAAGCTTCATAAGGCAAGGCATTTGGACAATTTTGTTCCCTACTGCATTCCCAGGTTTAAAAGCAGTGCCTGGTGCAAAGTAGGCATTCAATAATAACTTTTGGACTAAATAAATGGATTCTGCATTTATGGCATAGTTGTCACTTCTGGAGGTGGAACTGCTTGGGTTTGACTCCCAACTGTGTCATTTACTAGCTGTGAAAATAGCTAATTCAGTTAGTTTCCAGCACACTGTTCTCATCTGTATACTGCGATTACTGGTAACTTCCTCTCGATAACTGTCCCTTTCCCTGTTTTCTTCTGGATGCATAGATCAATCCTCTATCCCAGGCTTATTCATCTATACGCCACCAGATTTAAATTGAAACAAAACCCCAAACACAAAACTGCAACAATAAACTTACCTGTGCTTTCTGGAGCTACTATATGAACTTATCCTTACTAATGCAAATAGACGATAAGATTAATATGTTACCTTTATCAGAGGGCTTTGCATCTCAGCAAGTACATTCTTGAAATATGGTGATTTAACCCATGGCATAATTGCTTACTGGAAGAATTACACCCAACCTATAGGAAGTCACTACTAAGAAGGGTTCTTGGGTGTTATTTTGGCTCAGTGGAAAAGGTTGTGATCAATTGGTGATGCCTGCAGAAGCACAGAGGGAGGTGCTTGGGGCTTGAATGCCATCCTGGACTAAGCTGATCTTCCCATATTTTAGAGCTGAGGAAACTGACTGAGGCTCTATCAAGGAAAAGTGACTAGCTCAAAATAAATAATTAGGCTTCAGAAGCAGCAATCTTGGTTTTTTCTGATTCACAGTTCAGTGCTCTTGCCCTAATCTGCCAACCTACTGGTTTGGACCAAAGCTTATGGGAAAAAAAAAAAAAAAAAAAACAAAGAGGGGAAAGGAGAATTAACCTTTATGGAGCAACTACCCTAGGCTGGAGACTCTCCGTGAGACACTTTGAAAACATTTTCTTTCATCCTGTGATGTAGGCAACATGTCTCCCATTTTACAAATGAGGAAGCCGAATCTCAGAGAAGTGATGTAATTTACCCCAGGTCCCAGAGCCAGAGAGGGAAGCCTGACCTGACCTGGATCCTTATTCCTGTGTCTGGGGATAATCTGAACCCACACTCCAAGGCTGAATAGTTGTTCACCCCATAGGTTCAGAAGTTGAGCATCCCTGCTCTCCCACCTACAGAACCAACTGTGAAGCCTTGGGCAAGTGACTTGACTTCTTGGGGATAGGTTTTTCATCTTTAAATAAGGACAATCAGCGTAAGAATGTAATGAGGATTAAGTAAATTCGAGTACATAAAATGATGAATACCGGGCCTGTCCCATAGTAAGTACTTTTTAAATATTAGTTAAAAACAAACAAATCCAACACATGCAACCTCCCTCCAGTGCCTTGAGAGGGTAGAGGTGCTGGGATGGCCCACACAGGGCCCAGGAAGACTGCAGCCAGGCCCAGCTTCCCGGCGCCTTTGCTCCGTGTTTTGGCACAAGGCCCGGGACTGAGGAGTCCCCATTCCTCTCTCCTGTCAACTCAGCAGAACAAGCTGTTTCAAGGGAAGGTGGTTCCCCTTGAGAAAATGTTCTCGCACGCCCTGGAGGCTCTTGCCCTGCACGTCGGCAGCGATCAGCCCGGACAGGGCCTGGGCCCCACCCTGTGCAACCATTCTTTCAAAGTCTGTATCCTGCCAAGTCATAAAAGGTAGTGTGCGGTCTGGACAGCTGTGGTCTTCTAGCAGAACTCCCCTTTGCTAATGACTTTGAACCAATTTTGTCTCTGCGTGCCTCAGTTTCAGACCCTTTAAAATGAGGTGGTAATGGGCTGACTGTCAACTCTTTGGTAGGAAGGTTGAGAGAGACCACTGGAGACACTGCCTCTTCTACCTCATTTCCCATGCCCTCTGCAAATGTCTGCAGTCTGACCTCTATCCTTTGACGCCAAACAAAACCGTCCTGCCCAAGGTCACTGTTGTAAATCTAAATGGCACCCCTCAGCAGCAGTGGGAGCACTCTGTCCCTGCACATTCTCTGCTGCTGTGGCCTCTGAGTCCCTTCCTCCCTGTCTGGCCACTTTCTCATTCTCCTGTAAAGGATCCTTTCCTTCCTTTAGTCTTTAAATGCTGCAGTTTCTCCAAGGTTCAGTCCCCAGTCTCCTTCCTCCTCACTCCGTATACTGAAGTCACTCTGAGAGTATATGGAGTGAGGAGAAAGGAGGTTCTCCTGCACTGTGTATTCCTCATCCTCACCACCCAGTCATCCAACCTGTGATCTGGATCTCAGAGAATTGCACCGCCATTCATTCAATAAATGTGTAATAAACACCTTCCAGGTGCAGGTACTGTTCAAGGAATAAAGATTACAGCAAAGGAGAGGACATAGTCCCTGCTCTTACAGCACTTACACTGCTTCTACCAAGATGTCCAAGGGCCTGGGGCTCATTGCAACTCCCTTGTTCCTCACCCTCTTTGTGCAATTGGCCACCAAGTCTTGCCAATTCTGCTTCTATAGAATCACTTGAGTTGATTCCCTCTTTTCTGGGTGTTCTCATTGCCATGACTTAGTTCAGGCAACTGCTTCCAGCCTGGTCTCCCAGTGGCTCCAGCCTTGCCCCTTCCAATCCACTGTACACTGCAGCCGGAGCTATTTTTTTAAAACACAGGCCGGGCACAGTGGTTCACGCCTGTAATCCCAGCACTTTAGGATGCCAAGGTGGGCGGATCATGAGGTCAAGAGATCGAGAGCATCCTGGCCAACATGGTGAAACCCCGTCTCTACCAAAAATACAAAATATAGCTGGGCGTGGTGACGGGCGCCTGTAGTCCCAGTTACTCTGGAGGCTGAGGCAGGAGAATCCCTTGAACCTGGGAGGCAGAAGTTGCAGTGAGCCAAGATTGAGCGACTGCACTCCAACCTGGCGACAGAGCGAGACTCTGTCTCAAACAAACAAACAACAACAACAACAACAAAAACCCCCACAAATCTGGTTATGCTGCGCCTTTGCTTAAACCCTCCACGAGTCCTTCCCCTCACCTTAATGAGGAAGTCTAAGTCTCTTAGCTAGGTAGATGTGTATCAGTCAGGAAGGAGTCTATCAGAGAAACAGAATCAGTAAGAGATTAGGATTCTTTCTATCTATCTACCTATCAATCAATCATCTATCTTACCTATCTATCTACCTATCATCTGCCTTATCTATCTAATTTATCTATCTTATCTACCTACCTAACTACCTATCTAATCTACATATCATTGAATCTATCCATCTTTATCTATCTATCTATCTATCTATCTATCTATCTATCTATCTATCTGGAGATTTACTTCAAGGAGTTGGCTTCTGTAGTTGTGGGATCTTGTTAGACATGTCTGATATGTGCAGGACAGGTCAGCAAGTTGGAAACACTTGGACAGAGCTAAAGCTGCAGTTCACAAGCCGAATTCTTTCTCTCTCAGGTAAATCTCAGTCTTGCTCTTAAGGCCTATCAATGGACTGAATGAGGCCCACCCAGGTGATTGAGGACAATCTTCTTTACTTAAAGTCAACTGATTGTAGATATTAACCATATTCACAAAATACCTTCTCAGCACACCTGGATTAGTGTTTGATTGAATACCTGGGTACTATAGCCTAGCTAAGTTGACACATAAAACTAACCATCCTAACAGAGTGCTTTTGGACCTGATTCATAACCGTCTCGCTCACCTCTTTTCTTCCCACCCCACACTAAGTCTCAGTCATGCCTTGCAGTGTGCCCACTGGCCTTCTGCCACCTGTCCTTGCACAGGCCTAGAATCTTCCTCACCCCTTTCCTAGAGAACTTCTATTTGTCTTTAAAATCACTGGGATGCTTCTTCTTCAGGAAGCCTTCCCTGATTCCCCCCAACCCAACCCCTCCCATTCTGAGTTAAGCGCGTTTTCTCTGAGTTTGTAAAGCCCCTACTAATCACGTGAGATGGAAGCTGCTTTGGGGGCTGCAAGGTCTGCCTCAGTAGCATGTGAACAGCTCTAGAACAAAGACTTTCTATCACATCACTCTGGTAAACCCCACATGACACAAATCCCAATTAGCAGCAATGATCTCGTTTACTTGTGAATAAATCTCCCCTCCCTATTAGAATGAAAGCTCCATGGAGGTAGGAACCATATCTGTCTCTTTCAGGGCAGTATCTCTCAGACCTAACTGTGCCAGGCACATAGTAGATACTCAATAAATGTTTATTGAGCAAATTAATTAATAGTTGTTGTTTGAATGGATTCAACAATAAATGTTAATTAAGAATCTCCTAAGTTCTAGGCATTATTGGGGGCCTGGGAATATAATTCTCAAGGACAAGGATGCCCATCAATGATACACTAGAAAGAAAATGTGGTACATATACACCATGGAATACTATACAGCCATAAAAAGGAACAAGGTTGTGTCCTTTGCTGGGACATGGATGGAGCTGGAAGCCATTACCCTCAGCAAACTAACACAGGAACAGAAAACCAAACACAACATGTTCTCACTTACAAAAGTGGGAGTTGAACGATGAGAACACATGGACACATGAGAGGGAACAACACACACTGGGGCCTGTTGGGGGGCGGTGGTGGGAGGGAGAGCATCAGGAAGATAGCTAATGCATGCTGGGCTTAATACCTAGGTGATGAGTTGATCTGTGTGGCAAATCACTATGGCACAAGTTTATCTGTGTAACAAACCTGCACATCCTGCACATGTACCCTGGAACTTAAAAGTTGATTAAAAAAAAAAAGAGGGACAAAGTCCAGCTCTCATGGAGCTCACACTCCAAGGAGGGGTGACAGGCAGCAACTAAATAAACTTATAAGTGATCAGGATAGGAAAATTAAAAATGTAATATAACTAATTAAATAAAGGCACAAATGAATAAATGAATAATTGGAAATACCTATCTCTCATCTATTATTTATGTACCTACCTACCTACCTACCTATCTATCTGTCTGTCTATCTTCCCTTTCTTCAACAAGAAACCCACATTGGGAGAGGGTAGGAAGTAGTGATATGGACACTAGATTTAGATTAGGAATTAGAAAGATCATTCTTTACTGGTAGTATGTGTCTGGTTAAATAATCTAGGCCTGAGAATCTAGATCAGTTCTCTTATCTGTAATACAGGATTATGGCAACTGCTTTGTTTCTCACACAGGGCTGTCATTTCACATAAGGCAGCAAACATAAATGAACTTGGTACTTGGAAGCTCTGTACCAGTGTTAGGGGAGACTGTTGTTGATATTTGCAATTGTTGCAAGTGGAGCACTTTAGCTCCACCAGTTAATTGCATTGTTTAGTTGGAGAGAAGCAGAAAGGAATTTTGGCATGGGACAGACCTGAGTTTCAGTTCCACTTCAGCCACTTCATGTTGAGTTGTGTGACCTTAAACATGAATTATTTCATCTTCCTTGGGCTCGGTTTTCTGATCTGTGAAAATGGGGAAAGTAACTGCCCCCATCTAATAAGGCCATAAGGCAACAGCCAGGTTTAAACAAGGTAATCCATGTCAAGTGCTTGGCATAGAGTTAAGCCCATAGGAAGAGCTCAGCTAATATTAGCTACTAATAGTCATTCTGTCAATCATTGGTGGCTGTTCGTAAATGGAGCCATTCATGGTTCAATTTCTCAAGTCTCACTTTTCTGCCAGGAAACTTCCCAAGTCTTCATGCAGCAACACCTGTGATTATGCAAAACCACAATCAGCGTTCATATTCCAAACATAAACACATGGAGAATTCGCCCTTCAATCCTCTCCCTCCCCGTTTTTCAAAAAATAGTTTCTGGAACATAGAAAGATGAACTCTTCATTTCTCTAGAAAACAAGTGTTCCTGGTTTTATAACCATATAACCCTGAAACAGTTATGTTGTTTCATGTAATGCATTTTAGAAGTTCCATAAAGGAGTCGTTGTCAGGAGAAAACACAGCTGGTGCCCAATTAGAGAGGTGAACGAGACTAATGGACCAGCAGAACTCTTAATTAAGCTGGACCACAAACTGCAGGAGAGACGGCGGGTTGGAAACTGCAGTGGCCCACACACTCATGCAAAGGAATGAATGGGAAGGGCAGAAGATTTTCTTTAGAAGGCACAAAGTTGGCCACTTTGGTTACATGTGAATTCAAGCTTTTAAAAGCTGGCTTTGCAGAGGCCAACACCTGGTTTTGACTCACTCTGAACTTCTTTCTCTTCCCTTTCCCTGAGAAGTCTCAAGTTCTTTCACTTCTATTTGGGCATCAGCTTCTATCTTATTTGTCATTAGATTCTGTGCTGGGAAGATTCTGAAAGTGGACTGGAGAGCATCAACTTCAGGAACACCTCCAGGGACTGCCTGTCTGCATTTCTTTCCTGCAGCACTGCTCTCTTTAGACAACTCCTGTCTCCCTCAGCAATACTCCACTCACACCCAGCTTGCTCATTTTTGCCCATTGCTGCTGTCTTCTTTGCTCCCTCTTCCTACTGCGCCCTGTAGTATCCCAGTATTGTGCCAAATATACTCCACTTAAAACCTCACCTCTCTGCATGCCTCTGTCTCTGGATCTGAAGTGGAATCTGTATACCTTACTGTCCCCATGGAGATGGTTTGCTTTTCCGTATTTCACACACCTCAAAGCTAAGAAGCAGGACTGAGCTTCTTTTGTGTCCCCTAGTGCTACCTACACCTTAATCCTCTACCATCCTGTGACACACATACACCTGCTGCCACACATTTGGTAGTCACATCTGGAAAGAGATGCTGGATCTGCCATGCACTGAAGAGATGCTGTGTGTGTCTATTTGTGAGGTGGTATGAAGTGGAGCAGAGGTTCTCAAAGTGCAGCCTTGGGACCAGCTGCTCAATGATCACCTGGGAACTTCTTAGAAATGGAAATTCTTGGGCTCCACTCCAGACTGACTGAATCAGAAACTCTAGGGGAGGGGCCAAACATCCTGCTGTAACAAATCCTCTACCCCACCCCACCCCAGGCAATTCTAGGGGTTATCCATGTTGGAAAACCACCAGTGCAGCATTTAAGGGTATGGGTTCTAAAGCCGGTTTACCTGAGTTCAAATCCCACTTGTGACATACACTAGTGATGCAACCTTGGCCAACGTACACAATTCCTCTAGGCTTCTTTTTCCTCTTCCATAAGATGGGAATAAAAATGGTACGTCCCTACAGGGCATCAAGAGATGACTGAAGTAGCTATACGCCTAAAGTGTTTAGAACAGTGCCTAGCATATAATAAGCTCTCATGAACTGTTAGCTCTTATTATTATCATCATTAGATGGAAATCAGAAAAGACCCCGGTCCTTGAGTGTTTGTGTCTCTAGTCCTCCTGGTTGCTGTCATCTATGACAGGTAAGTGGCTCCCCCACACCTAGTGCTTCTCCAGCTTTCCACAGTAGAGGCATGTGGACCTCCACACATACTTTTTTGAAATCTTATATTTTATTTCCATGTTTGGTTATTAAAAAACATCATTTACAAATCTCATGTCCTGGTAAAATTTACACCCAAAGAAGCTGCACTATACTTCACCAGGGGCTTGTTCCATCCTTCCAGACCCTCTTTTTCCTAAGACTAGAAGTAGAGCTCCCTCTTTCCCACCTTTGACCTCCTCAACTCCAGGAACCTTTGTTTTATTCCACGACAGTCACCTGTACTCAGAGCCACACCCAGCTCTTATCTCAGCTGGCTACTGCGCCCACCTTTGAAATCTCAGATAGCAGGGTCCCACTCTGACCCCTCCCTCTTATCTTTTCAGAGCTCTCCTCAGACTGACTCACTGACCTCCTCCTGAATTCCAGACTCTGAACCCGTTTCTCCGTTCCTTCCCAGTCTTTCAAACCTTATTTGTTTCTCAGATTTGCAACTTGCCATGTCTCTTGCCCCTGCCACATTGATGGATGCATGGAGCGGGAGCAAGAAATAGACCTTTGTGTCTGCAGTCACCTAGAATTTTTTTTGTAATTCCTGCAGTATGATCTGGCTCATCTTGACTGGGGCACCTGCCTCCTAGGTGCATCTGAAGACCAAAGAGGTCATGTACACAGAGCTTTAAGCTCAGCGCCTGGACAATAATAACCGCTCAAGAAACATTAGCTATTACTCTTACCCACCAAAATCACAGGGTAAGGCCACACACTGCCCTGTAACGTGTTTGCAATTGCGCAGTCAGATCCCTTCTCTATGCAATAGTGATTCCTATTATTTGTTATCCCACCAAACCTTCAGCCTTTGTAGAGAAAATAGAGGTCATCAGGTAGGCACTGTTTCAATAATTCTCATCCAAATTTATCTGCAGGTTTCCTTTCTGATCAATTTTCTTCCTATTTTAGAAGCAGTTAGGTATCTCCTGACCATGAGAACTGGAGGACAGAAGGTGGGGTGACTTTTAAGGCCAGGAAAGGTTGAATATTCATTCATTCATTCACTCATAAACTCCTAGTAAGAAAGGGTCTGGGGCCTGGAGAAAGGTGATTTGAAGATTGAGACCTAAAGGGACAGCTATGTCAGATCTATTTTTCTTTCCCAAATAGTTCCCCCTGCTCCCTATGCTGTCTTTTGTTTGCCATTCTCCCTCCCCACCAGTTACATGAGTAGTCAAAGCTGGGAGATGGGGAGGAGTGGACTGAAGCTCATGAATTAGGCCATCCTGTCACAGTCTTGGCTTGCAGGGGGAAAGGAAGAGAAGGCTAGTGAAGGTCATTGAGGAAAACCTCAGGAAGGAGGTAAAGCAGGGACTATCCTTCTAGAACCTCTATCGACTCTCCTGGCTACGTGAGCAGTTGACCTACGTGCAAAGGAAGGCCTGCATGCTTCCCCCTCTCCAGACAGGTTTCTCTGGAACCCCAACAGACAGACAGACAGTGATCTTTCTCCTCTCCAGACATCCTCAGCCGCCGCCGCTGACTCAGCCTCCCCGCCCTCTCCGTGGGTGGAGTAGGTAGGCAGCCCAGTCCCTGGGGTTGGAGCTGTAGGTGACATAAGGGTAAAGTCGCAAACATCTGCAGATATGAGACCTTTGATTTCTCCCCAAACCCCAGAACATTCACAACTCTCTCTCCTTTACCTGTCAGTCAGCCCCACCTTCGAGTTCCAAACCCAGACAACCTTCAGTTCCTTCTGTAGGAGATTGGAACACAGTGTCTCTGGAGGCACAGGAGGCCCCAGCTGAAATGGCCTTTGGGACTAGCTAGCATTCCCTTTGAGGAGAAACAGGACTGCCCACCCATTTCAGAAAAGCCCAGGAGTCCTGGCTACAACATCTGAAAAGAGAGCAACTGACATCCTAGACGACTTACTTGTTCAGCACAGCAGACACCGCACCTCGGGTCTATAAGAAAATGTTTTCTTATAGAATAGTAAGATCTTTGCCTTTATGTCAATGTAGTTGTAAAGTATAATTTTATGCACACACACATACATGCACACTCTTCTGGAGAAAAGAGTCCATACAGGCAAAATTGCCTAGGGCCTGTGAAAATCATATTGCAGCCCTGCTCATATCACCTCGCTAGGACTCAGTTTTCTCTTCTATAAAATACAGATCATAACACTTTCCACACCATTCCACCTCCAGTTTCACCAGTGTTCTGCCTGAACATCATTGACCTTAACATTTTCATATTTGAAACGTTTGGAAGCCCCCCACATATATAATATGTAACAGCCAGATTCCTTGGTGTTGCATTTGAAGCCTTTCACTATTTTCGTCTTTGAGCTTCTACCTTGTACACAACTCTCCAGCTGGGAACATCAGACCTCGTGCTGGTTGTTCTCAGAAGAGGCTGAGCCTTGGATTCCAGCATGCCTTTGCACACTCAAAGCCCTTTTGCTTAAAAAGCATTCCCCTCCTCGTCTCTGCCTGATGGTCTCCTATGACAGCACAGCTATTGAATTTGCAGCATCCAGTGAAAACTGAAAATGTGGGGCTCCTTGCTCAAAAATCATTGAGAATTTCAAGACGGTAGAGCAGAACATTCAATCATGTACAGGGCTCTTCATGGCCCTGTGGGCCTGCCCGCGAAGCCGTCTCTGCCTGCTCCTTTTCGGAGATCCCCTCAAATGTCACCTGATCTTTGAAGCAGGTTTTGCTCTCCAAGACCAACAGCAGGAAGACACAAAACGAAGCACTTCTGTTCCAGGCATCATGCCAAGTGCTTTACAGACCAGGCCTCATTTAATCCTCACAACCACTCCACGAGGTAGGTCGTATTATGGTCTCCATTTTGCTGATGGGTAAACTGAGGCTCAACAAGCAGGTGACAGAGTTGACATTTAAACTGAGGCCTGCCTGAGCTTAGAGCTCATGCTCTTACCTATCAGGCTTCACCAACCCTTTCCACCACATGGCCTTTCAGTCTTGCTTCTGCTCTCCAATTTATAGAGACCCTAGGGCCTGGTCCTGTTCCTTCAGTCTCTGAGCATCCACCCGCTTTAGCATGTCTGGTCCCAAGGGGCCAGTGGCTTTCCCAGCCTAGAGTACCTTCAGGTTTTCCAGGAGATATGTGAGGAATTGAAACCCATTTTCCTTTGGGAATTATCGGTCATCCCCACATCCCCTGTGTCCCCAAGTCCAGTCCATTTGGTTTCTTTAAAAGGTATCTTGAGCCCCATGCCTCACTACCAGTGCCAGTGTTAGCTCAGGCCTCTTTATCCTCTGCTAGGCCTCAATGTCCCCTTCACTAGCCCTTCTAAATGCAGGCCTGACCATATCACCCCTTCTTAAAATCCTTCAGTGGCTCCCCACTGCCCTCAGGTCCCTTCACCTGGCACACAGGACCCTGCGCACCCCTTGACTGGAACCCTTCCACATGAGCATCACTAATTAATTACTTACAATTTCCAGAAGGAGTCATGTCTTGTCATGCTCCCGTGACTGTGCACTTAATGTTCTCTTACCAGGAATCTCTTCCCAGAACACTTGGAAAACTCCTCCTAACGAGCCCAGGCTCATTTAGCATCACCTCCTACAGGAAGCCTTTCATGACTCCTGGCTCTTCCAAAGGCTGAGTTCCCATAATGTCCAGGCTCACTTCTGGCCCATCACTTACTGTATTTACTCCAACTGGGCTGAGGGCCCTTTGAAAGTAAAAATTGTATCCAAGTCATCTCTGCATCACCAGCATGGGACCGCTTTGGCATCTGGAAGCACACAGTAGGTGTTTTCTGAGTAAAATCTGCAGATGAATGGTGCTTACCTGTCTGGCATCAGGGATGGCCTTGCCACATCCTGGGGACAGCTACATCTTGGCAGCAGACAGAGAACAAACATCCAGGTGAGAGCAGAACCACTGAGAGCTCCAGAAGGAAGCAAGATGGATGACTTGATTACCTGATGTGCTTGAAGATTCTGAGAGCAGACTTAAATTTCTCACTGAGGGGAGAAGGATGTGTGTGCCTAGGAAATAAAGCTAACAGATTTTTTTAAATGAGGCATCAGTTTCAGTGAAAAGAGTAAGTCATATAAAAGCAAAAATGTAATCATGATACAATGTGGCTTAGCTGTGATTTATATGGTCGCAATGCTATAAACACCAATCTAACAAAAGGAGTGTTATAACTAGATTGGAAAGTTGGGAAAGGTACACTGTTTCCATGATAAAAGAGAGCTAAGTCCTTCTCTTTTGTAATAGAAATTCAATAGGCCATATTGCTAATGAAAAAATTAAGAAAGATGTGTAGACATAGTATTTAGAAACACAGACTTAAATACTGGAAGAAATATTGAACAGTGGCTGTCTCTGGGTGGTAAGATTTGGGAGTGGAGGGAAATGGGCTTTGTAGAACTCTCTGACTTTTTGAACTATGTACATAATGTTGGTAAGACACAAGTTTAATTTTTAAAATACTGCTTGTGGTTTGAAGGCAGGAAAGTGTTGCAAGGCAAGCACCTCTGTCCAATCAGTCTGACTAATCTCCCTGAAATGCCACCTTGGGCAGTTCATCAGAACCCGCTCAGGCCCAGGAACTGGACTGGGCTGGTCCGCCTTGCAATGCCCTCTGTGGCCTGGCCCCACCCTCCCATGCACATGCCCTTTGCACCTCATTGACTGGAGTCCTGCCATTTCTCCTGCAGATGCTGTATACCTCTTACCTCTAGGCTTTTGCCTAGGCTGTGCTCCTGCCTCTGCATAACACCTTTCCTCACTCTGCCCTCCCAGCTCCTTCCTCCAGCTGCCTGGGACAAATGTGCTTGCTTTCAAGGGAGCAAGGGAGTGCTTGCTTTCAAGGGACAGCCCTGCATTCAAGGGAGATTTTATTTGCTGCTTTCCCCTGAGCCTTTCTGCCCCTGCTCACACAGTTTGAGTAAGAAGCCCTAGCAAGTTATGTTGCAGGCTTACCTCTTCTGTCTCATAGTTGAGGGCCTCTCCAAGTCTTTATCTTTGTCTGGAAAATCGAGATCTTCAGGCCTACTTGCCAGGATGTTTGTGAGAGTAAGTTGTTGTGATGTTTATGAGAGATCTCAAGCTAACCACCCCATTTCCAGTCCTCTCTTCTTTTGAAAAATCTCTGCCTAATAGCAGCCGTAGCTGCAGCAAGAGCCAATATTTATAGAATGTTTACAGTGTGACAAGCACTGCACTAAGTCATGCATTGTCTCATTTAATTTCCACAGTAGGTAACATGGTCCTCATTTTACAGATGAGGAAACAGAAGCTCATGGAAGGCAACTTGAAGGTGGATCTACATGTCCCTCCCCTACATTAGACCACAAGAGTCTCAAAGGCAGGGAGAATTATACACTCACGTTTATAGCCGCATTATTCACAACAGCCAAAAGGTGGAAGCAAGCCAAGTATCCATTGATGGATGAATGGATAAACAAACTGTGGTATATTACATACGATAGAATATTACTCAGCCTTAAAAAGAAGGGAACTTCTAAAACGTGCTACACATGGATGAGCCTTGAAGACATTATGCTAAATGAAATAAGCCAGACACAAAAAGACAAATAATATATGATTCTACTTATATGAAGAGCCTAGAGTAGTCAAGTTCAGAGACAGAAATAGAATGGTGGATGCCAGGGGATGGGGGAAAGGGGTCCAAAATTTCACTTTGGGAAAATGAAAGTTTTGGAGATGGATGGTGGTGATGGCTGCATAGCAATGCGAATGTACTCAATGACACTAAACTATACTTTTAAAAATGGTCAAAATGATACATTATATATATTTTACCACAAATATATATGTATATATATTTTTTTCTTTTTTTTTTTTTTTGAGATGGAGTCTCACTCTGTCACCCAGGCTGGAGTTCAGTGGCACAATCTCGGCTCACTGCAACCTCTGCCTCCCAGGTTCCCCTGCCTCAGCCTCCCCAGTAGCTGGGACTACAGGCACCTGCCACCACGCCCGGCTAATTTTTTGTATTTTTTTTAGTAGAGACAGAGTTTCACTTTGTTAGCCAGGATGATCTCAATCTCCTGATCTTGTGATGTGCCTGCCTTGGCCTCCCAAAGTGCTGGGATTACAAGCGTGAGCCACTGCACCCGGCCAAAAACATTCTTTTTAAATGTGGTTAGAGACAGAAAGTAGAACAGAGATTACCTGGGGCTGGGGGGATGGAAGAAAGGTCGGTTTTTGTTTAACGGGTAGAGTTTTTTTGCTGTGGATGACAAAAAATTTTGGATGTAGATAGAGGTGATTCACACTACGTTGTCAATGTGTTTAATGTTCCTGCATTGGACAATTACGAATGGTTAAAATGATAAATACTATGTTATGAGTATTTTCCCAGAATTAACAAAAAATGGAAGGGAGACCCTGTGGCTCTTTGGTTTCTCTGGCCCTAGAGTCTGAAGCAGGATTTGGCAGACAGTAAAGGTTTCCTTGAGAGCATTTGTCAATTTGAATAGGCTTCTGTTGGAAGGCTGCCCACAGGAAGAGAACCTGAATAAGAAGGAACAAGATCAGGACACCCATCTTGACTCGGTTTTTTGGCTAATTCTACCTTCCCCCTGGTCAAAAGTTCCATGGATATATGGAATCCCCCAAGACCGAGACTCAACTGGAATAACATAGACAGCAGCTATTAATTGCTAGGCTTTTTGCATACACATAATTGTAGCTAACAATTATTGAGTACAGTCATTGCCTCAGGGAAATTGGTTCCAGGTCTCTTGTGGGTACCCAAATCCAAGGATGCTCAAGTTCCTGAGAAAAAATGGGGTAGTGTTTGCATATAACCTACTCACATCCTCCTGTACACTTTAAATCATCTCTAGATTACTTGTGACACCTAACACAATGTCTAGACATCACTTGTGTGGATTTAACATAGTACTTGGTACATGGCAAATTCAAGTTTTGCTTTTTGAAACTTTGCAGCTATTTTTTTCCTGAATATTTTCAATCTGCAGTTGGTGCAATTCATAAATGCAAGACCCCATGGATCCAAGAGGCCGACTGATACTGTTCTAAGCACTTTTCATGCCCTACTACAATACCTATGGCATTGTCACTATTATAATCCCCATTTTGTGGCTGAGAAAATGGAGACCTAGATTGACTAACCTGGGAGAAGTCAATAGCCAGGCTTCAGGGAGATTCAGATTTGTCCCCAGATGGTCTGGTTTGCTTAATGATCATGGTACTTGCCTTGGCATCTGCTCTGATGGCCCCAGCCTTTCTGCATTTCCTTCAGCCCTGTTCAGGAGGGCAGGAGAAGGCCCTCAAAGGGAGGAGGAAAGTTAAGGGCTTCCAAGGCAGGAGGCTTCTGAGGCAAGAATATGGGCTTCACATTGGTACAAGCACAGGCTTGGGCATGGATCAGGATGATTGAGTTCAAGGGCTGGCCTGGTATTTGTTGGTCACGTGGCCCTGGACAAGCTACTTCACCTGCGTAATCCTCTGTGTTCTCGTCTGTAAAGTGGCGACAGCAGTGGTATCCATCTCACTGGGTTTTATGGGGATTAAATTAGTAAACGTAAACCTGCTAGGGAGAGTGGTGCCAGGCATGGCAAGCCCCACTGGCAGGGAGCTAGGATTGTGCTTGCGAACTTCCTGGAGTGATGTTGGGCAACTTCTCTTTCTCCCTGAGCCCCGCTGATCTCAGGTATGAAACAGAATTACTGAAACTAACTCCACAGATTTGTTGCGAGGATTAAACAAATGCTGTGTTTTGTATTAATATCTGTTTATAAAGTTAACTTGTTCTCAAAAGTATTTAAGGTGGTTAACAATATAAGATTAGTTTTAATTTGAAAAGAAATAATTTGAGACTAAGAGAAAGGGATGATAAGAAAAAAGAACACCTACTATGTACCCACAAAAACTGAAAATAAAAAAAATTAAAAATAAACACATATTTTTAAAAAAAGAAGAAAAAACAAAAATGAGATCCTTTTTAAAAAGGCCTGGCTGCCCTGGCATGTATTAGGCACTCTATAAACATTTGTTGTTATTTTCCCAGCTGTGATACCTAGTCCCAGTGGTTCTAGCTACTCAAGATATAGTTAATTTCAGGCTGATTTAACATTACAGGTGTCAGGGAGGATGCAGGGTATCAAAATGTACTCTTCCTGGCAAAGGGAAAATGGAGATGAACTTTAAGGATTCCAGTCCCATCTCTAGCTTCAGAGAAGTTCAGATTTTATTTACATTATACCTTGGGCTTTTGGTATAATTGCAATTGATGGAAGGGTTCTACTCAAAGAACAAAAGAAAAGAAAGACAAAGTAGGAAAATAAAAGAGAGGAAATATGCTGATTACTCTAATTCCCTATTTACAGAGACTATACTGAGACCCAGTAAAAAAGGGAGCTAAACACAATTGGCTATTTATATTTTTGTGAGGTTCTTCATAGGGAGAAACCCACCAGTCACAAAATTAATCCTTTACCAAATCATCTTCGTTCAGCAACACTTACTGAGCACTTACTTTGTGCCTGCCATTGTCCTAGGAACCAAGCTATGAATTAGACACATTTCTGCACTCAAGAAGCTCACAGTCTAGAAGTGGGGTCAGAGTGAAAGGTGCTACCCCAGGGTTGCAGTCCGTTGATAGGGAAGTCAGCCTAGCTTGAGGGGTCCAGGACAGCCTCACAGAAGAAAGCCTCACAAAAAAGAGGATACTGAGTTGTATCTGGAAAGAAGAGCTGGGTTTTGTCAGGGAGCCAGTGTAGAGAGAGGGTCAAGATGACCTGAGTTAGATCAGACATTGAGTGTCTTATTTCATTTTGCAGATGATAAATTGTGTGTCCTGATTCTGGATTCAGAAAATATAACACTTTTTGGTGGTTGGTATTATTATGGTAACATTAATGTCCACAGAATCTGGAATCTCAGATTTGGAATGATGAACTTCAGGGCCCTTCAGGTATATCCACTTACGCAACAGACCATGAACAGTGTACCATGAACAGAAGATGTAGTTCCTATTCTCTAGCAATCTGGCCATCCTGGTGTTGCCGTCAGCTGCCTTAAGTGTGCTGCAGGATGTCTTACAGGACACAACTTCTGGCTCTTACTAGATAATAATTGTTCATAAGTATTGAGTGTCTAGTTTGTGTAATGAGTTTTACATACTGTTGTTTCATATACTCTAAAATGTAACATATCTTAATTTCAGAGATGCTGAAATCAATAATTTAAGATCTATAAGATATGGTACAGTTATCTTTAATTTTTTTAGCAAACAGGTAGTAACTACATGTACATATTGAAAACTAAGGCTAAGTGAGGCGCTACACCTTGTCCTTAATATCACAGTTCATAATTGCCAGAGTTGTGTGCTTCAAAGGCCCTTTATCACCCACCCGATGGCCCCCATTGCCATTTTGAGTACTCAGGATACCCCTCCTTTTCTTTTCTTCCTTTCTTTCTTTCTTTTTTTTTTTTTTAAGAGGTGGGGGTTCACTGTGTTGCCCAGGCTGGTCTCCAACTCCTGGAGTCATGCTATCCCACTGCCTCGGCCTCTCAAAGTGCTGGGATTACAGGTATGAGCCACCACGCCAGCCAGGATACCCTTATCATTAACTTTAAAATTCTGTCTAAACTTTCAGTCATTTTTGCCACACAGGTAAACCTCTGCCCCCTCCTCTTGCTGCCGTTCAACCTGGAAATATTTCAGCTTTGCTTCCTCTTCCTAGTATTTGTTGAGTGAGCAGACTAGTTTTTCCCCATAATTTCATAAATTTCCAAATTAACCAAGTGTTTCCATGTGGCCCATCTCCTGGAGTCGGTCACTTGCGTGGAGTGCGCCTACGTTCCTTGTAGACCTGGGTACCTCCTCGCGCCTACGTTCCTTGTAGACCTGGGTACCTCCTCAAGAAGTTTTGCGTGTTTGGTGCCTCCTTCTTGTTCCCCTTCTTCCTTTTGTTTTTCTTTTTTTTTCCCTCTATTGTTGCACTAATACAAGATGAGGTTCTGAGGCCCCCAGCAGAGCTCTCTGCTGTCATTCGTGTCACGGAACCAGGGAAAGTCAGACTGGCCAGTAGGAGAAACATTGGTTTGAAATCTACTGGAGACCTGTGTTCTGTTTGTGCTTGGGTTTGGAAGGAAGATGTGTGTATACTGATCAGATAGAAACTAGCCAGATAACAAATTCAAAAAATGTGTAGGCGGGGTGCGGTGGCTCATGCCTGTAATCCCAACACTTTGGGAGGCTGAGGTAGGCAGATCATGAGGTCAAGAGATTGAGACCATCCTGGCCAACATGGTAAATTCCTGTCTCTACTAAAAATATAAAAATTAGCTGGGTGTGGGGGTGTGTGCCTGTAGTCCTAGCTACTCAGGAGGCTGAGGCAGGAGAACGCTTGAACCCTGGAGACGGAGGTTGCAGTGCACTACACTCTGGCGATAGAGTTAGACTCCGTCTAAAAAACAAACAAACAAAAATACTGTGTAGAGTTTCTAGCTCATTCAGAGATACAGTACAGCCATGCCTCACTTATGACAAGGATATGTTCTGAGAAATGCCTTGTTAGGAGATTTCATTGTTGTGAGATCATAGAGTGTATTTACACAAACCTAGATGGGATAGCCTACTTTACACCTAGGCTATGTGGTATGCCCTATTGCTCCCAGGCTGCAAACCTGTGCAGCATGCTACTGTACTAAATACTGTAGCCCTTTGAAACACAATGGTAAGTGTTTGTATATCTAAACATAGAAAAGGCACAGTAAAAATACAGCGTTATAATCTTAGGGGACCATTGTCATATATGTGATACGTTGTTGACTGAAACATCATTGTATGGGTACATGTCTACAGTTAATTCTCACAGAAACTCTTGGAGGTAGCTGCAAGAGCTGCTAGAGACTTCGATTAGAGTCATTATATATGGACCCTCATGAATCAGAGGAAGAACGAGGCCTGGAGTCATGAAGGGGCTTGACTGAAGTCACAAGGCTCACGGTAGGACCAGTATCAAAATAGACCCCAATGTGTGGCAGGTAAGTGGCCAGATTGAAGGAGTAGCTAACTGGGTGCGTTATAAATTCCTGGCTCCTTCCCCCTGCAGCCCTGCAAATCTTACTGCTGGGACTACCAACACGGACATTCCCCTGCCCATATCCCTTGGGCTTTTGCTGGGCTATTAGAATCAAGTTCTCCCTATTCTTAGCTCCCCTCTGACTTTGTGCCTTGGACTTGCAAGCTGGTCTTTTGCCTGATGAAGATGATCTTGTTAAATCTCTATAATGGAAACCAGGACTGTGTTAGAACCCCAGTACCTACCTTTCCCTCCAGCCAGTTTCCCAGAAGCTAGAATTTGGTCCCTGCTGCCTTTTTCCTAGCTCTTTCCTATCACCTGCCATGAGACCTGGTAACATGATGTTTTCCTTGCCCCTGGGGATACCTCTGGCAGTGTTGCCAAACTACCTAGATTGATATTTACTACTCTCGGCCTGAACTCCCTATTGGCACTATACCTGGGGCAACTGGGGATCACCAGTTCTGCTCGCTCTCAGCGTCCTGAGTCCTCTTCTCCCCTGTCCCTCCTGGACATACCTGATACTGACACATAAGATGGCTTTTCAAGCTTGCTATCTGTTTGACTTTTGCTTTTGAAAACTGTCTTTCCTCTTCCAGTCCATCAGTGCTTATTGGATTATTGACTCCCAAAGGCAGTGGTTCTCAAACTTAAGAGTATTTTGGAAATATCTGGAGAGCTTGGTAAATAGCTCTGCACCCAGAAACTCCGGTTTAGTGGATCTGGAGACAGGCCTTGGAATATACATTTTTAATGAGGCAGATGCTAAGTGGACCAAGCTTGGAGAGATAGAAGGTAGGCACTATGGGAGTTAATAACAGGAATCTCACACATGGGTATTTTATGTCAATTTTCAAGATAATATTAGTTCATCTACCCCAATCTTGTGTTAGAACAAAACAAAGCAATGAAACAATACAAAATGCCTCCATGAACTAGCATAGAAAGTAAGGACTCAGGAGTCAGAGAATTCGGACCTCCACTTACTAACTAAAAGACCTTGGAGGAGTCACTCAATCTTTCTAACATTGTGTTTACTCATCTATTTAATGGAGATCTTAATTCCTTAGAGCCTTTTTGTGAATATTGAATGAAAAATTGTGAAATGCCCATTTTACTATCCAATACATGTTTGGAGAATTAAGCAAGAAGTAAAGCTAATATGTTTGGACCTCTCTCTGTTTGCCAAGAAGTAGGCTAGGGGCTTTATATGAACTCAATTATCCAATCCTCATAGCAGCCTGTGAGGCAGGGTTATCAGTCCTCCACTTGGAGGCTTGCTGACATTATGTGACTTTCCCAAGGTCCCTAAACTAGGGGCAGTGCTGAAATTCAGACTCCGGCTGCTCTGACTTTAGAAATGGAACTCTGAGCTGCCATGTTATCGTGCCACTCCAAGACATAACTGATATAGTCCTTAAAACAACTCCTTTGGCGTTTGATCTCCATCTCTGGTATCACACTGTAGAAGGGTCGTGGGCCTGGGAATAACGAAAATGGCAATCCTGGTTCCTCCACTCATAGCTGTGTGATTGAGGGCAAGCCTCTTCCCCTCTCTGCACTGAGGAGACATGATTCTACAGCTAGACATCCACTGTGATGTCCTAAAGGAAGCAGCTGCAGGGTTGGAAGCAGAGGTGGGATTTGGCATCTCCTCATTCCCAGCCTCTGGTTAGGGAGTCCCTGAGGCAGGTTCACTCAGTCTGTCCTCTCCTTCAGCTCTGGGTTCCAGGACATGCTTCCCAGGAGAGGGGCATGGGTAGGAACGCCTGTGCCCTGTGGTGGCAGGATGTAACATCTGCTTCCAGGGGGATGGGACAGCCCAGGAGGTTAGCCCCTCCTGGGGGATAGATAGGTGATGGCTCTCTCCTTTTTAACTCCCAGTGCCTACTGTTATGGGGGAAAATCAGAATACAAATACACCAAAACAGTAATACGGGCTGGCCATGCAGATCACCTACTTAGCTGCTATGGGGAGAGAATGTTTGCTCTTCCTGTTGGCATAGAACATCAAAAACAACCACAGGGCCAGGAAATCAACTAGGTTAGAATAAGAGGAAACCTCAAACCAGAACCCTTCCTGGCAGTGCAGGGCAGAGGTTATTAAGAGTGTGGACTCAGAAGTCAGACTGTCTTGGGTTCCGGCCCTTGCTCTGCTACCCACTAACAGTGTGACCTTGAGCAGGTCATTTGTTGACTTAGTGTCAGTTTCCTAATTTGTAAACTGTGGATAATAATGATACCTGCCTTGTGAGTCTCTACAGAGCAAACACAAGTAAAGACAAAGGTGTGCCACATGGTAAATATGTGGTAAACACATGTTCTTGTTCAAGCCTGAGCTACCACTTTGAGGGACTTGGTCTCCTCCTCCTTCATCTAATCCAGTTCTTCAAACTTTACTGAGCAGTTGCCAGCTGCTGGGTAGAGTTTTGAGCATCAGGTATACAGGCATACATAGACATAATACTTGGCTCAACAGATTTAGTCTCAAATTTTCAAAATCCTTGTTGACCTTACCACCCACATACAAATAACAGTAATGATGATGATGATAATGCACACCGCGTGCCATTTACTAGACAATAATTACATGCAGGCTCAGGGCTGGACACTATATATCCATTATTGCAGACATTCTTTACAAGCCTTTGGGATATGTACTAATATTTCCATTGATGAAGGCAACTGAAGCTGGAGGAGTGAAGGTGATTAAGTTACCTGCCAAAGGTTCTGCAGCTGATGGACTGGAATCCCAGCTCCTTCAGATTCTATAACAAGGTCTTCTCCTCACCAAGCTGCCTCCTTCCAGTCTCAAAGCCTCACAGGCAGACTGGCATTTCTGAATTTAATTCCCACAACCACTCTGAGAGGCAGAGACCTTTATTATCATATTCGTTTTCCCAACAACAGAAGTAGGAGCAGGTTAAGCAGTTTGCCAACTATAGCTTAGCTAGTGAGCTGTAAAGACTCTGTGTGTCTTAAGATCAAATAAAAGGCAACTCTGAGGCTGCCGCTTGGTGAGAAGCCTTCTGCAGAGGCGAAAAATATGTGCAAACAAAACCAACAGCTTTCTTTATGTTCCCCAAAGTTGCTAAAAATGCCTGCGGGTTTGCACACAAGCAGACGTGCTCACAATGCTGGGTGGCTGCTGTCTTCTTGGCTCCAGCAAAAGAGACCTGGCAGGTATTTCTCACATCTTTGTTAAACATACACATCAGACAAGGGAAGGAGTTCCAAGGTAGTCCCAGGGTGTGGATTTCTGCCAAGTTTCCCTTTATTTGTTGTTAACTTAGAGAGTGAGAGAGAGAAAAAAAAGACACCTCATGGATAAGCCCACAATTCCTGAGGTAACCTTTGTGAAAAATGTCTTCCCTCTACTTGGAATCAGTCATCCCTGATCCTGACTGGGGAGTCTTTTACCTGTCAGCTCTGTGACTTTTTCCAGGTTGCTTAGCCTCCCAGAGCTAATCTCTGTCTGTCCATCTGTAAAATAGACATGGCAATCCCTCCTGTAGGAATGTAAGCTCCACGAAGGCAGGCATAGTTGTGTGTTCTGTTTACACCTGCATTCCAGTGCCTAGAACAGTGCCTGACACAGGGTCAGTGAATGAGTTAATGAATGAATGAATAAATGAGTTGCTATTTTTGCAGAGTTGTGAGGTTGAAATAAGATCATGAATGGGAAATTGCTTTGCAAACTGCAAATTGCTATACAAATATGAGGATTTATTATTATCACAGAACATTGTCTGAGTTCTGTTAAAGAGATTTATCCAGTCAATCAATCAGTGAGTGCTTCCTAAGCTTCCTCTTGGGTCTGACACTGGGATACAGAGAAAGAGGGGGCCTGGTTCATTCCTTCAAGGGCTCGCAGTCCAGTAGGAGGATATGCAAATGAATCAGGCACTGAAACAGAATATAGGTAAGCACAGGGTGCTAAGGGGACAGACAGAAGGGACTGAGTTCCCACACTAGAAAGGAGTGGGTCAGGGAACTTTCTGGAAGAGGCGTTCGGGGCCTCACTCTGCCCAAGGGCAGAAGCTGAAGGGAGACTTTCGGAGACATCCTCCCAGGTTGACTCACCGGACACACGACGGGGTGAGCCTGGAGATGGAAAGGTGACTGAGAGTCAGGGAGGGCCTGGAGGGCCGAGGTGCTTATCAGGAGGGGCCTCCTGGTGGAGGAGAAGGCATTTAGGGGCACATGCTGGAAGAGCATGGCTGGGCTTGTGGGCAGGGCAGTTCCCCTGGGGGATGAGTGGAGACCATACCCTGTGAAGCCAAAGTCCCCAGGTGTGGTCTGCCTTAGAAGGCACTGAGGAGGACCATGGCTTCTGGAAGAAGGTGACATATGCAGCCCAGGGCAGCCTCAGCTGCGACAAACTCTTCAGTGTGTTCTTTTCTCTTTTCATTTGTTCATTCGTCTGACAAATACTGGGAAAGGCTGTGGAAGCCTGTCCACTGGGCACCAACAGGAAAGCACCCATGAGAAGCGGCAGCTTCTTCCCTCAGAACCTATAGAGGAAGACAAAAGCCAACAGAAAATTTATCACCTTACCAAATGTTGCCTGAATGCTGACTATGCATAGCTGGTGGGGCCTTAACCCCCCAGTTAAGGTTGGAGGCCTTAACCCTCCAACCCCCTTGCCCCAGTACACACACACTGGCATGGCACTCAGATTCCAGAGGGGGCTGGCAGGGAGGTAAGTGAGGGAAACACCCGAGGTGTCAGGATGGGGGAAGAGCCAGGAGAAAATGAAAGTGGAAGAGGGGAGAGAGGGTTGGAGGGTGAGGGAATGCACATTGAAGTGGGTGATCAAGAAGGGCCCGCTGGGAAGATGCCCAGAGTGAAAGCAGGAGTGGAGCTGGGGAACCTGTGCATGGCCTCTGATGGGGGAGCAGCAGCCTCCTTTCTGAAGCAGCAAGGAGGCAGTGTGGGGGCGCAGAAGTGGAGGCAGTATGAAAACAGGGATCTGCGTGGTGCAGAGAAAGGGGAAGTAGATCGTCCAGGACCTCATGAGTCATTTTGATGACTCTGGCTTATATTATGGTTGTGATGGGAGCCTTTGGAGGGCTCAAACACAGGAGTGACTTGGTGTGACTCCTGCTCTAACAGGATTTTTCTGGGGACTGTGTCGATAACACAGTGCAGAGGAACAAGGATGCACGGAGACCTGTTATGAAGACCCAGGGACAACCCAGGTGAGGGTTATGGTGCTCAGACCAGGTGGCAGAGATGGGAAGAAGTGGGCAGACCCTGAACATCTTTTGAAGGAAGAACAGACTATATTTTCTGACATTGAAAAGAGGGTGTAAAAAAGAGAGAAGAGTTAAGAATACCTCCAAAGTTCTGTACCTGAGCAAATGGAAAGTTTGACAGGCCATTAACTGAGATGGGAGATGGCAAGAGAGGCAATTTGGAGGTGTTGGGGGAGATAGAAGGCAGGAAATTGATTTTAAAAAATTACTTCTGAAATGTTCTGCGGTTAAAGAAAACCTACTTTAAATATAAAGATATAGATAGATTATAGGGACTTTCTATAATGATAAAAGGGTCAATTTACCAAGAAGATAAACATTCATATATGCTATGTAACTAACAAAGATCCAAAATAAATGAACCAAAAACTGAAAGAACTAAAAGGAGATACCGAAAAATTCAGTTATAATTAGGAAACTTCAAAATTTTCTTTCGCAATAATTTGATAAACAAATAGATGGAAAATCAGCAAAGATGCATAAAACCTGAATAACGCTATCAACTGATTTAATATAATGGCCACCTGTGGAACATGCCACCCATGAACAGCAGAATACTTTTCACGTGCCCACAGAGCATGTACCCAGATAGATCATATTCTGGGCCACAAAATAAACTTTTACAATTTTTAATAAATTAAAGCTCCACAAAGCATGTTCTCTGGTTATACCAAAATTAAACAAGAAATCGAGAATAGAAAATTCTCAGATATTTAGAAATTGTTAACATACTTTTAAAAAAATTTATAATTTTTATTTTTTAAAAATAATTTCAACTTTTATTTTAGATTCAGGGAGTACCTGTGCAGGTTTGTTTCCTGGGTATGTTGCATGATGCTGAGGTTTGGGGCATGATTGATCCTGTCACCTAGGTACTGAGCATAGTACCCAGTAGTTAGTTTATAACTCTTACTCTCCTCTTTACTCCCTCATCTAGCAGTCCCCAGTGTCTATTGTTTTCATCTTTATGTCCGGGAGTACCCACTTATAAATGAGAAAATGTGGTGTATTAGTCCATTTTCACACTGCTAAAAGGGTACTACTACCTGAGACTGGGTAATTTACGAACAAAGGAGGTTTAATTGACTCACAGTTCAGCATGGCTGGGAAGGACTCAGGAAACTTACAATTTACGAACAAAGGAGGTTTAATTGACTCACAGTTCAGCATGGCTGGGAAGGACTCAGGAAACTTACAAT
>NC_045434.1:163287895-163302158 GCF_002776525.5 Piliocolobus tephrosceles | reverse complement strand
TGACTCACAGTTCAGCATGGCTGGGAAGGACTCAGGAAACTTACAATCATGGTGGAAGGGAAAACAGGCATGTATTATATGGAGGCAGGAGAGAGAAGTTCAAGAGAGAGCAGGAAAAACTGCCTTGTAAAATCATCAGATCATGCGAGAACTCACTCACTATCATGAGAACATGGGAGAAACTGCCCCTATGATCCAATCACATCCCACCAAGTCTCTCCCTCAACAATTGGGGATTATGGAGGTTATAATTCAAGATGGGATTTAGGAGGGGGAAAGAGCCAAACCACATGAAGCAGTGTTTGGTTTCCTTTTCCTGTGTAGATTCACTTAAGATAATGACCTCCAGCTGCATCCTTGTTTCTGCAAAGGATGTGATTTTATATTTTTCATGACCACGTAGTATTCCACGGCATATGTATACCACATTTTCTTTATCCAAATCACCATTGATGGGCACCTAGGTTGATTCCATGTCTTTGCTATTGTAAATAGTCCTTTAATGAGCATGCAAGTACAGGCATCTTTTTGGTAGAATGATTTATTTATTTTTGGATATACACCCAGTAATGGGATTGCTGGATCAAATGGTAGTTCTGTTTTAAGTTCTTTGAGAAATCTCCAAACTGCTTTACACAGTGGCTGCACTAATTTACATTCCCACTAACAGTGTATAAGCATTCCCCTTTCTCTGCCGCCTCACCAGCATCTGCTGTCTTTTGACTTTTTAATAATTAGCCATTCTGACTGGTGTGAGATGGTATCTCGTTGTGGTTTTGATTTGCATTTCTCTAATGATTAGTGATTTTGAGAACTTTTTCATGTTTGTTGGCTGCTTGTATGTCTTCTTTTGAGAAATATCTGCTCATGTCTCTTGCCCATTTTTAAAATCAAGTTGTTTGTTCTTTGCTTGTTTAGTTGTTTAAGTTGCTTATAGATTCTGGATATAAGACCTTTGTTGGATGTATAGTGTGTGAATAATTTCTCCCAGGAAACATACCCAAGGAACAAACCTGTAGGTTGTCTGTTTACTCTGTTGATAGTTTCTTTTCCTGTGTAGAAGTTCTTTATTTAATTAGGTCCCACTTGTCAAATTTTGTTTCTGTAGCAATCGATCTTGAAAACTTATAAAGTCTTTCCCAAGGCTGATATCCAGAATGATATTTCCTAGGTTTTCTTCTAGGATTTGTATAGTTTGAGGTCTTACATTTAATCTTTAATCCATCTTGAGTTAATTTTTGTATATGATGAAAGGTAGGCATCTAGTTTCATTCTTCTGCAGATGGCTAGTCAGCTATCCCAGCACCATTTATTGAATAGGGAGTCTTTCCCTCAATGCTTACTTCTGTCAGCTTCATTGAAGATCAGGTTATTATAGGTGTGCAGCTTTATTTCTGGGTTCTGTATTCTGTTTCATTTGTCTATTTGTCTATTTTTGTATCAGTATCATGCTGTTTTGGCTACTGTAGCCTTAAAGTATAGTTTGAAGTTGGATAAAGTGATGCCTCTGGCTTTGTTCTTTTGCTTAAGGCTGCTTTGGCTATTCAGGCTCTTTTTTGTTTCCATATGAATTTCAAAATAGTTTTAGAATAGTTTTCTCTAGTTCTGTGAAAAATGGTATTGGTAGTTTGATAGGAATAATGTTGAGTCTGTAGATTGCTTTGGGCAGTATGGCCATATTAACCATATAGATTCTTCAATCCATGAGCATGGAATATTTTTTCATTTGTGTCATCTATGATTTTTTAAGCAGTGTTTTATAGTTCTCCTTGTAGAGATCTTTCACTTCCTCAGTTAGTTGTATTCCTAGATATGTGTGTGTGTGTGTGGCTATTTTAAGTGGGATTATATTCTTAATTTGGCTCTTAGCTCAAACATTATTGGTGTATAGAAATGCTAGTAATTTTTGTACATTGATTCTGTATCCTTAAACTTTACCAAAGTCGTTTATCACTTCCAGGAGTCCTTTGGTGGCATCTTTAGAGTTTTCTAGATATAGAATCAAATCATTAGTGAAGAGGGATAGTTTGACTTATTATTTTCCTATTCAAATGCCTTTTATTTCTTTCTCTTGCTTGATTGCTCTGGCTAGGACTTCCAGGAAATTTATTTCTTTTTTAACTTATTAGAAGCAAAATGCCTAAAGAGAGCCACATGGAGGTGTTGAACATATAGGGGAGAGGCTGGACATTTGGATGTCCACAGTGTACAGATGATATTTAAAGCCAGGATGCTGGATGAGATCACAGGAGCATAAAGGTAGATAACGGAAGAGAAGAGGACCAAGGACTAAGCCCCGTGGCCTCCATTGTGTTTGCGAAGATGAGGAGGAACAACCCAAGGAGACAAAGAAGCCAATGAGATAGGAGGGGAACTAAGAGACCATTCTTGAAAGCCAAGTGCAAAAGGAGTGTCATGGAGGAGGAAGTGAACAGTTGTTTCAAATGCTGTTGCCTCATTTGTTAAGATCCAGACTGAGAGTTGACCATTGGATTTATGGTGAGTTGTCACTGTTCACTTTAACTAGAGCAGTTTGGAAATAGGGTGGGGGCAAGAGCCTGACCAGGGTAAATCCAAGAGCAGAGGGGAGAAGAGAATTTGATGGTATGGCCTGTATTCAACTCTTTTGAGGAGTTTTGATATAAAAGAGCAAAGAGAAAGAGTTGGAGGAGGATGTGGGCTCAAAAGAAGAGTGTGTATGTGTGTGTGTGTGTGTTTCTGTGTGTGTATAGGAGAAATAACAGTTTTTTTGGGTACTGCTAAGAATTATGAAGCCTTAGAGGCAAACATTGATGATACCAGAGAGAAAGCGAGAATTTCTGGAGTAATGGCCCTGGGAAGATGAGCAAGCATGAGACCTGGCACCCAGTAGGGAAGTAGGTATTTGCTGGGAGCACAGACATGCATTCATAATAAAGAGAGATCACAATGGAGGGGCCTAAGAGATAGGGAGGATATTGTCGGTGCCCAGCACAGAGTCATAGAAACTCACACTTCCACAGCACAATGTGCCAGATATTGCCCTTAGCCATTTACATATATTAACTCCAAATTCTCAGAAGAACCCTGAGGAGTAGATACTGTTGCTGTGTTCATTTTACGTAGAGAGCACTGAGGCATAGTGACATCAAGAATTTTGCCCAGATTTTCACACAAGCAGTGAATAGCATAGCCGCCCACCGGTCACATACATATGTACGAACAGAGAGAAGACTGGTGTAGCCGCCCACCGGTCACACACATATGTACGAACAGAGAGAAGACTGGTGAGTGGGTGGGAGGAAGAGGAGCTACATGGTTTTGGGGAGCGCAGGGCTGGTATGCACTAATTGGTGCCTCCTTCTAGGACCCGTGTGCATTTGCAAAGCACTTTTTAGTCACTTCTTTTTGAGTTAGGAGCTAGGGTAGGCAGAGGATGGGGCTGTGCCAAGTTCTCAGCTTGGGCCTTGATGAAGTTTGGAGGGGTTCCTTCCCCCACTGTCATAAATCTTCCACTGGTTCCCCCAAGGGATTTTCAGGAGAGTTCCTTTCTCTTTAGAGACATCCCTGGGATTCTGAGCCCCTGGAAGGTCACAGTCCCCAGTTTTCCTAGGTAAAGGAAGGGAGGGAGAAAGAAAATTGTGACGGCAATAGACCTGGTTCTGATGCCAGCCAGCTGAGTGACCTTGGCCAAGACATTTCCATCTTCTGGGCCTCAGCTCTAAAATGCAAGAGACACTAGAATGATATCTCACTTTATGAACTCACATGTTCTGTCAGTATACACTTAATGAGTGCCACTGTATGCCAAGTATAGTACAGGGCAATAGAGATATGACAATGAGCACAAAGGACACAGTCCCTGACTTTGTGGAGACTGCAGTCTATGCGAGGGGGATGGGAGGAAAAACTGATGACCAAAAATTAGAAACCATGATACAAGCTTTGAAGGAACATTCTAGGGTGCTGGAGAGTATCCTTTCCTGAACACTTTTGGAATTTTTGTGAAATATGACTATGACTAAGGTTTGACTCCAAAACAGAAACTGTCTTGGTTGATTGTTCATTCATTCATTCATTTACTTAAAAAATTTTTAATGAACACTTGCCTATTGTATACCATTTAAAGCAATGGCTTTGCATTTTATGTTCCCCAAGGAAAACATAAATTAAAGCTGACAGAAATATAACATGAAATGGGGCTGGGAGCCAGCTTAGTTATTCAACCAAACTCTAGAGATGTTTGATACGCACTACTGTGTGCCAGATACTATAGACACAGATGTGTAAGGGCAAGAACACAATGGTCTCTTTCCTCGGTAATTTCTCTGGAGTCCCATAGGGTTGAAATGGTGGGGAGGTGTGCTGGACCTAGGCGAGACTAAGGTTTATATGTGGGCCTCACCACACAAAAGTAGGAGACCTAAGGAGGGTTTTAGAATATTCTGTAGGCTCAGTTTCCTCATCTGTAATATAACATGTAAGAACATTTCTTTCTTTTTTTTTTTTTTTTTGATACAGAGTCTCGCTCTGTCACCCAGGCTGGAGTACAATGGCATGATCTTGGCTCACTGCAGCCTCCGCCTCCCAGGTCAAGTGATTCTACTGCTTCAACTTTCCAAGTAGCTGGGACCACAGGCACCCACCACCACACCTGCTAATTTTTTGTGTGTTTTTAGTAGAGACAGGTTTTCGCCATGTTGGCCAGGCTGGTTTTGAACTCCTGACCTCAGGTGATCCCCCCGCCTAGGCTTCTTAAAGTGCTGGGATTACAGGCGTGAGCCACTGCACCTGGCCTAAAACATGAGAACATTTCTGAGTGCCATTCTACACACTGTGCTAAGCACTGCACATGCATTACCTCCTTTGATCCATATAACAATCACATGAGGTAAGTTCTTTCTTCTCTCCATTTAATTGATGGAGAAACTGAAGCTCAGAAATGACAAGTGCCACTGGCATTGCAATCCTGCAGAGGGCTCTCCTTCATTCTCAAAACTCTGAGGATAGGCACGTGACAGGAACCTTAGAACCATTGGCAGGGTGGTCTCTAAACTCTTCTGGCTGCTCATCTCTCTCAGTAAATATATGAAACATGTCTTCATCAATCATATTTATTTAGAAACATATATGTGTTCTACCATTAATTTGTATAGCAGGCCAGGTGCGGTGGCTCATGCCTGTAATCCCAGCACTTTGGGAACCAGAGGTGGGCGGATCGCTGGAGTCCAGGAGTTGAAGACCAGCCTGGGCAACATAGCAAAACCCTGGTTAAGTTTTATAGAAAACTTAACCAGGCATGGTGGTGCATGACTGTAGGTTCATATACTGTGGAGGCTGAGGTGGGAGAATCACTCGAGCCCTGGGAGGTTGAGGCTGCAGTGAGCTGAGATTGTGCCACTGCACTCCAGTCTGGGTGACAAAGCTAGACCCTGCCTCAAAAAACAAGATTTATATAGCAAATACTAGTAAAGGTTAATTTCTTATCTTGGATAAAATGAAATATACATGGATAAGATAAAGCATACAAATATAAATAAAATTACTATCTGACCCCTGATGTGTCATGGAGCACTTGGAGATCACTCATCCAGACTGTTTTGCAGAGGAGGACACAGAAGCCCAGAGAGGCCAAGCAACTTGTCCAAGTTGCTCAGCTGGGATAGAGCAGTGGGGAGGTTTGTCCTCCAGACAATGTAGGGCAATGTCTAGAGACATTTATGTATGGGAAGGTGAGAGTGCTGGTGGCATCTACTGAGTAGAGGCCAGGGATGCTGCTAAACATCTTATAATACACAAGACATGTTATATGGTTTGGCTGTGTCCCCACCAAAATCTCAACTTGAATTGTATCTCCCAGAATTCCCACATGTTGTGGGAGGGACCCAGAGGGAGGTAATTGAATCATGGGGGCCGGTCTTTCCCATGCTATTCCCGTGCTATTCTCATGATAGCTTTCCATTTTAAAAAGGGAACACAGAATAAAAGTTCAAAAAATTTGCAGCCTGACAATGCAATAGAAAGGAAAAACCCATTTTTTTTAGGAGAAATTCAAGCCAGCTGCAGAAATTTGCATAAGTAACAAGGAGTAACAAGTTAAGTCTCATGAGATCTGATGGGTGTATCCAGGGTTTCCGCTTTTGCTTCTTCCTCGTTTTCTCTTTCTGCCGCCATGTAAGAAGTGCCTCTTGTCTCCCGCCATGATTCTGAGGCCTCCCTAGCCATGTGGAAGTGTAAGTCCAATTAAACCTCTTTTTCCTTCCCAGTCTTTCTCAGCAGCATGAAAACGGACCAATACAGTCGATTGGTACCAATAGAGTAGGGCACTGCTGAAAAGGTACCTGAAAATGTGGAAGCGACTTTGGAATTGGGTAAAAGGCAGAGAATGGAACAGTTTGGAGGGCTCAGAAGAAGACAGGAAAATGTGGGAAAGTTTGGAACCTCCTAGAGACTTGTTGAATGGTTTTGACAAAATACTGATAGTGATACGAACAATAAGGTCCAGGCTGAAATGGTCTCAGATGGAGATAAGGAACTTGTTGGGAACTGGAGTAAAGGTGACTCTAGTTATGTTTTCACAAAGAGACTGGCAACAGCTTGCTCCTGCCCTAGAGATTTGTGGAACTTTGAACTTGAAAGGGATGATTTAGGATATCTGGCAGAAGAAATTCCTAAGCAGCAAAGCATTCAAAACGTGACTTGGGTGCTGTTAAAAACATTCCATTTTAAAAGGGGAATAGAGAATAAAAGTTCAGAAAATTTGCAGCCTGACGACGTAGTAGAAAGGAAAAACCCATTTTTTGAGGAGAAATTCAAGCTGGCTGCAGACATTTGCATAAGTAACGAGGAGCCTAATGTTAATCCCTAAGACCATGGGGAAAATGTCTCCAGGCCATGTCAGAGGTCTTCATGGCAGCCCCTCCCATCGCAGGCCCGGAAGCCCAGGAGGAAAAGGTGGTTTCATGGACTAGGCCTAGGGTCCCCGTGCTGTGTGCAGCCAGGGACTTGGTGCCCTGTATTCCAGCCACTCCAGCCATGGCTGAAAGGGGCCAACATAGAGCTTGGGCTGTGGCTTCAGAGGGTGGAAGCCTCAAGCCTTGGCAGCTTCTACATGGCGTTGAGCCTGCAGGTGCACAGAAGTCAAGAATTGAGGTTTGGGAACTCTGCCTAGATTTCAGATGTATGGAAATGCCTGGATGCCCAGGCAAAGGTTTGCTGCAGGGGCAGGGTACTCATGGAGAACCTCTGCTAAGGCAGTACAGAAGGGAAATGTGGGGTTGAAGCCCCCACACAGAGTCTCCACTGGGGCACTGCCTAGCCAAGCTGTGAGAAGAGGGCCACCATCTTCCAGACCCCAGAATGGTAAATCCACTGACAGCTTGCACCGTGTGCATGGAAAAGACACTCAACACCAACCGGTGAAAGCACCCAAGGAGGGAGGCTGTACCCTGCAAAACCATAGGGGCAGAGCTGCCCAAGACCATGAAAACCCACCTCTTGCATCAGCATGACCTGGATGTGAGACCTGGACTCAAAGGAGATCATTTTGGAGCTTTAAAATTTGACTACCCCACTGGATTTTGGGCTTGCATGGGCCCTGCAACCCCTTTGTTTTGGCCAATTTCCCCCATTTGGAATGCCTGTATTTACCCAATACCTGTACCCCCATTGTATCTAGGAAGTAACAAGCTTGCTTTTGATTTTACAGGCTCATCGGTGGAAGTGACTTTCCCTGTCTCAGATGAGGCTTTGTACTGTGGACTTTTGGGTTAATGTTGAAATGCGTTAAGACTTTGGGGGACTGTTGGGAAGGCATTACTGGTTTTGAAATGTGAGGATATGAGATTTGGAGGGGCCAGGGGCAGAATGATGTGGTTTGGTTGTGTCCCCACTCAAATCTCTACTTGAATTGTATCTCCCAGAATTCCCAGATCTTGTGGTAGGTACCCAAGAGGAGGTAATTGAATCATGGGGGCTGGTCTTTCCCATGATATTCTTGTGATAGTGAATAAGTCTTACAAAACCTGATGAGTTTATCAGGGATTTCTGGTTTTGCTTCTTCCTCATTTTGTTTTGCTGCTGCCATGTAAGAAATGCCTTTTGTCTCCCACCATGATTCTGGGACTTCCCTAGCCATTGGAGTGTAATTATGGACCTCCACATAATTGGAAGTGTAAGTCCAATTATACCTCTTTTTCTTCCCAGTCTCCAGTATGTCCTTATCAGCAGCATGGAAGCAGACTAATACAATAGGCTCTCACAACAAAGAATTATTCAGGTCAAAATGTCAACAGTGCCAAGCTGAGGAACACTGTTGTAGACCCTAAACTTGGACTGAGATAAGGGCATGGTGTCTTGGGCTAGATAATATACTTGGATCTGATCTCTACCACTCTCTGGAAACTATGGGCAAATTACTTAACTTCTGACCTCCAGTGTTTTCTGCCATAAAAGTGTTAATAATACCACACTGGGGAGGTTGTAGCATTAAATTAGATCCTTTCTGTGTGAAAGGCCAAGGGTTAATTCTCATCTTGTTCTCCCATGCCCTTCTCTTCAGTGGCCTCAACGTTTTGGTGAAGTTGACTTATTTCCCAGAGTGACTGGGAAGGATCAGCTAAAAGCCATCCAGATTTGGGAGCCACAGAAGCATGATAAATGCTGACAAACCAGACCAATAGGGTTGAAGAGTTCAGCCATTTGAACACCTGAGGCAGAATCTAAGTTAGGGTGTGAGAGTTTGTGGAAAGGATAAATTCCAATTTGTCTACAAGAGAAATGTGAAATTTCACTCCCCTCCCCAACCCTTCCTTTTCTTTGAAACTTTCCTGTTCTACTTCTTGGAAGTCTTTCCTTCCTCCAGCCTCCTCTCCTTTCTTTTTTCCTTCTTTCCTCCTTCCTTCCAATGAACAAACTTCAGACACAGAAGCAAAACAGTCCCAGCCATCACTGGGAGACAGACATGTAAACTGTCAGTTACAATCAGGTGTCCCAGGTACAGAGAGGGCAGCAGGAGGAAGGTGGATGATGCTATCTGAGAATGGGAGGAGCATTTGAGAAAAGGTTCTTGGGGCAGTTTGCTAGAGCTGCAAGTCTGCCTCCTCCCACCCATTTCTAACCAGGTTAGATGCTTCTGCTACTGGTTTTTCAGTAAACTGTAAGCATTATTTGGTCAGGGACTTCTATTTTGTTCCCCAATATAGCCTCAGAGCCTAGAGCAGTGCCTGCCACGTAGTGGGCACTCAATAAATATTTGTGGAATCAATCAAGAGTATTTTGAAAAGTCACTAGGGATTCACAGAGTAGACCTGGAAGGGAAGGGAAGGGCATTTCAAGCACAGACAGCAGCATGAAAAAAGGCAGAGGAATGATGAGAATTATGAAGGATACAAAAGGAAATGACATGGGGTGTGGTCAGCTGGGGAGATGGGACCACATGTGAACTGGTGGGAGTGGGCCTCGAATATGCATGGCAAGGCATTTGAAGTTATCTCTGGATTAGAGAATTTGTTTGCAGGGAAAGTTTCAATTGACAAGGAACGCATCTGCAGAGAGCATGACAGCATTCGTTCAGCAATATTTATTGAGTACCTACTAAGCACTAGGCACTGTGCTGGCCTCTAGTTCTTGAGAAGGTTATTGCATTAGTCCAGAAGAGAGAGAGAAGGGGCCAGAAACAATGAGGATGCAACCCAGCAGATAGACTTGCCCATTACTGAGCACTTGCTTGCTACCCGAACTGGAAGTCAGATGGGAGGGGGGCTTTCAGAGGAAAGGATATGACAAAGTGGACTCTGAGGTTTTAAACTATGGTAACTGACAGTGGGCTGGAGTCAACAATGAAAATAGAAACTGCAAAAAGAAGAGTTTGAGTAGGAAGGGACTGTACAATCTTGAGCTAACTCCTTCTGTGAGCCTCAGTTTTTATTTTTAATATTAACATTAAATCATGATTATATGCCAGGCATGTATGAGGGCAGGGGCTCCCAATCCTGGTTGGTGGTCTGTTAGAAACCAGGCCACACAGCAGGAGGTAGTGGTGGGCCATGAGTATTTACAGCCGTATTTACATCTGTATTTACAGATGCTCCCCATTGCTTGCATTACTGCCTGAGCTCCGCCTCCTGTCAGATCAGTGGTGGCATTAGATTCTCATAAGAGAGTGAACCCTATTATGAACTGCATGCAAGGGACCTAGGTCGTGTGCTGCTTATGAGAACCTAATGCCTGATGATATGTCACTGTCTCCCATCACCCCCATCCCCCAGATGGAACCGTCTAGTTGCAGGAAAACAAGCTCAGGGCTCCCACTGATTCTACATTATGGTGAGTTGTATATTATTTCATTATATATTGCAAAGTAATAATAACAGAAATAAGGTATGCAATAAATGTAATGAACTGAATTCATCCTGAAACCATTCCCCTACCCCAATCCATGGAAAAATTATCTTCCACAAAGCTGGTGCCTGGTTCCAAAAAGGTTGGGAACCTCTGTATTAGGGGCTTTACATACCCCATTTCTTGTAATCTTAATAACACCCTTGTAAAGGAGATATTATCTCCCTCAACTTACCAAGCCTCAACTAAGGCACAAAAGTTTAAATAATCCAAAATTATGGAGCTCATGAGGGGCTGAGGGAAGAGGCAGTGTTATTGATGCTAGGTCTATTGACTCCAAACCCCTTCCTTTCTCCCTACACCCAGCTCAAAGAGGGCGGCTTCAGGCACTGGCCTCTGGTTACCAGCTTTAACTCTGAGCTGTTCATACTGTTTCTTGACAACCCTCCAGGCTCTCTAGGTCTGGTGTGGGGCAATGGGATAGGGACACTTTGCTGCTGAAAACTTGCATTGTTCTCAGGGAAGACTTACTCCCCACAAACCATTCACTCAGTTGAGCCTTGGATGGAGGTGAAAGCCAACTCTTGCACTTCAGTCAGGAGGCTCCTTCTTATAAGTGCTTATAAGTGTGAAGCCTTAACCCAGATGTGGCTGTGCTGGTCTCTAAAGCGGGGGTGATTAATAGTATATCTCAAGTTCTTTAGGAGGATTAAATGTGTATTGCGTGTAGAACATCTGCATAGTACCTGGTACGTAGTAAGCACTTCATGTATGTATGAGGCAGTGGAGTGGGATGTCAAGCACACAGGGTCTCTGGAGGCAGTTTGCTTGTCTTCAAATCCCAGCTCAATCACAAGTTCCATCTCCTAGCTTACTATCTATGAAATGTAGGCAGATCTTAACTTCCTGGTGCCGTTGTTTCCTCATGTGTAAAACTTGTATAATAACATAATCTACTACATAGGGTAGTTGTAGAGACTAAATGAGTAGAGACTAATGACATACAAAGCACTTAGAACACTGCCTCTTACCCCCTCCTTATGTTGAGGTTTGGATCCTGATCAAGCAGGAATTTGCCAAGGACTCCTGCCCCATGCTGTTCTCAGAAATCAGTACCTCCATGAAAAGGAGTTGCCAAGAGCAGGTTTGGATAGAGGAGGTGACTAGCCTGAGAGGAGGCATTGATTCATTTTTGCTTCCAGCATTTTACTGGATGTTTACTTTGCACCATGTTAAATGCTTAGGTGCTAGGGATGCCACAATGATTAAAAGATCAACACCCCCCAAAGAGCTCAAGGTGGAAAAATGGGGGAGACAGGAGGTAGAGAGCAGTTGCGATGCCGCACTGCACGCGAGGAAGACATGTTACGGCCTCACAGAACACAGAGAAGGGAAAGTTTAATCCCGCCTGGAGGATAGGGTGACCTTTGACCTCAACCTGAAGGCCTGGTGTATTAGTGTGGCAGGTGGGAGAAAGGGACAGGAGTGCTGGTTAGGAGAAGAGTTTTGCAATGATACTGAGAGTTAGCATGCTGGCTAGCATGTTATTTGCATGCACTAATAGGAAGTGGTGGGTTTTAATATCACAATGATGGATGATGATAATAAAGATAATGCTATCCTTGAGAATGACTCCAGGATATGGAGGCAAGGAAAGCAGGAAAGGGAGAGAGCAAAGAGAGAGGAGGATGAAAATGAGGCACGTGGAATCTGGGTCGAGAAGGCCGCAGGGAGTTTGGATTTTATCTTGGAGGCAATGGGGAATCTTGGAAGAGTTTCAAGTAGGGGAGGGCACAAAACAGCTCTGTTATGACAGGATCATACTGGAGGCTGGGTTGAGATTGGGATGGAGAGAAAAAAGCCTGGACTCTGGAAATTCACTGGGAAGATAACTATGGTAAGACCACAACTGACCTTGCCAGAGGGGAGACAGCAACTTACTTGGCGCTTGACCTGAACTGTATGACATCCAGACCTCTTCCATCAACTAAAAAATGCACATGTTGGCCTTCATCTAAGTGTCCATGATTTGAAAGAGAATGATGTCCACAGACTTCTCAGCTGGGGGACTTAATCTCTCTCCTCTCCAAGACCCCAGGTGTCAGAGGGTCAGGACCCTGGGCCTGGGTGTGGTAGACTGGATAATAGCCCCTCAAAGAGGGGCATCTTCTAATCTCCAGAACCTGTGAATATGTTACCTGTCATGATAAAGGGGACTGTGTGGAGGTAACTGAGATAAGGCTCTTAAGAAGGGGAGGTTATCCTGGATCATCCAGGTGGCCTGATGCAATCAGGAAAGTCCTTGGAAGAGGGAAGCAAGAGATCAAGGCCAGTAGGAAGAGATACAAAGACAGAAGCAGCCAGCAGAGAGGAAAGAAGGTGCAATGCTGTTGGCCTTGGGGATGGAGGAAAGGGCTGAGGAAGGTAGGCAGCCTCCAGAAACTGAAAAGACAAAGAAAGGAGCCTCCTCTAGTGCTTCCAGAAACAGACAGCCCTGCTGACACTTTAACCCAGTGAAACTGATTTTGGATTTCTGATCTCCAGCACTATAACAGAATCACTCAGTGTTTTAAATCGCTGAGTTTGCAGTAATTTATTACAGCAACAAGAGGGAGCAATACAGTGGGGAATTCCCACTGATTACCCCACTGCCAGATTTGAGCTTATTTCAAGAATCTGTAAGAGGATAATACTATAGTCTAAATGCTTGTGTCCCCTCAAAACTAATACATTGAAATTTGAACCCCAGTATGATGGTATTAGGAGGTGGGGCCTCTGGGAGGTGGTTAGGTCATGGAGGTGGAGCCTTTATGAATGGGATCGGTGCCCTTATAAAAGAGGTCCAAGAGAGATTCCTCACCCCTTCCACCTTGTGGGGACACAGCAAGAAGGCACCATCTAGAAGCCAGAAAGTGCACCCTCACCAGGCATTGCATTGGCCTTGGTCTTGGACCTGCCAGCTTCCAGATATATGAGAAATAAATTCTGTCATTTATAGTCTACCTTGTTTATGGTATTTTGTTATAGCAGCCCACAGAGACTAAAACAGATGGTCCACTTGCATCTCTTATGTCCCTTCTGGGGCCAGGACTGGGTGGAGAGAGGTCACTGAGGAAGGCCCCATGTCATGTTGTTGACAGAGACTGGGGGAGGAGGAGAATAGGTGCCTAAATGCCAATGCTAGTGCACAGCTAGTGATTGAATTACAATAGCTGGCTTGCAGAAGGTACTTACTCCCTGCTAAGCTTTGTGCTAAGTGCTCTTATGTAGTATCTCATTTAATTTTCTCAATAACCTTGAGGAAACTGAGGCATAGAGATTGTAAATAACTTGCCTGAGGTCACACACCTACTAAGTGGCAGAGCTGAGGCTTACACAGTCTGATGCCAGAGCCACATTGTACCTTGCATTATCTCCTAGGAAGAACAAGTAGGTGTGGCTGTGGATTGTTGAGCCTTCCACAAAGGTGGGAACCCATGCTACCAACCACGCAAACTCCTGCCTGCACAAGGTGTATCAGAGGAGATTTTCCCCCTGGCCTATAGTTTTTTAAGCAGTGCCTGTTCTATGATATAGCTATATCGTAGAATCAATATACCAGCTTTTGAGGCTGAGGTCAAATGTCACCCTATCCTCAGGGTGGATTAAACTCTCCCTCCTCTGTACTCAGTGTGGGTATAGCAGGTCTGCCTCATTCTCACACATGCACATGTACATATAAACATGTTATACAGTCATGCACAGCATAATGACATCTTGGTCAACAATGAACCACATATATGACAGTGGTCCCATAGATTATAAAGGAGCTGAAAAATTCCTATTGCCTAGTGACATTGTAGTTGATCCAAAACAGTACTCACGTGTTTGTGGTGATGCTGGTGTGAACAGACCTACTGTGCTGCCAGTCCCATAAAAGTATAGCACATGCAAGTATGTACAG
>NC_045434.1:163218663-163287795 GCF_002776525.5 Piliocolobus tephrosceles | reverse complement strand
TCTTTCTTTCTTTCTTTCTTTCTTTCTTTCTTTTTCTCTCTCTCTTTCTCTCTTCTTTCTTTCTTTCCTTCTTTCTTTGTTTCCTTCTTTCTTCTTCCTTTCTTACCTTCAGACCAGAGTCTCACTTTGTCACCCAGGCTGGGGTGCAATGGTGTGATCTCAGCTCACTGCAACCTCCAGCTCCCAGGTTCAAGTGATTTCTGCCTCAGCCTCCTGAGTAGCTGGGATTATAGGCACCCACCACCATACCCAGCTAATTTTTGTGTTTTTTAGTAGAGACTGGGTTTCACCATGTTGGCCAGGCTGGTCTCAAACTCCTGACCTCAAGTGATCCGCCTGCCTTGGCCTCCCAAAGTGCTCGGATTATAGGCGTAAAACACCACACCTGGCCTGGTTTATGTATTTTCTCTACTATACTTTTTATTATTACTTCAGAGTGTACTCCTCCTACTTATAAAAAAAAAAAAAAAAAAAAAAGTTAACCGTAAACAGCTTTGGGCCGGTCCTTCAGGAGGTATTCCAGAAGAAGGCATTGTTATCACAGGAGATGACGGCTCTGTGTGTGTTCTCGTCCCTGAAGACCTTCCAGTAGGACAAGATGCGGAGGTGGAAGACAGTGATATTGATGATCCTGACTCTGCGTAGACCTAGGCTAATGTGTGTGTTTGTGTCTTCATGTTTAAGAAAAAAATTTGAAAAATAAAATAATAAAAAGAATAAAAGGAAAAAACTTGTAGAATAAAGATATAAAGAGAAAATACTTTGTACAGCTATACATTGTGTGTTTTGAATGTTATTACAAAAGAGTCAACAAGTTAAAAAATCTAAAAAGTTTATAAAGTAAAAAAATTACAGTAAGCTAAGGTTAATTTGTTATTGAAGAAAGAAAAATGTTTGTTTAGTGTGGCCTAAGTTTACAGTGTTTATAAAGTCTACAGATGTGTACAAAGAATGCCCTAATTCACTCACCACTCATTCACTGACTCACTCAGAGACACTTCGACTACTGCAAGCTCCATTCATGGCAAGTGCCTTATACAGGTGTAGCATTTTTTAAACCTTTTATATGTATGTATTTTTTTAATGTTTGGATATGTTCAGATACACAAATCCCATTGTGTTACCGTTGCCTATAATATTCAGCACAGTAGCAGGCTGTACAGATGTGTAGCCGAGGAGCAATAGGCTATGTCATATAGCTTATGTGTGTAGTAGGCTACACCATCTAGGCTTGTGTAGACCACTCTATGAGAGTGGTCTCCAACCTTTTTGGCACCAGGGACTATTTTTGTGGAAGACAATTTTCACACGGATGGGGGTTGGAGGGGAGATAGTTTCGGTATGAAACTGTTCCACTTCAGATCGTCAGGCATTAGATTCTCATAAGGAGCACGCAACCTAGATCCCTTGCATGTGCAGTTCACAAAAGGGTTTGTGCTCCTATGAGAATCTAATGCTGCTGCTGATCTGACAGGAGGCAGAGCTCAGGTGGTAATGCTTACCCACCATCACCTGCTGTGTGGCCCGGTTCCTAACAGATGGGTACTGGTCTGTAGCCTGGGGGTTTGGGACCCCTGTTTTATGACGTTCACACAATGATGAAATCAGCTGACACATTTCTCAGAATGTATCCCTTCTGTTAAGCAACACATAACTGTACATGTACATATGTATACGTATATGTATGTATGTGTATATATATATTCTCCTTTGGCTGGAGCTTTTCATGGAAAGGAAATGGCCCACAATGAGACACCAAGAAACCAGGTGTCTGGGCAGCACTTTAACCCCTAGCAGTTCTGTGGCCTTAAAGAGCTTTCACAGCATTCTACAGATGGGAAAACTGAGACCCAAAGTAGTCAATTATCTTGCCAGAATGGTTTCTGCACAGGGTAATTTGGTCCACCCTGACATTTTGTCTAATGTCTTTGTGTAGACATTAAAGATGGCAAAAGAGATAGAAATGCTCATGTACTATATAATTGGGATCTGCAATGGTGTCCAGTGCAGCTGCTGTGGTTTGCCTCATTCATAGATAATGGTAAGAATTCCCAATTCACCTACACAACTAGCCGAGTGACTTCAGGCAACTTACCCAACCCCTCCTTGCCTCACTTTCCTCATCTGGAAAATGGATATTACATTTGTAGAGTGTTTACAAGATTTGGCAGAGCACTGGATAGATGTCCAGGCAGATTTCAAAGACACCAAATTGATCACTAGGCTGCTTCTCTAGAGGACAAGTCGGAATAGAAAATGCTTAGGCAGTGATCAGAGATCTGCTTCTGGATCCCCTACTTTCATCTGTGTGACTGGGGCAGAATCACTTCTCTTTATCTTTTAGAAAGAAAATTTCCATAGCAGACTGAAGGATTAGAGCAAAAACTAGGTAGGAGGCAGTGCAAAGCCCTCAGCATATTGTTGGTGCTCAGCATGTGATAGCTGTTGCTATTGGTGATGGTGGTGGTAGTAGTGTTTGGTACTTGGTCCTGTCCTTGCCTCTTAAGGGCTTCCAGGCACAGTGTTGTGCACTGGAGGTGGTTTAGTATAGCAGGGTCATTGTTAGTCTGGCATGGGAGGCCTGGGTTCGGTCTGCTTCTGGCACTACTTGGCTGACCAGGTGGCTCTGAGCAGGGCCCTATCCTCTCTGAGTACCCTTCCGTGTGTGAACACCGAACTTTCTGGCTTTGACTCGGGAACCTAAGATGCTCAGCCCTTGAAGAGCCCTGATATATTTTTCTGCCAAAGTGGATGAGGCCAGGGCAAAGAGACAATAATGATAATACCTAACATTTCCAGAACAAGGACCAATGGATTGTCTGAAATTTGATGCTGAGCCATTTTCACTTCTTTTCTTTTCTTCTCTGTGCTTCTCCCTTGAGAGGTTACATGGGAATTCAGAATCACAAAAAGAGGGTTTGGCAGCCTCCAGTTCCACCTTCCAGGGGCTGGCAGATGGATGGAGATAAGGCTGCCTGGCAGCTCAGTGGGGCTCAAATGCTCAGAGGCTGCTGAGGTCAGATGTTAGGTGTGCATTCAGGGAAGTCAGTATTGGGGAGGAGAGCCGAAGGAAGCCCTGTCTCCAGGAGATGTGGGCTGAGCCTCCTCCCTGGGTTCTCACTCCTCATGCAGCACCTAGACTCTCCATAAGTCACCAATAGTGACTGTGGCCACCACATCCAAGGGATTTAACAGGGTTCTCCTCGGGGACCCCACCAGACCACCGAAGCAGGAATGATTCATCCATTATACCAGCGAGGAAGCCAAAGCCCACGGTGGTTTACCAATCAACCTGCCCACCTGACTCCAAGGCCCTGGCCCACCCAGCACACTGCCCCTTCACATTCCTTCCTGTGTATCCCGTCCCCTCCCCACCTGCTGGCTGGCCTCCATGCTGGCCCCAGATAGCCCCTGTACTTCAGTCTCCTCACTCCCAACCAACACCCCCCTCCAACTCTCATCTCACCATTTGAAGCCCTTTTGTTGGTATCCTTCTCAAAACTGTCCCATTCCCTTCTTCCCTTCCACAAACAGTTCCTGAACAACTTCTGTCTCCCTAGTCAACAAAACCTTCAATGCCCACCCAACCATATTTCCATAAAGGACCATGAGGCCATGAAGAGCTGGCATGGATTGACATTTGCCATGTGCCATTTACTATGCAAAGCCTTGCTTTGCACATAATACATTGAGTGTGTTACCTCACTCAATTCTCCTATGGGGCAGATAGTAGTATTGTCCCATTTTATAAATGTGGGCACTGAGACTTAGAAAGCTTAGGCAATTCACCCAAGGTCCCAGAGCCAGGAAATGGCAAAACATGAACCCTAATTTGGGTCTTTCTAAACCCAAGCATGGATCTTCATTCCAAGATGGCCAAATAGGAATAGCTCCAGTCTACAGCTCCCAGCATGAGCGACGCAGAAGACGGGTGATTTCTGCATTTCCAACTGAGGTACCAGGTTCATCTTACTGGGACTTGTTGGACAGTGGGTGCAGCCCATGGAATGCTAGCTAAAGCAGGGCAGGGCATCACCTCACCCAGGAAGTGCAAGAAGTTGGGGAATTCCCTTTCCTAGCCAAGGGAAGCCATGACAGATGGTACCTGGAAAATCGGGACACTCCTGCCCTAATACTGCGCTTTTCCAATGGTCTTAGCAAACAGCATATCAGGAGATTATATCCCACACCTGGCTCGGTGGGTCCCACGCCCACGGAGTTTTGCTCACTGCTAGCACAGCAGTCCAAGATCAAACTGTGAGGTGGCAGCAAGGCTGGGGGAGGGGTGTCCACCATTGCTGAGGCTTGACTAGGTAAACAAAGCAGCCAGGAAGCTCAAACTGGGTGGAGTCCACCGCAGCTCAATGAGGCCTGCCTGCCTCTGTAGACTCTACCTCTGGCGGCAGGGCATAGCTGAACAAAAGGCAGCAGAAACTTCTGCAGACTTAAAAGTCCCTGTCTGACAGCTTTGAAGAGAGCAGTGGTTCTACCAACATGGAATTTGAGATCTGAGAACAGACAGACAGCCTCCTCAAGTGGGTCCCTGACCCTGAGTAGCCTAACTGGGAGATATCTCCCAGTAGGGGCTGACTGACACCTCATACAGCTAGGTGCCCCTCTGAGACGAAGCTTCCAGAGGAAGGATCAGGCAGCAACATTTGCTGTTCTGCAATATTTGCTGTTCTGTGGCCTCTGCTGATGATACCTAGGCAAACAGGGTCTGGAGTGGACCTCCAGCAAACTCCAACAGACCTGTAGCTGAGGATCCTGACTGTTAGAAGGAAAACTAACAAACAGAAAGGAAGAGCATCAACATCAACAAAAAGGACATCCACACCAAAACCCCATCTATAGGTCACCATTGTCAAAGACCAAAGGTAGATAAAACCACAAAGATGGGGAGAAACCAGAGCAGAAAAGCTGAAAATTCTAAAAATCAGAGTGCCTCTTTTCCTTCAAAGGATTGCAGCTCCTTGCCAGCAATGGAACAAAGCTGGATGAAGAATGACTTTGATGAGTTGGCATAAGTAAGCTTCAGAATATCGGTAATAACAAACTTCTCTGAGCTAAAGGAGGAGTTTGAACCCATCACAATGAAGCTAAAAACCTTGAAAAAAGACTAGACAAAGGGCTAACTAGAATAAACAGCATAGAGAAGACCTTAAATGACCTGATGGGGCACAAGAACTATGTAATGCATGCACAAGCTTCAGTAGCCAAATTGATCAAGTGGGAGAAAGGGTATCAGTGATTGAAAATCAAATGAATGAAATGAAGTGAGAAGAGAAGTTTAGAGAAAAAAGAGTAAAAGGAGACAAACAAAGCCTCCAAGAAACAGGGGACTGTGTGAAAAGACCAAATATACGTTTGATTGGTGTACCTGAAAGTGACAGGGAGAATGGAACCAAGTTGGAAACACTCTTCAGGATGTTATCTAGGAAAACTTCCCCAACCTAGCAAGGCAGGCCAACATCCAAATTCAGGAAATACAGAGAATTCTGTAAAGATACTCATCGAGAAGAGCAACCCCAAGACACATAATTGTCAGATTCACCAAGGTTGAAATGAGGGAAAAAATGTTAAGGGCAGCCAGAGAGAAAAGTTGGGTTACCCACAAAGGGAAGCCCATCAGACTAACAGTGGATCTCTCAGCAGAAACTCTACAAGCCAGAAGGGGGTGGGGGGCCAATATTCAACATTCTTAAAGAAAATAATTTTCAACCCAGAATTTCATATCCAACCAAACTAAGCTTCGTAAGTGAAGGAGAAATAAAATCCTTTACAGACAAGCAAATGCTGAGAGATTTTGTCACCACCGGGCCTGCCTTACAAGAGCTTTTGAAGGAAGCACTAAACATGGAAAGGAACAACCGGTACCAGCCACTTCGAAAACATGCCAAATTGTAAAGACCATTGATGCTAAGAAGAAACTGCATCAACTAACGAGCAAAATAACCAGATAACATCATAATGACAGGATCAAAGTCACACATAACAATATTAACCTTAAATGTAAATGGGTTAAATGCCCCAATTAAAAGACACAGACTGGCAAATTGGATAAAGAGTCAAGACCCATCAGTGTGCTGTGCTCAGGAGACCCATCTCATGTGCAGAGACACACATAGGCTCAAAATAAAGGGATGGGGAAAGATCTACCAAGCAAATGAAAAAAAAAAAAAAATAGCAGAGGTTGCAATCCTAGTCTCTGATAAAACAGACTTTAAACAACAAAGATCAAAAGAGACAAAAAGGCCATTACATAATGGTAAAGGGATCAATTCAACAAGAAGCGCTAACTATCCTAAATATCTATGCACATAATACAGGAGCACCCAGATTCATAAAGCAAATCCTTAGAGACCTACAAAGAGACTTAGACTCCCATACAATAATAATGGGAAACCTTAACATCCCCCTGTCAACATTACACAGATCAATGAAACAGAAAGTTAACAAAGATATCCAGGACTTGAACTCAGCTCTGCACCAAGCAGACCTAATAGACATCTACAGAACTCTCCACCCCAAATCAATAGCATATACATTCTTCTCAGCACCACATCTCACTTATTCCAAAATTGACCACATAGTTGGAAGTAAAGCACTCTGCAGCAATTGTAAAAGAACAGAAATTATAACAAACTGTCTCTCAGACCACAGTGCAATCAAATTAGAACTCAGGATTAACAAACTCACTCAAAACTGCACAACTACATGGAAACTGAACAACCTGCTCCTGAATGGCTACTGGGTAAATAACGAAATGAAGGTAGAAATAAAGACGTTCTTTGAAACCAATGAGAAAAAAATACAACATACCAGAATCTCTGGGACACATTTAAAGCAGTGTATAGAGGGAAATTTATAGCACTAAATGCCCACAAGAGAAAGCAGGAAAGATCTAAAATCGACACCCTAACATCACAATTAAAAGAACTAGAGAAGCAAGAGCAAACACATTCAAAAGCTAGCAGAGGCAAGAAATAACTACGATCAGAGCAGAGCTGGAGATAGAGACACAAAAAATCCTTCAAAAAATCAATGAATCCAGGAGCTGGTTTTTCAAAAAGATCAACAAAACAGAGAGACTGCTAGCAAGACTATTAAAGAAGAAAAGAGAGAAGAATCAAATAGATGTAATAAAAAATGATAAAGGGGATATCACCACTGATCCCACAGAAATACAAACTACCACCAGAGAATACTATAAACACCTCTACGCAAATAAACTGGAAAATCTAGAAGAAATGGATTAATTTCTGGACATATACACCCTCCCAAGACTGAACCAAGAAGAAGTTGAATTCCTGAATAGATCAATAACAGGCTCTGAAATTGAGGCAATAATTAACAGCCTACCAATCAAAAAAAGTCCAGGACAGTTGAATTCTACCAGAGGTACAAGGAGGAGTTGGTACCATTCCTTCTGAAACTATTCCAATCAATAGAAAAAGGGGAAATCCTTCCTAACTCATTTTACGAGGCCAACATCATCCTGATACCAAAGCCTCACAGAGATACAACAAAAAAAGAGAATTTTAGACCAATATCCCTGATGAACATCGATGCAAAAATCCTCAATAAAATACTGGCAAATGGAATCCAGCAGCACATCAAAAAGCTTATACACCACGAGGAAGTTGGCTTCATCCCTAGGATGCAAGGCTGGTTCAACATATGCAAATCAATAAATGTAATCCATCATATAAACAGAACCAAAGAAAAAAAACCACGTGATTATCCCAATAGATGCAGAAAAGGCCTTTGACAAAATTCAACAGCCCTTCATGCTAAAAACTCTCAATAAACTAGGTATTGATGGGATGCATCTCAAAATAATAAGAGCTATTTATGACAAACCCACAGTCAATATCATACTGAATGGGCAAAAACTGGAAGCATTCCCTTTGAAAACTGGCATAAGACAGGGATGCCCTCTCTCACCACTCCTATTCAACATAGTTTTGGGAGTTCTGGCCAGGGAAATCAGACAGGAGAAAGAAGTAAAGAGTATTCAATTAGGGAAAGAGAAAGTCAAACTGTCCCTGTTTGCAGATGACATGATAGTATATTTAGAAAACTCCATCACATCAGCCCAAAATCTCCTTAAGCTGATAAGCAACTTAAGCAAAGTCTCAGGATACAAAATCAATGTGCAAAAATCACAAGCATTCCTATACACAATTAACACACAAATGGAGAGCCAAATCATGAGTGAACTCCCATTCACAATAGCGTCAAAGAGAATAAAATACCTAGGAATCCAACTTACAAGGGATGTGAAGGACCTCTTCAAGGAGAACTACAAACCATTGCTCAACGAAATAAGAAAGGACACAAACAAATGGAAGAACACTCCATGCTCATGGATAGGAAGAATCAATATTGTGAAAATGGCCATACTGCCCAAAGTAATTTATAGATTCAATGCCATCCCCATCAAGCTACCAATGACTTTCTTCACAGAATTGGAAAAAACTACTTTAAAGTTCATGTGGAACCAAAAAAGAGTACGCATTTCCAAGACAATTCTAAGCCAAAAGAACAAAGGTGGAGGCATCACACTACCTGACTTCAAACTATACTACAAGGCTACAGTAACCAAAACAGCATGGTACTGGTACCAAAACAGAGATATAGACCAATGGAACAGAACAGAGCCCTCAGAAATAATACCACACATCTACAACCATCTGATCTTTGACAAACCTGACAAAAACAAGAAATAGGGAAAGGATTCCCTATTTAATAAATGGTGCTGGGAAAACTGGCTAGCCATATGTAGAAAGCTGAAACTGGACCCTTTCCTTACATCTTATACAAAAATTAATTCAAGATGGATTGAAGACTTAAATGTTAGACCTAGAACCATAAAAACCCTAGAAGAAAACCTAGGCAATACCATTCAGTGTGTCAGTTCCTCAAGGATCTAGAACTAGAAATACCATTTGACCCAGAGATCCCATTACTAGGTATATACCCAAAGGGTTATAAATCATGCTACTATAAAGACACATGCACACATATGTTTGTTGCGGCACTATTCACAGTAACAAAGACTTGGAAACAACCCAAATGTCCATCAATGATAGACTGGATTAAGAAAACATGGCACATATACACCATGGAATGCTATGCAGCCATAAAAAAGGATGAGTTCATGTCCTTTGTAGGGACATAGATGAAGTTGGAAACCATCATTCTGAGCAAACTATTGCAAGGACAGAAAACCAAACACTGCATGTTTTCACTTATAGGTGGAAATTGAACAGTGAGAACACTTGGTCACAGGGTGGGGAACATTACACACCAGGACATGTCGTGGGGTGGGGGGATGGGGGGCATAGCATTAGGGGAAATACTTAATGTAAATGATGAGCTAATGGGTGCAGCATACCAACATGGTACAAGTATACATATGTAACAAACCTGCATGTGTGTACATGTACCCTAGAACTTAAAGTATAAATAAATAAATAAATACAAACCCAAGCATATGCTCTTCACCACATAATTTGGTCCCCTGTTCCCCAAACTGGACTTCCCTCACCCAGCCCCGTCTCCTTTCCAGGTGTCATCTCCCGTGACCCTTCCTTGTAACTTGCTATGCATCTTCATTCTTCCAGGCCTTTGCACGTGCCCTTCCTTCTGCCTGGAATACCTTTTCCTTTCTATTATGCCCATCAAAAGCCTTCCTATGTGTGGATCTCAGCTCAGCAGCTCCTGCTCTGGGAGCCCCTCCTCCAGATCCTGGCTGCTGTTTGCTCCCCTCCTCCTCCCTCCTGTATTACCAGGTGTGGTTTGCAGTGTGTGGGCCATGGTGTGTGCCAGGCTCTGGGTGGCCGGGTCTGAGCCAGCATCCAACTGTTTTCTCCACCTGTTTATCAGGTCTCTGTTAAGTGCCAGGTCCTGCACTGGGCTCTAGGGGTAAGCAAAATAGGCGTGTCTTGGCCTTTACAGGGCTTGCAGAGGCTGAGTCCTGTGGTGGAACATTGTAAGGGGCTGTGAGGGCTCCCAAGAGAAGCCCCTATCCAGGACTGGAGTCCTATCCAGAACTTGGGATGTCCAGCAGGGCTTTGTGGAGCAAGTGATAGCAAATCTCAGTGGAGCTAGTCAAGCCATGAGAAGGTTAAGAGGGAAAGCAATGTCCTCAACAAAGGGAACAGCCTATGCAAAGGCCCAGGGGTGAGAGAAAGCTGAGCATGCTCTGCATACCACAGAGATTAGCACGGCTGGAAAGTCAAATGTGCAGGGTCAGTGTTGCAAGACCACTCTGCAGAGGCAAGCTTTGGTCATTTGACCATGAAAGATTGCATAAGCTGTAGGCAGGAATTCTGCTTCTCTCTCATATGTCTATGGGCTCCAGGTGTCTTTGAGGACAGTCTGGCATGGTGGCTAAGAGCCTACCTTTCCAGGCAGCAGACCTGGGTTTGACTTCTCCATCCAGTCTGAGGGGTCTCAGCAAGCTACTCACCCACTCTGGGCCTTATTCTCATCTTTTAAATAGGATGAATAATAGCCACCACTTCCTAGGGTTTGGGAGAAGATTGCATAACTTAATAGAATGAACACAGTCCTGGGCACATAGGAAAAGCTTAATTCATGTGGTTGTTATAGTGATAACAATAATATCCTGTATTATTGTTACCACTGTTACCGTTCTCACAATTTTATTATTGGATCTGAATAATCTCTGCCTCTGTAGTGGTGGCACCCAGAACACCTGCCCACATCTTGGTCCTGGGGAAAATGGGCAAGGTCCAGCATTAGAGAACAACCCCTTTGCCCTCCACAGCTCTGTGTGGGCCAAAGTATGAGATGTCTGTGACCAAGTGGAATATTCTGGCGGAGGCACTGAACACAGGACCTGGATGCTATGTGAACACTGCAGCCTGGCTGGGAAAGCTGCCTGTCAGCCAAGCTCACTTCTCCCCTTAAATGGCATTCTCTTTCTTGGGGAAGAGTTTACCCACTCAGGGTTAGTGATTCCTATTCTCCTTGCAGGATGCTTGGACACCTGCTGTGTTTCCAATTCCTTTTTGTGGTCCTTCCTATTCAATCCATTTTACTGTCCTTCTTTGCCTGCCTTGAGCCCTAGAGTGCTAATGCCTAAGAACTGTAATACATCACTCGTATTCCCTTATCCACTAACTTTTAGCTGGATTCGGTCAAAGGGAAGCTTTGTTGGGAGACGGGAGGCTGAGAGGAGAGAGAGGCCAGGGTCGATGCCTCCCTCCTTCCTGAACTCCTTTCTTGCTGCAGTCCCTGCATTGGCTGTGACCAGTATGGTGGTAACTTCCAGGATGGGGATGGGCAGGTTCTCTTTCTTAGCTACTGTCTCAGCCATCCCAGAATACATTCCTTCATTTTCCCTTTCCCCATACAGAGGTACTGTTACTAGATTGGGAGTGCATCAACTTCTCTTTCTGGCTTCCTTCACCTTGTCCTCACCTCTAAACACAATCCTGTCCCTAAATGCTTTTCAACTAAGCCCTTCTGTGTAAGATTTGTTTCTTGCCATGATTCTAATCAGTACTTCCACGGAGGGTCTGCAAAGTGCCTCAGAGACACTCCACCCTCGCCAAGAGCAGAACACAAGTCTGCCCCTCTCCTCACCCCCTGGTACCTTGGTGCCTTCCAAGAAGACAGGCAGAGGTCCCATGTGGGCATTTCTCCCATAGGCCCTGCCTTTCTGACTGCAGAGCTGCAGAGGAAGCAGGGCTCCATCACAGAGGGCCTCAGGGGCCATGGGGGTGGGGAGGTTGTGATTTTATTGCAAGAACAAAGACAAGCCATGGCAGATTTGAGGGCTGGGAAGTGCCATTATCTGATTTGTAATTTTAGAAAGATCATTTCATCTTTCAAGAGCAGAGCAGGTTCTAGAGAGTGAGTGCAGCCCAGGGAAGATATTTAGGAGACTGATGCAATAGTTTCTATTTGAGATTATGGCATGGCCACCATTAGAAACATCTGCCATCTCCATCATGAAGCCTCCCCCAATCACTCCACTTTGAACGAAATTCCTCCCTCCCTTTGTGTGCCCCAAACTTTGTTGCAGCATCTATGGCAGTCAGCCCCTGAGACCCTCTTCTCCTCTCTAGGGTGAGTTTCTTGGCCTCAGGTCTCACTCACTCCCAGGGTTGCAAGTTAACTGGGCAATGACATATCACTAAGCTGGCTGGTACTCTCTAGGCAAATGCAAATGGCTCAGAAGGTATAACATATTATGCCATCATCAACTATTAAGGAGGTCTAATATCAGATCAGCCGGCATCATCTTGTCAAACTAGGAAAGAAAGTAAGCTTCTGCCAAACATCTGCCATGTACTGGGCCATCTTCCAAAGATGCCTCGTTCAATCCACCATCAACCTGGGCAGTAGGCACCACTGTTCTCATCTCACAATGTGGAAACCAAGGCCCAGAGGAATGGCCACCCATCTTGTAAGTGACAGAGCCTGACTCAAACCCAGGTCTCCCTGTCTATTACAGTGACAAATCGAGAAACATGCTGTCAGAATGGGCCAAAGCTACTGAGGAAACTGGGCCTAGAAAGGTAAATTTGAATAATAACACACAACTAAAAATGGACAATAATTATATCTAGCTTCACACTTTGTAGATGCCAACTGTCACCCACTGCTACAGCAAAGGGGCAATGTTCCTGAGGCTTGGGTTCCTCACCATTAGCTGTGGGACTGCACATGTACTTTACACTGCCTACTCAGGTTAAACATCACCTCCTCTAAGAAGCTCTCCTGTACCTTGCAAGTCCTGGATAGGTACATGTGTATGTGCCTACACAGGCCCTTGTAGTTGCCTCTACATACTTAAATATGAGTGTATATAAATATACCTTATACTCTCTCTTTCCTCATATGTATGTATGTATGGGATATACACATATGCATATATAGATATATACATGCACATATACACATACTATATATACATATATATGTGTACATATGTATATATGTATATTGTGTGTATATATATATACCTAACTAAAGCCTCGAGATTTCTGTTGACACCTCAAAGAGGGTTTGAGAGCTGTCCTCTATGCTGAAGACTGCAAAGGGCTGGAGGGTATAGACTTGTTTTCAGTGTTCTTGAGTGGGAAGGTGCAATAAGTGAAAGCTGCAGAGACATCAATTTTGATTCAGCCCAAGGAAAAACTTTCTAGTAGTGAGAATTTCCCCAGGAGGCAGCAGGCTCCCTGGGTGAGTCTAGGAGCCTGGCCTGGGAGAGGCAGCTGTGGAGGAGGCTACACTTTAAGTGGTGTGGGGAGCAGTGGGGACTGGATCCCTCGAATGGGCTCTTCTAGTTCTGTGATTGGGGGCTCTTTTACCACAACAAAATCACTATTTATTAACGTTCTACAAAGCGCTTAGCTCCTCACAAACATGAATTCATTCAACCTCACATTGGCCCTGCAAGGTAGATATTATCCAGTTCATGGATAAGGAAATGAGGCTCAGAGAAGTGGGGTAGCTTGCCCAGTAGAAACTGGCATAGAAACATGAGCTGCATCTCATACTAGAACTCTGTAGAATACACCAGCTGCCCCCACTTTCCTCCAGCAGTTAGGATCATACAAATTTTACCTATGTCAGCAGCACAGCAGAGTTCATTTGGTTTTGTTTTCATGTGCCTTTACTTCCTCTCCAGTATCTCTACCTTTTTTATGCAGAAAATTGGCCTGCAGGCCAGACCATCAGATCTAATCTGCTCTGGCGGAGTAGGGGCCTGGCCTGGGTCACAGGCAGTCCCCACACTGGGTGGTGCCCCCTGAGCCCTCTTTTTCTCCTTCTAGAAGGAATCCACTGTTTACTACCTTGTTCCTGGACCTCTAGACACATTTATAAAGCCACAGAACCTGGGAGGGGTAAGCAGGTGACATGAAGTGTGGCAGCTACAGCTGACAGAAGGTTTTAGAAAGTCCTGTCACTTCAGTTTCAAGTGTGCTGAAAGAAAAAAAAAAAGCTAAGCAAAGCCCAACGAGGCTGCCTGCCAGGAGTCTGTGAAACATGGTCCAGGCCAAAGCCAGTGTCAGCCAAGAGGGAAATTACAGGCCTTAAATGGCAGACAAGTCTGCAAAAGCCTCCTAGAGTTCTGTTTGGCAAATGTTTGTTTGCACACATGTTTGTTTGTGTGGATGTGTTTTTCAGCATGTATTTTTTTTAGTTATGTATTTAGCTCTAAGATCATTTTTAAAAACAATGTCAAAACTGTACTTTAAAATAGTTTATTCCTGGAGAATATTTGGAGCAATTCCATTCAGTTTAGTTCAAGTCAGCAACTATTTACTGACAGTCTATTCCATGCCAGGCACTGAGCTGGGCACTGGGCGTCCTGGTTGCTAAAGGGGCGGCCCCATCCTGAGCTAGCTCAGTGGCTACTGTAGAAAAACGTCCACCCAAATGCCCAGCAATGATAGACTAGATAAAGAAAATATGGTTCATATACACCATGAAATACTATGCAGCCATAAAAAGGAATGAGATTATGTCCTTTGCAGGGACATGGATGAAGCTGGAAGCCATTATCCTCAGCAAACTAACACAGGAACAGAAAACCAAACATGCATGTTCTCACTCATAAGTGGGAGCTGAACAATAAGAACACATGGATACAGGGAGGGGAACAACACACACCGGGGCCTGTTTGGGGACAGGGGGTGGGGAGAGCATTAGAGAAAAGAGGTAATGCATGCTTGGCTTAACACCTAGGTGAAGGGTTGATAGGTGCAGCAAACCACCATGACACACATTTAGTTATGTAACAAACCTGCACATCCTGCACATGTACCCCAGAACTTAAAAAAAAAAAAAATTTTTTTTTAAATTAAAGCAAACAACAAACAAACATAAAAGAGTGATAATCAGGTGAGACAACAAGGAAGATGAATATTGTTTTCTAAATAGATGTAATAGTCAGCTTTATTTTACAGTAAACATGTAGTTTCAAAAATATTAAAACCAAAGCACAGACAACTTGACAAATTCCCATTTGTTCTACCATGTAGAATTAACTAATTTTTATATTTGTCATATTTGAATTATACATTGCTACGTGTATACAATTTTTTTTTTTTTTTTTTGAGATGTAGTCTTGCTCTGACATCCAGGCCGGAGTGCAGTGACGCTATCTTGGTTCACTACAAGCTCTGCCTCTCAGATTCACACCATTCTCCTGCCTCAGCCTCCCGAGAAGCTGGGACTACAGGCGCCCGCCACCACGCCCGGCTAATTTTTTTGTATTTTTACTAGAGATGGGGTTTCACCGTGTTAGCTAGGATGGTCTCGATCTGCTGACCTTATGATCCACCCCCCTCCACCTCCCAAAGTGCTGGGGTTACAGGTGTGAACCACCGTGCCCAGCCTACAATTTTTTTTTTTAAGTATTACTAATAAAGCTGTGGTTCTCCTTGAAGAAAAAAGAGAAAAAGACACATGCATGGATAAGAATCCTAGAGGACCCTTGGGTCCAGATCATTTCAGTCTGGTGTGGCTGGGACAAAAGAGGGAGAAGTCTTAGTTCTTGAGGGAGAAGGAGTCAAGTAGGACTTTATAGGCATATAAAGGTCTGGAGGGGGCCCTTCCAGGTACAGGGAAGAAACTTGTGGGAGCTCATCTGAAGGTCAGAAATGGATGACTTGCTCAAGATCCCACAGCTAGAAAATGGCAGCCTGAAGATTTGAACTTAAGTCTGTCAGATTCTTCTCCACCCCAGCAAGTAAACCTGAATGTGAAAGCTGTGTGATTTGGCTGGAGGACTGTGTTCAACCTCTTTAAATCCTTCCCATCCCTTAAGGACTAGCCGACTCTTACAAATTCTCAGTAGGCTAATCTAATATCCACTGCTGAGTTCCTAGAAAATATGTGCCTCAATACTGCTAGATATCTTTTAATGAAGCTATGCTTTTCTCTTCAACAATATAAATACATATAAACATTTATTTCAGTTTTAAAAATAAAATAAAGATTTGTGGTTTTCCACTCTGTGTCATGACAATGTTTGGCAAAAGAGATAAGAAGAAAGATAAAACCATCTTCACAGGTAGAAATAATTTTAAATTCCATTTTACTTCCCATTACACACAGCAGGTACTCAATAAATACTTGCAGTGCTGGCCTGGCTAGGCTGTACTCTTTTGTGACAGTGTATTAGTCAGATATTGCCACAATCATGCTGGGTAACAAACTATACCAAACTCAGTTGCTTACAACTACAGGCATTTATTTTTCTCACTGAGAGTTGGCTGGATGCCTCAGGTTCAAGGTGCAGGCCACCAGGGCTTTGGGTCAGTTTGAGTCTGCTTCATTTGTCTCACTCTGGGGGCCAGGCTGAAAGAACCTCTGACTTGCTCTTTTCGTGGTGGTAAATGAGACACGAGACAGGAGCAGAAGCAAGAGATAAGTAGAAACAGATCAAGCCTCTTGAGGTCTCAGCCCAGAACTGCCGTGCTGTTGTTTCCACCCCCATAACTTTGACCAGGGCAAGTCAATGGTCAAGCCCAATATCACTGCACAGGGAGACACATTTACCCACTCTAGGCAGAGGCCCAGCAAAGTCAAATGGCAAAGGGATAATTCTAAAAGAAACAGAACATGAAGAATTGAAGAAAGATACTAGGGTTTGAAGGTAGACTTGACTTCAAATCTGAGTTATCATTTACCTGCTTTGGAGACTAGAGAAATCGCTTAACCTTTCTGTATCTGTCTCCTCATCTGTTCTTACCTCTCCGGGTTGTAATGAGACTATTTCCCATCCTCACCTACTGAGTGCTGACAATGTGCCACTCACTGAGCTTAGCATTTTATGAACATCCTCGCACATAAGACAGGTAAGGTAGGAATCCATCTCCCATTTAATAGATGAGGAAACAGATTGATAGACATTAAGTGACTTGCCCAAAGTCACACAGCTGCATTCAAAGTTTCGTGCCAGGTCTGTGTCACCTCTACTTAATGTAAATAAGGTGTGTACACTGTCTGCCACATAGAAGGTCCTTGTTTCAGGTGAATTTCTGTATTCACTTAAAGAGTCCCTCTTAAAGAGTCCTGGAAACTTCTAGGTCACCGGACTTTTACTTTCTGATGAACTTCACCCAAGCTGATGTGACCAGCTACCATCACCCAAGTCTCAAGGTTCATTGTTGCTTAAAAAAAAAATACGGCTATTATTAGCAGCAATCAGAGGGCAATCACATTTCCCAGTCAGGAGTCTTTGGGAGGAAGGATGTTTGAAGCAATGCCTGGATGGTGTTTGTGGTGCCACATGTCTAGTGTGGGGGCAAATTTCGTAATGGCCATGCTTGTCAGGTGATGCCGAGACCTCTGCTAAGAACAGATATCTTTCCAGTCCGGAGCGGCTGCTCTGACGTCTCTGGGGAAGGACAGCTGGCAGCTGCTCTTTTGCAAGACTTGATTCATACAGCATGGAAGATACTAGCAAGAGCAAGTCTTTCAATAAGAGAGGCCTGATTTAAATCAGGGTTGTGCCTCTGACTGGCTGGGTGGCCTTGGCCCCTGGTGATGCTGTTCCCTCTGCCTACACACCTCCTCAGGGCCAGCACTCCATGTCACTGTCATTTCATCTAGGAGATTTTCCCTGACACTCTCAAGCTAACACACTGGACACCACCAGGCCCTGCACTTAGGTGATCTTAATCGCTTGTTTAATTGACTCTCTGCTACTAGGGTAAGTGTTGTTTGAGAACAAGCCTTGATCAATGTTTGCTACTGAAATCCTACTTCCCAGAATGATGCCTAGTGCATAGTAGGCACTGTAGGAACATTTATTAATCTAATGAATTCAGTAATAAACTACTAAAAGCAGGCTATTGATTTGTAACCTTTCGGTGGTAGATCCAATACTGTCTGTGCTGTGGAAGCCCCTTGACTCTAAATCCTTGCTACTCAAAGTGTGGTCCTTGGATGGACCTACATCACCTGAGGGCAGCCCAGTAGTTTTAACTGTGCAGATCCTGAAGAGGTACTGGTACTGCTTCAATAGTATACCATTCATTGAGACGGGCAGATGATGATCTATTTGTTAAGAAATAAATTGTCAAAATTTTTCTAGTGACTAGCTTCAAAAGCATGCTGGATGCCCCATGGTCTCTAGGGTGATTTTTTTGTTGTTGTTATTATTAACTATCTAGCAGGAGAAGGGGATGAGCCAGTGCTTGTTATCTAGTCTCACTTCTGGTCTGTGAGGCAGGTATTATCATCTCCGCTGTATGCAGGAGGAGGGTGAGGTCCAGAGAGATGAAGTCACTTGCCCAAGTTCACACAATTGGGAAGAGGCAGAGCGGGGATATCCTCTTTGCATCAAGCTGACTCTCCCAGGGAAGCGACGCTTCTAACTCTGACAGTAAAACCTCTGCCTTATTCTACATTCTGTCCTTAAATCGTCTTCCCACAGGAAAAGTTACATTCTCAGAAGCATGTGAATGGGCCTTTCTGGATCTTCTACTAAATATACCATGGCTCCCTCCATTCTAGCCATGATGGCCTGATTTCTGTCTCTTGAACACACCAGCTGATGCCTATCCCAGGACCTTTGCAGTTCCTTCTGCCTGCAGAGTGTCCCCCAGATCTCCCCATGCTTGCCTGCTTCTCGTCACTCAGGTCTCACTCTGTGTCACCTCTTCAGAGAGCCTTTCCCTAAACACTATAGGGAAAGCAGGTCTCCCCTCACAACCAACAAACATTCACTCTCATTCCCATTTTATTTTTTTCCATATCACTTAATTTATACTAAATTACCATGGGCATTCGTTCAGATGTCTCTCTTTCTCTCCATTAGAGTGGATGCTCTTTGAGGGCAGAGTTCTTGTCTGGTTTTGGTTTGCACTATCCCCAGGTTAGTGAATTGCAAGGATGATTCTAACACGTTCTTGCGTTGAGGTGTTTTTGTATCCAGTGGATTTATATCAGGGCTTACATTGGCTTCTTATCTGCAGAAGGAGAGCAGACCCTTGTCCAAGTGTCCAATCACACTTCAGGGTGTCACAGGGGCTCTGATTAGCTCTTCCGGTGGTGTCTTATCAGGGTGCATGCAATTATCCATGCAATTCCTGACCCCAGGAGGAAGTGATGCTTTTCTTCCTTTGCACCCTGATAGGACCCCACCCAAACAGCTAATCAGGGCCCCTGTGACATGCTGAGGCATGACTGGACACCTGGACAAGCGGTCTGCTCTCCACAGACGGGAAGCCAATGCAAGCCCTGACATAAATCCACTGGATACAATAACGTCTCAACACAAGAATGTGTTAGAATCATCCATACAATTCACCTGAATTTGCCCTTGAGTCTATGCTTTCTGAGGGGAGGGACAGTGTCTACTTTCCTTACTGCCAGTGCATGTCATCTGCCTACCTTGTTGGAAGGGAGCATCTGGTAAGTATTTGTTCCTTCTCTGACCTCTCTGGGTCTCAGCTGAAAACGTTAACAATGATAGACAAAATTTCTGAATGCCTTCGTGTTTTTCTCTGCTTGAGTCAGGTATACAAAGGAAAATAAAATTAAACCAGAAAGGAATGGAGGGAACCCATCTTTTCTTTCTGTTTGAGTATGCCAAAGCCCAGACTTGGGATCTTGACCTGGAGGAAGTCACCCAATTGCTAGACTCAGAATGACCTGATTTCTGCTTTTTATAAATAAGAATGCCCATTGTCCATTTAGGCCTCAGCATTGTTGAATTGCCCTGTTATATCCACACCTACTTCTTCTGTGGAATGTCCATAGTGATGTAGAACTCTGTACACCCCACTGCGTGGGCATGGAACCCAGCTGTACACCTCCATTTCTAGTCTTGAATGAGTTAGCCCATAGAGATGGAATTTGCAAACCAGTCTCTGAATGTAGTCTGGCTCCTGATAGACCAACTTTCTAAATGATGTGGAGCTCTGAAGCATTTCTTGGACAGTTTGATCCATGTTGAGTGGAGAGGGACAATGGGTTGGTCCTAGAAGGTATTGAGGGCCCACACTCTGTGAGATATTTTGAATACATGATCTTTAATTCTCACAATAGCCTTTATTATGCTACGCATTTTATAGATGAGGAAGCTGAGGCCCAGAGAAGCTAAGTTACTGCCTCTCTGCCTCACAGCTAGTAAGCAGCAAAGCCTAATGCTTGGTCTTCCAGCCCAGACTTAAGTTTAGAGCTGAGGCACTCCAGCTTAGATGCTAAGTGGCTCGGCTGAAAGGTCACATCTCATGTCCCCCTGATAAGTGGCAGAACCAGTATCTAAACCTAGATGCTTCGTTCCCAAACTCTAAGCTGCCTGTTACCCTACACCACCTTTTCTTTGTAATAATGTGGGACTCAATTTGCCTAAAGTCACATGGAGAATCAGAGGGAGCTCCAGGACAGGGCCAACTCTCTTGACTCCTGGCTTAGTGTTTCTTCCTGAAGCCACATCACCTGTCTGCCCTATGCACTGACATGGAAAAACATTTCCAGAGAACAGTCTCAAGGCTGACGCCGGAGGACAAGGCTGATCCCTGAAGACTCAGGCTTCTTGCAAGGCCAGTGGAGTCACTCTACGAAGCCTTTTCACCCTCCTTTAAAGCACTGTTGCTGTGTTTAGTCTGGTCTGCCTCCAGGGGCAAGATGATGAAATGGATAATTGCTCTGGACAGTTTCTGTCACTTGAATGCCAATCTGTCATTCTGTTTTCCCTTCGCCAAAGAGTCTTCATAGCTGGAATAAAACCCATGACATAGGCACTGGAGGAAAAGAGAGATTATCTACAATTCACATCGAATAATTGAGAGGATGGAGTGACTTCCCTAGGAAGCCAGACTGAATAGTTCCTACAGTCTCTAAAATCAGGGAATTGCGGTCTTGGAATGATGCTTAGCAAGCTGCCTTAGTTCAGCTGCTACAACAAAAATACCATAAGCTGGGTGGCTGATAAACAACAGAAAGTTATTTCTCACAGTTCTGGAGGCTGGGAAGTCTTAAGACCAAGTTGCCAGCAGACTCAGTGTCTGGTGAGGGCCACTTCCTGGTTTACAGACCGCCATCTTCTTGCTGTATCCTCACATGGTGGAAGGGATAAGGGACCTCTCTGGGATCTTTTTTATAAGGGCACTAATCCCATTCATGAAGATTATTCCCTCACGAGGGTCATGCCCTCATGACCCAACTACCTCCCAAAGGCCCCACTTCCTGATACCGTTACCTTGGAGTTAGGTTTTAACACATGGATTTTGGAGGGACACAGACATTCAGTCTGCAGCAAAAGCTTAAGCAATTGCAGCTTAATAGCTAGAGTCAGGTCTGAGTTACAATACTCTTCTGCCTCTTCCCACTTACAAATTATACATGTAAGTGTAATAATAATAATACTGACTTCTTAGGATTATTGTGATTTTTAACATGAGATAATATTTGTGATATGCCTGGCCAAGAGAAGACAAGCAATAAAGAGCCGTGTGTGTGTGTGTATGTGTGTGTGTGTGTGTCTTCCTCCTTACCTCTTCACTGTGTGTACAGAGAAGCTAGAGCCAGAGACAGAAGTTGTGACACATATAGACATGTGAGAGTTAACAGCAGAGCCAGGACTTGAAGACTTATCTCTAGTCTACCAGGCCAGTGTTCTTATTTCACACCATAATAACAAGGTTGCAATTTGTTAAACATATCCCTAAATTGTGGGCCTCAGAAGCATAAAAAAAGGTAATTTTCAGAGAACATAAAGGGAATATATCTAAACGAAATTGCTCTTCAAGCATTCTGGCATCCAGAAAGTACATTTGAATAGTATTCCTGCATGGTCAGGGCAACAGGAATGTGGCTAGATTTGATTCTTTTTACTCAAGAGAGAATTAAACTTAAACTCAACAGTTTCCTTGTACCCACCTCCACTCCCAAGACCAAAGGATTTTAGCCAGATGTGGTTTGAGAGAAAGTCAAGAGCAGAATACAGGCACACAATATACAGGCCATGGAGCCAGCTGGGGCAAGTTTTATCTATGAGATAAGGACTGTGAGTACACCTTGTAGGCCATGGCTTCAGTCATTTTGTTCTTATTAAAAGGAATGTTCCAGAAATGACTTTATTTTTGAAGGCACACAGCCTTTTCACTGGTCTCTGAGAACACTTTAGAGGATGACTATCTTACAAACCCATGGATAATTTATATCACATCACAATGTAAGAATGCAATTTGTTAATCATAGTCCCAAGTGGATGATTGACATTCAAGAGTCAGGCACAGGGCCACAAAATCCTGTGCCTTCTGAACAATCAATGAAAGTGTTAAACACAGCTTCTGTTGGCTCATTGACCTTCAAGTCTTCGCTCAAATGATGCCTTTTCAGTGTGATCTTCCCCGGTCTCCCTATCTAAAATTGCAAACCCACAAACATAACCTATCACCATTCCCTGATTTATTTCTTATCTTCAACAGTTAATATTGCGGGATATGCTATATATTTTACTCACTTTGCTATTGCCTGTGAAACTCCACCATTCATTTAACAAAACTCGTGTGCTTTAACCGCTTTACAAATATCAGCTCATTCAATCCTCACAACAGCTATAAAAGAGAATACTACTGTTGCTCCTTTATATAGATGAGGACACTAAGGCACAGAGAGGTTAGATAATATGTCCAAGGTCACACAGCTCACAAGTGGCAGAGTTATGACATGAACCCAAGAATCTGCTTCCTGAGTTCTTATTCACACCCATTGTACTGTTCTGCCCATACAATGTGAATTGCACAAGGGTAGGGGTTTGCCTGTTTGATTCATTGCTGTATTCTCAGTGCTTAGAATAATACTTGGCATACCATGGTGCCCAATAGTTATTTGTTAAATTAAAAAATGAAGAAATGGTTAAAAAGAGCTTATTGTGTTCCACTTCTTTGAAGTTCTCCATCCACAGATACTACACATACACAGTCACTCTCCATTAAGCAAATCTCCGGATTATAGGAATCCAAAGGGACAGGTGGAAAGAGCATGGGCTTTGGTGTCAGCAAAAACAGGGGAATCAAAATCCCAACTCAACAATTCTCTCTTGAGTGAAAAGAATCAAATCTAGCCACTTTCCTGTTGCCCTGACCATACAGGAATACTACTCAAATGTACCTGAGCTGTGTGACTGTAACAAATTAACCTAATCTCTTTGAGCCTTGGTAACCTCATCTTCACAATGGAGAAAATACTGATTTCCTTGTAGGATCGTGTCCTATGGTGAAAGGTAAATGTATATAAAGGGCCAGCACAGAGCAGGTATCAGTAAATATCAGCTCCCTCCTACCTTGAGAAGGAATGAAGGGAAGAGAAGTGAAACTTCATCTCTTTCGCTGAGCAAGAGCTTATTTTTCGGAGTGAATATATCAGGGTTAGGGTAGGGGAAAGCAAAGAGGATCAAGAGACGGAAAATTTTCACTTTTCCCCCTAGCAAAGAGGATCAAGAGATGGAAAATTTTCAATGTTCTCCTTTACTACAATTAAGACTGGAACAACGTCAGCCTAAATGAACAATCTATTTCTTTGCATTCCCGGATAAAGCCATATTGACATCACTCTTTTCTCGTCTGTTAGCTTATTAAATTTGGTTGCCTGTAACATAAAACACTGTCTCTTCAGAAGTAGGTCTCCATATTATTGAGCAGGCAGGGGGATTTCAATCCATCTTCCACCAGAAAACAAAGTCTGCTTTAAATTAGGGAGGACAAAGGTACACATCTGACATTCAAGTTGCCCATTCTTCCTAATTTGTAGGCTTAGCTCTTAAAACTTTAAATATTTGTCTTACTTTTAAGACTGTTTTCTTCTAGTCTTAGTCAGATATTCTGATGTGAAACTAACAGTCCCAGGCTCAACAAATTGTTTCTGCTTTCTGGATTTGGTGAGCTCCTTGACATCAGATTGCACTGGAAACTTCCACAAATGACCACCAGACAGAGGTTTCTCTTTCTACAGTGGGAGGCCCCAGGTCCTACTATATGCTCTGTCCTCTTTCTGGGGCCTTTCTGCTGCGCACATGTGAACATTGCATGGCAGCCCCAGTGAATTAATTCTAAATCTCTGAACCAACGCTCAATCTTGGCACATGCTATTCTCTTCTCCTGGAACACCCTTCCCTTACCTCCTCTGAGCACAGAGGCCAACTTGATCCTCAAGGTTCAATGTGGCTCTTCATCTGGGATGACACCTCTGAGGGGCCTCTGAAGTATTCCTTCCTAGCATATCACCTTTCTTATAATCTTCAAAAGTTCATGCTTTTCTCTGTGAGCTCCTTCAGAATAGGCACTGTGTCATTCATTTGAGTATCTTTAAGCTTCACATAGGCCTGGTTTACAGTAAGTTCTCAGTGAATAATTTAAAGAGACATGCCAAAATTTAACCTTGATGCTGCAATGAACAGGGAGGAGGGTCCTCAATAGAAAGCAGTAGGATGCGGGGCAGGGGCATTGACGGTTTCCTGGGGGACCCCTTGGTCTAATCTGATCCAGCCCCTTTTATTCTGAACATGATGAAATGGGAGCTTAGGGACATCCCTGAGGCTGGAAACGTTGCTAGCAGAGCTGAGATTTTTCTGATTCTCAGTCCAATACTCAGCCATGATATCAGGGTGGCCCTCACCCTCATGAGACAGCTGCAACAAAGACACAGCTGATGGAGTGGGGAAAGGCGTCGAGGGACAAGAGACAACTGGGGTTGAACAGAAATCACTGGAGTGAGGTCTGTTGTCTTGGCAGCAGACTGCCTGGCAGACTGGAGGGTGCTAATGGCAAGAAACCCACAGGGAGGATGATGGGGAAGAGCTCTGGGATGGGAGACTGGAGCTTTGGGGGTCCGACCCATTGGCCTGAGTCAGCACAGGAACCAGGAGAAAGCACCACAAAACCACCCTCAAATCGAAGGATTCTGACTCTTCACAGCTGGCCATCTGGCCAGACGTTAGGAAAAGTAGACCTTGCAAAAACTCTCTAATAAGAGGAAGTGGTTTGAATTTCCTCCTTGAAGGAAGATGCTTCATTTAAATAGAATTCAGTGGAATTAAGTGCAGGGGGGCAGCACCCTGAGCCCTCTGCTTGGACTTTGAAATTGAATTCTTGCAGCAAAGAGGATCCAGAAATGATTTCCCAGAGAACTAGAGGATGATTTTTACCAAAGGATCTCAACCAGGGTAGGAATGGACATAATGGAACATGTATCCACCTATTGAGCACCTGTTCTGTGCTGGATGCTTAACTCAGTCCTTCTGACACTCTCACCAAATCCCAGTAGAAACTCAGGCCCTCAGAATGTAAGCGATTTCCCTTATAAAAAACACACAGCCAGGCAGATCTAGCCCTGAGATGAACTCCAACAGACTGCTGTATCAAAGTTTGCTCCCAAAGCCAGCCAACGCTCTTAGAATTCTCCGAGGCCTCAGTCTAAGTGAGCTTCTCTTGTCTGTGAGCTAACACTCACTGGCCTGTCCCCTCCTCTGCTTTACAGAGCTCAGTTTTGCACAGTTAAATTCCTTTAGTAGCCTAGAGAGATCAGACCATAAGTGCCTTAAAGAAAGGAGCTGGTTCCATTTTTCTCTGTCTTCTTGGTACCAACTCAGGCAAGGGCAAGGGATCACAGAGATACCTGGGAAATAATACCTTCTCCTGCTCCAGGGTCTTTCTAAGCATTAGGTCATCTTACTCTTACACCAAATCAATGGGTTAGGTGACGTCATCTCCATGTTTGAGATGGGGAAACTAAGACCCATGAAGGGATTGATTTTCTTCAATATGTTGTTTGATTGCCTTTTAAAAATAAAGGTATTTCCTGAACATGAAGTAGTTAAGATGTTTTATGAAGCTTTTGTGCAAAAATGTCATATTTATGTGTTTTTCTAAATCAAATAAATCTGGCTTGCCACCTCCACCCCCAATTTGGTAGGAAATTCTATCTGTTATATGGGGTAAGGGTTGCCCCAAATCCTGGGGACTTACAAGGAATGGAGTTTAAGAGTCTGTCTTTAGTCTTCAGCATAAAGATGTCCCAACTGCAAGGGTGACATTAACAAGCTTATACTTCTGAATCCTTCATTGCATAGGCTTCTTTTGAGAGGGACCCTAGCAATGTGTCCCTGCTGTCAGATATTATTATAAAATTTGCCAAAATGTAATATTTTAATCTCTAAGAGTGAAGATTGCCATCTCCTTCCACTCCCACATTGCCTCCATCACACTTCCCCTCCTGCTGGGTAACTTGGAGTGACCATAGGCATTTTGTATTTGTAATTGTTTTCTGAAAGAAAGCTCTCCAAATTGTATATGCTTCAATATCCTGGCCACTGAGGTAGACATTAAAACTTTAAGCAATAAAAAGGAAAAAAAAATCCATGCTGGGTGTGGTGGCTTATGCTTATAATCCCAGCAGTTTGGGTGTAAAATGTTTAAACTGCTTAGAGCCATGGGAGGCCAAAGTGGGTGGATCACCTGAGGTCAGGCGTTCGAGACCAGCCTGGCCAACACAGTGAAACCTCATCTCTACTACAAATACAAAAATTAGCCGGGTATGGCAGTGTGTGCCTATAGTCCCAGCTACTTGGGAGGCTGAAGCAGGAGAATCACTTGAACCCGGGTGGCGGAGGTTGCAGTAAGCCGAGATCATGCCACTGCACTCCAACCTGGGCTACAAAGTGAGACTTTGTCTCAAAAAAAAAACCAAAAAAATCCAAAGTAATAATAACATGGTGACCCTGAGTTCTTATACATTGGCTCACCCAGAGAATTTTCTTTAGGATAACAGATTCTCTTTATTAAAATGTATCTGTCCTATATTCAAAAGTCTGTAGCCAAGGGAGACTGTATGAGAATGGAGAGTCTAGATCTACCCCTGCAGTGCTGTGCTGTGCCCCATTTAAAGGGGACAGTTCTCCTAGCCCTCCTGCTATGCTAGAAAGAGACCAGGGGTAGCTTTGCCTGTAACTGCTAGAACCACAACTCTGTATGTGAAGTCTTTTGGCTTTTTCTTTTGCTCTTCCAGAGGTTCTGCCCCTCCTGGGTTGGGATGCTATATGGTAGTAGGATGTAGCTCCCCGTCTTTGGAAATGGCAGCCACTGTAGTTTATTTTGCCATCTTGGAGAATCCCTGCCAGATACGGGCCATTCCACCTTCTCAACCTTAGCACCAGTCTTGGCCTACCCTTCCCCTTCTGGAATAATGGATCTCTCTTTAAGCAGGGTAATAGGGGAGAGGATATATAAGCATTGCTCAGACAGTCAGAAAGACAAGAGTGTCCTCCTTCTCTTGGGGAGTTTGAAAAGGACATTCTTTTTTTTTTTTTTGAGACGGAGTCTTGCTCTGCCGCCCAGGCTGGAGTGCAGTGGCTGGATCTCAGCTCACTGCAAGCTCCACCTCCCGGGTTCACGCCATTCTCCTGCCTCAGCCTCCCGAGTAGCTGGGACTACAGGCGCCCGCCACCTCGCCAGGCTAGTTTTTTGTATTTTTTAGTAGAGACGGGGTTTCACCGTATTAGCCAGGATGGTCTTGATCTCCTGACCTCGTGATCCACCCGTCTCGGCCTCCCAAAGTGCTGGGATTACAGGCTTGAGCCACCGCGCCCGGCCTGAAAAGGACATTCTTGCCAAGCAGACCAAAAACTAAACATATAAGCCAACAGCACAAAAACACCATTCCTTTTTTTTAATTTTATTTTAAGTTCTGGGATACATGTGCAGGACGTGCAGGTTTGTTGCATAGGTAAACATGTGTCATGGTGGTTTGCTGCACCTATCAACCCATCACCTAGACATTAAGCCCCTTATACATTAGCTATTTATCCTGATGCTCTTCTTCCTCCAAACCCCCGACAGGCCCCAATGCGTATTGCTCCTCTCCCTGTGTTCATGTGTTTTCATTGTTCAGCTCCCACTCCTGAGTGAGAACATGTGGACACCATTCCTTTTTAAAAAATCACCTGCCTTGGTATCAATCTTACTGGGAGCTTAAAGACACCACTTTACGAAGACACTGAGAGGTTTGTATTATTTTATCTGTGAGTTTAGAAGAGGATGCTAAGGCTAGAAAGAAAACACCCAAGGAGAAGGGCACACAGCTGGAGGGGAGTGTGCTGCTGCTCTGCCCAGATGCATCTGGCTCCACTACCCAGGAGTTTTCTTTCCCCACACTGGGAAGCACTGATCGAAGGGGAACAGCCTTCCTGGAAGAGGTGGCATTTGAGCTAAGTCTTAAAGAAGAGAAGGCTTTCTGCTGGGTAACAGGGGTGGGAAGGCCATGATTAAAAAGGGTCTAAAAAGTGTAGATGCTTTTGTAAACACAGCCGGGCAACAGGGTCAAGCAACAGGGGTGAGGCCAGTGGTGAAACAGCAGACGTGGTGGATGTGGTTGTTTTTAGTCTCTTGGATGAAGTTCAAAGCAAAAGTCCCTGATATCCCCTAGAGAGAGAACATCCAGGTTGTGTTCCTGCCCAGAGCCGAGTAAACAGGATTATTGGAACCTGCGGTGGCCTCAGCTGGACACACTGGCTGCAGCCTGACTGGCGCGGGGGCAGAGAGTGACAGGAAAATGGCTGAGATTAGGAACTGCCCTCACCTCTGGACTTGGGTCTCTGAGGAAATGCCTCTGTTGGGACAACCTGTCTTGGGCACTTGGAATCCGTATTTCAGGTCAGGAAATATGCATAGCTTGTGACCCACCAATTCCACTTCTAGGAATACAAGAAGGAGAAATAGTTGCTGATGTGTGAAAAGATACATGTACAAGGATATTCAACGTAGTGTTGTTGATAATAAAAAAAAAAAAACTGGAAGCAACTTAAATATCTCAGGAAACTTACAGTGCATCTATATGACAGAAAAATTTTAGCCTTTAATAATCATGTGGTAAAAGAATATTTGTTGATATGAAATATTTAGAATATTTTGTCAAGTTAAAAAAAGGTTATAAGACAGTATGCACCATCTGCTCTCAATTATGTAACTATTTTTCATGATGACATTTACTGAACACTTGCCATGTGCCAGCCATGGCTCTAAGCAGTTTAAACATATTAATATATTTGATCATGCAACAAGTTTATGAAGAAGATTTTTTATTATCTCTATTTTACACATAAGGAGACCAAGACACAGAGTGTTTAAGTAATTTGTCTAAAGTCACAGTAGTAAGTGGAAAACCTGCACATGAACAAAGCAGTCTACCTCCAGAGCCAAATGCAAACAACTAAGTTGCCATACTCTCTTCCTATGTGTGTCCACGTTTCTGTGGTTTTCTCTCTCTTTCTTGGAGACTCTATACCCAAGTGTTAGTGGTGCGTTAAGTAATCCCCTCCTAGGGTAAGAGTAGACAAATATTTTCATGATGGAAGTGAATGTAGCAACCAGTATAGGCTCCAAAGGACATTTACACCTTGACTGCAGAGAACACGCTGCGTGCCACTTAAGATCCTGTACAGGACAGGCACAGCAGTTCCCCAATTCACTTATTCAGCAAAATAATGATTAACTGCCAGTTCTGTGCAGGCTCTGTTCTAGGCTCTGAGGATTCAGCAGTGAATAAGGCAAGGGACACAAGGCCAATTCTCCAATAAGACTTCCATCCTCATGGGGGAAGCAGGGAGGTACCCAGTAAATAAAAAGCCAAGAAAAATATCAGCTGGAGTTCAGTGTGCTGTAGAGTACTACAGTTGGAATGGTGCCATAGGGTGGGACCATGGGCTTAGGAAGATGACCTTTAAGAGGAGACATTGAGCTAAAACTTGAATGACCAGTGGTAGACGCACACACACACACACACACGCACACACACACATGGAGTGGTGGGGAAGCAAATCCAGCAAAACGTTAACATTTGGGAAATCTGGATGAATGGTACAACACAATTTTTTGTACAAATGTTGCAACATTTCCATAAGTCAAATAATTTTAAAATAAAACGTTAAAATATGTCAAAATAAATATATTACAAATACAAAGAATCACTCTACATCTAAGGAAATAGAGTTGGTAGGGCTTGCTGGTGAATGGCATGTGGTGGGTGAAGAAATTAAGAGGAAATAGATGATGCTGGTGACTTTGACTAAAACAGGGCGAAGCTGAGGTCTGGGAAGGAGAAGCAAACATCCTTGTCTTTGACCCAACAGTCAGTTTACAAACTACCATACACTTGTCTTCTCAATGGGTCTTCTCTTATGCTCCTTTGAATCAGGTAGGAATTTTTACTGATGAAGAAACTGAGGCCAAGAGTGGGAAAATGATTGTATGTGGTGTCATGGTGACTGAGTAGCAGAGTTAGATGCCAAAGTCAGATCTTCTGAATCCACGAAACCAACAATCCCCAAGGCTAAGTGACAGGAGATACATCATGTATATTTTCTGCTGCTCTAAAGTAGAGTAAGTGTTGAATAGGCTGGGAAACAATTGGCCCATGGAAGATGCAGGTAACTCAATCTGACTACATTGTAGAGGGTTGGTTGTAACAACTCTCTTTCTTAGAAACTGCCAAGGATTCCTAGTAACCCATGAACCATTTTAATTCCCAAGAGACAGTACAATAGTGTAGACTGCAACTTGACTTACTGTGATGCTCAATTATTATTTTATTTTTTTTTTAATTATTATTAAAAATAGAGGTAAATCACCTACTCCTCTCAAAAGGTAGTTAGGAGAATCAGCATCCAAAGCAAATAGTGCAAATGAAAGGGTTTGTGGTCTTCCACACTCAGTTAGACGAGCTCCTGATGGGGTCTTAGGGTCATGTTCATTATCTCTGAGTACATTTCAAGTGCTTCAGGTTGCCTTTAGAGGTCACTCCTGTGACTGGCTCAGCTTCTGCCAACTTGGAGACCAATTTAAAATTGCAAGACATCAACGAAACAAACCCAGGATCTTAGAGAAAGGGAGTATCAACTAGCACTAAAGTAGTACCTGCTAAGTGCAATTTAGTGACATTTATCACTAAGTAGCACCATTTGACCCCCTACTCCAACAGCCTCTTGAAGGAGCCCCATTAACTCAGTTTTAAAAGAGGAGAAAACTAAGACTTAAAGCATTAAATTATGTTAATGCTAGCAGTGAGCCCACACTGTCTAAGTCAGAGCTTGCACCCCTTTTATGGCACTACATGGCCATATAGTCCCTTTCTGGTCCCAGAGATGAGACTAACCAATGTGAAAAAATAAGTTGCCCTGGAATCCACCCTGCTTGCAGGTCCTCATTACCCTAAATCAATGATCTGCACGATTTCATTGGGATGGTATGTATGCTTGATTTATATTCACACAGATCAAGCCATAAATTTGTGCCTACGGACCCATCAAAGTCTTTTCTCACATTGAAGATGTTTATAGAAACAGGAAACATGTCCTTTGTATGAACATACTGGTCCTCTCTATGTCAACATCATCATAAATAGACATATCCAGGATCTCTGCCTGGATTGTTTTCCATAAATACTCAACAAACCCATGAGCTATATCATTATTACCAAGGAGGAACAAAGAGACCCTCCCTTGTTCCTAGAACTTATCCTGACAGGACGGCCTCTTGACTGAAGACCAGAAAAAACACCATGGCCCACATTCCACTCCCTCTCTGTTGTTACTAGCAGCGCCTGGTCCTTTAAGATGTCCCCCTATTCTTGCAGCTTTGAACTTCAGGCTCCTAACCTGGGAATCCAGAATTGTAGAGCTGTTCTTTGCTTCTTGTAAAATGGATCTACTCTGTGGACTCAAAACACCTTCAGTCTTACTCTTTTTCCCAGTTTGCAAAGCTGTCCCACCCTTTATCACAGTGGACTCTGACAAGACTCTATACAGGGGGGCTGTTGTTAGTATCCCATTTTGCAGATGAAAATAATGAGGCACACAGAGAGAGAGAAGGGTTTATTACTTGACTTTGAATTTCTCACACAGCTGGCATTAAACTCCTCTTCTCAAGAAACTTACTAGTAGTCGTAGATTATTATCACCAAAGCTGTCAATATCTGTATCTGCAAGAACCTGCCAGAAAACAGCCAGTATACCTGTAAAGGGTTGAAGCTAAATAGAATTTATAAAGGCACTATCACAGACGTATAGGCAGAGTTAGGGACTGGCACCCAGGAACTCACAATAGCAGGGAGTCATTAGCACCTGCTGTGGGCTGAATCATGTTCCTTCCAGACTCACAAGTTGTAGCCCTAACTCCCAGTACCTGATAATGTGACTGCATTTGGAGATGAGGTCTCCATAAGATAATTAAATTAAAATGAGGTCATTAATGTGGGCTCTAATCCAACATGACTGGTGTCCTTATAAGAAGAAGAAATGTGGACACAGATATGTAGAGAGGAAAGACCATGTGAGGACACAGAGAGAAGATAGAGGCCTCAGAAGAAACCAATCCTGTCAACATCTTGATCTCAGATTTCTAGCCTCCAGGGCTGTGAGAAAATAAATTTCTGTTGTTTATGCACCCAGCCTGTGATATTTTGTTATGGCAGCCCTAGTAAATGAACACATTTCCCTCTAAGCTTGAAAGTCAGAGAGAGGAATGAATGGCTCACCCCGCTCCTCCCAGCCTCTGATCTCCTGCTAAGGCTTCCCATGGGCTGAACCCAGCTGAAAACTAGATAAGGGTACAATTAGGATAGGATCACAGCAAGAGCTCTGGATAAGGGCTGAGCAGATTCATTCATTCATTCAACAAATATTCATCAAATACCTAGGAGCTATTCTGGATGCTGTGAATATAAAGATAAATAAGAGCCCCTTGTCTTCAATGGTCACAGTGTTACACAGAAGGAAGACTCTGCTATGTAAGTGCCCCACTGTACAATGTAGATTTCATGCTGATAGTTGCTGTTTGAGCATGATGCTATGACTGCAAAGAGGAGGGGTTACTCACTCAGTCAGGGTAGCAGGAAGATGACCACAGAGGAGGTACACTCCAGCTGCCCCTTGAAGGATGTGTGAGATTTTACAGAGAGATGGAGGGGAAGGACATGCTGGGTGGTAGGACATGCAAAGACCCAGGGATGTGCAAAGTGAGGAATCCCTTTGGAAAGAGAGGCTGAGAGATAGATGTAAACCCTATGTAGTTAAAATCACTTCCTAACTTTGCCACTTTGCAAAGCTGTGCTGTCTGTGTTTGGAGCACTAATTTATACTTGTTGGCCACATGGTTCAGTGGCAAGAACAGCGTTCTAGAATCTTGGGCTCAAGGTTCAGTGCCAGCATCTGTTCACCACGTGTGGCTTAGGCAAGTCACTCAAACTTTCTGAGCCTTTGTTTTCTCTCTGGTCAATTGATCAGCCAACATTATTGTGTGTCTTCTCTGTTCCAAGCCTCAAAGCTGTGGGGATGCTTGGGGCTGCCCTTGGAGCCTATAGTGGAGAAGGAGGCAGACTCTACACTGAGCCCCTCTGTGCATAGGGAATGGCTTCCAGGGCTGGGCTCAAAGTGCTCTGGGAACGCACAGGTTAACGCACTTCCTCCACACTTCCCAGGGATGTGGAGGAAGTTTGGAGAAATAACAAAAGAGGAAATGCTTTTAAGCTGCTTCTATTATTGGGTGGCAATCATGGCTGCTGACATTTAGGTGAGAGTTGTTTCATTTGGGCATTCTCATTGCACTCCGTCATCATCCCTGCCTTTGCACCTTAGCTCACACTATGTCCACTTTATACCTCTCTGACTGTGTAAATCCTGTCCATCCTTCATGGTCAAGGTCCAGACCCATCTTCTCCAGGAATCTTGCCCAGAGCATCTCAGGTCACAGAGATAGCATCCTCCTCTTAACTCTGCTACATTTGCGGTCTCATTAGGCATTTATGCGTTAGTAAAAGACAGTTTTGTGCCATTCCAAAAGTGGTCTAAAAACTATCTAGATCAGAGAATGCAGCAGCTGAATGGGCCTTAAAAGGCCATCATCAAGCCTCTAGTCTTATTCCAAGCTAGTACACCTGGCAACTAGAGTGAGCATCCTACAATACAGGTTGGAGCATATGTCTCTCCTGCTTTCAACAAGGAGAATTAACAATTGATTGCCCAAATTGGGATACTTTCGAGGGTGAAAGGCAATGCTGTTATTATAATGCTTGGACAACACGCCTAAACTAAGTCCCTGTGTGACCTGCTGACCTCTCCTGTACTCCAGCCCACCTGCAGTTTCCCAGCATCTAATGGACAACTAGTAGTTAACCAAATGTTCCTTGCTTGCTCTGGCCACTGTGCCTGGGACATGCTGTTCCCTCTGCCTGAAATGCCATCCTCCTGACTCCATCCATTTCATCCTTAAGTCTCAGGCTAAGGGTTGCCTCCTATGTGAAGCCTTCTGACCCCTGGGCAGAGGCATCTGCTTCCAGCATATTTGGTTGGGTCTCCTAGCACGTGGCCTAGTTACCTATGAGCCATTCACCACTGGACTCAGAGCCCTCAGAAGCTGTGTCTCATTATGGGTTGTCTCCCTCATTGCTTGTCCAGGGTCTACATCTGGCCCACTGTAAACACTAAGTATTTTTTTCATTATTAATAATAATGACAAATGAAATATGAGATTATGACACATGAGATAGTGCACCTTTGCATTTCTTGTTCTGGATTGTCGCTTCTCTCTTTTCCTATTGAACTTCGGGTATGTAGGTCAGACATCCAGTGAGGGCAGACTTCTCAAGCATATCACATCGTAAAGACTAAGGCTTATTCCAGGGAAGCTGCTATGGCTCCAGCATTTCCTGCAGCTTCAGAACCCAAGGCATGTGTCTCCTAGAGGGGCAAATCTTCACCTTGTAAGTCTACATACATTATGTAAAACTAGTCAAAACCCTTTCAGAGCCAGGTGAAGAGGACAAGTGAGTGATGGAAACAGGGACTGACTCATAATATGTTCTCTAGTCCATGTTTGTTAAATAAACCAGAGCAAGAAGACACGGAGGGAAGGAAAGAAGGAAGGAAAAGCAAGATGAATTTTCTTATTTGGCTCTTAGACTAAACTTAAATGTCACTTTACAAAAGGGAGTTGGCAGAGTGGTAGACAGAATCATAAGAGAAGGAAAAGAAACCAGCTTTTATTGGGTGTTTATAATGTGTTTAATGGACCAGGCATTTTGTTTATGCGATCTTACTTTAATTTAAATGGGATACCACCCCACCAGAGCAGATATTATCATCTGAGTTCTACAGATGAGAAAATTTGAGCGCAGAGAAGTTTGTTTCCCAAGGCCTTATAGGTTTAAACTGTGGGTCTAATGAAATTATATCAAAACCAGACTTCAACCCTTAAACCCGAGTCTGTGTGATTTCACCTCCCCTGATTCCTCCACATGAGTGAGATGTCTGGAGTCTCCCAAAGGGACTTCTTACAAGAGTCACACCCATTTGGATCCATGTATTCTGAGTGATTTTGTTTTTAGAAATCAGTCTCATTGCTTCATAATCACAGTTTATAGGTACCATGAGGACAAGGGCTGTATCTGATTGATCCTAGTGTCCCAAGACACTATCACAGTGCCTTTCCCCACTGGGAATGCTCAGGCCATATTTACTGGAGGACTTAAGTCAGATTCTCTGGCTTTATGTAGTTGATCCACCCCAGCATGCTCACTTCTCTGAGTCTTCTGATTTCTTCCTCCCTTCTTGCCCCTGGTTTGTCTACTTCAGTTAGTGTGGGCCCCTAGCATGACCTCCTGAAAGATCCTCACACCCAATCTAGTGGCATATTGAGACTGTCTCTCAGAGTACCATGTGTTAAATCCTGTGTAACACTACTGAGGGCTCCCATATCAATACATTCTCCATTATTCAACCATCTGTCTATACCATCACCACCACCCCCCACCCCCACATCACCCACCTTGCATCCTCAGGATCCAATTCCAGACACACACTCCTGGCTCCTGCCGGTGCAGGTAGGCTAGGCCTTATAGCTCCTTCAGGGTCTAGTCTCTTTCCTAGAAGCCCAGCAAGTCCCTGGCAGGATTACGTTGTGACTCGATCCTTGTTTTTGGTCTGCTGGCCTGGAAGGGGAGCAGAAGTGTTCTACCTTGTCAGGCAGAGTCCTCTTTGTCATCTTCAAGCAAGGAGGAAGAGTTGGCCCATAATTGGGAAGACTGAGCCACTTCTGCAGCCCAGGAGGTACAAGCAGAGCTGGAATGTCAATGTTCTCAGGTTCTCAAGGGCTTCAACCCAGATATCCTTAGCCCACATCTAAGGGTCCTGCTCCTCCTGACCAGGGCCCTGGCCTTCGTCTGTCAGGATGGTAAATTAGGCTTGCACTGAAACTCTGCTACCCTTGTAATTAAGTCATGTGCTTGATTCTCAGTTTTTCCTGCCCTCCAGCTGCAGGAGATAAGAATATGCTGTCCAGGAGGCCCTCTGACTTTCACACTTTGTCTTAAATTAGTGAATAATCACTCCAAGCCTTCACGACTTTCTCCAATACACTGATAGCACTCAGCAGCAGCATCTAATTCCACAGTCTTAATAAATGTGCTTTCCTTCTTAGCTCTTGAATATCTGATATATTACACCTGTGGGTGCCTTACATTTTACTATAACCCCATCTCAGCTCCTTGAAAGTGAAAATTCTCCCATTTGTCAGGCTACAGCATGCCAGGTTCTATCAGTACTCTCCCTGCTCCAGAGATAGGATTTTAATTGCCAGCCTGACGGCAGGTGATTCAGCTCCAAAATCCCAATGTAGAGCAACTCTTGGTACCAACCATCTTAGGCTGAGGTTCAATGCCTTGAGAAACAGACTGTAAGTCAGATATTTGCATGCAGGAAGTTTACTGGTGAGTGCTTCCGGAAACACCAGCCATGAGGCAGTAAGTAAAGTAGGATTAGGTGGAGGGAGAAGTTGAACTGGGATGCAGCAGTCAGAGGCTCTGCAGTTTGGATGGTGCTTCTGAAATGTCACAAATTGAGGCGAGAGGACCAGGTTCTTGTACCTGTGACATCAATCCACTGATGGATATGGACTGCCCATAGAAACCAGGCAAAGCTTTGCTTGGGGGAGTACCCTTCAACCAAGGGTAAATCTTGAACAGGAAGAACTGTGAGCTGTCAGTTACCAATACTATTGACAATTAGGGGAATGATCTTAGTTGGGCATTGGGGCAGTACTCCACAGCATACACTACATTGGATGAATAGATGGATGAATGAATGAATAATGAATGAATGAATGTTCTGCTTGTCTTCCTAACTACCTTGGAAATCCTTGAGAAAAGGACTTGGATATTTTGTGGTTTTTTAGATCCAGCAGTGCTGGTTGCCCAGTTATTATAATTATTGCTTTAGCCTTAGAAAGAACCTTTGCAAATGCTGCTCTAATCCAATTTACTTATTTTCCAGATTTAAAAAAATCAAGGTCTAAAATGATTAAATAATTTGCCTAAAGTTCCACAGTAAGTTTGTGATTCAGCCTAGACTTCATAAGTATTTTATCACTCTCTGAAACAGAGGTTTAAGCACATGAGGATTTCCTCTATTGTACAAAAGAAGTCTGAAGTCCCAGAGTTGGTTGAAGGCTCTATGCTTATCAGGGACACCTTTAGCATATGGCTTCCATCCTCAAAGTCTCCGCAAGGTCCAACATGGCTTCAGGGATCCATGTATCACATCTGGTTTTAGCTTAGCAGCAGGAGAAATCAGGAGGAAACAAAAGGACACTTAAACTATTCTTTTCGAGGAGCCTTCCCTGAAGCCCCACTAGCCCCTTCTGACTATACCACCCTTGAGCAGAACTTTGTCATGTGACTTCTCCAACTATAAGGAGAGCTAGGAAAGGTAGCTTTATTCCAGATGGCAATTTGCCCAGTAAAGAATAGGAGTTCCATATTGCAACACAAAGGGGAAAGCAAGTATTTGGTAGGTAATTTATAATCTCTAGCATATTGGTCATGGGACTGTAACAAAAAAGCATACATTTTGGAATTATACCTGGCCCAGTCTCCTCCTACACGTAGGACTAGTTTAAACTCACTTAACCTCTAGACTTTTAGTTTCTACATGTATGAAATAGACAACCATCCTCATCCTCACAGATGTATTGTGTCCTAATGTGTGGAAAGCACCTAGCACAATGTCAAGTATTCGGATTGGTAGAATGTCTACCCCTCCTGCTCCCACATTATTGAATAACTTGGTTACGACTTGATGGCATTACACCCTGTTGTCCTGTTCAAATAAACCCGAAGAACACTTACTATCTTGTTCTTGGAACATAGTGCAGTTGAGACATGTGTTCAAGCCTTCCACCCATTTGCTGGATATAGTTTATGGGGGAAGAACAGAAAAGTCTGTTTCGATCCCTTCCACCGGCTTTTCCTTGCATTCAGGTGGAGGCAGACAGACATAAAACAAGAACCATTCCCAGAGAATTTTTGAAATAAAAGCCTTTCTTCTTGATTTCATCCCATTCAGGAGACCAGATCTGAGTTCACTCGCTGGGCAGATCCTCCCCGTGCAACACAGCCACTGCCTCCTCTATGCAGACCTCCCTGCTCCTTTGGGTGACTCAGCTCCTCAGAGAGTTTATAGTTATGTTACTGAGTTAGACCTTGTGCAAGAAGCTGGGGATATAGACATGTGGAAGTAAAGTCACCTGCTTTTGAACAACCCCAGTCTAGTGAGAGAGACCAATATGTGAAGAGATAATATCACTTACTTTAATTGGATGCCCTATAAAAGGACCTAAGGGGTACAGAGAAGCTCCTAACCCAACTTGGAGCAGGAAGTCCATTGAGGACTTCTCAGAGGTGGTTATGTTTAAGCTCCACCTTAAAGGATGAAGAAGAGGGCAAAGCAGGGAGAGGGTATCCAAGGAGAGAGAGCAGCAAGGACTAAAGCTTGGTAGAATGACACAGGAGTGTGTTAGAAACTGCAAATAGTTTAGTAATGGTTAGATTATAAACGAGGACATAGGGAGACTTCATTATTGGAAGGGTCATTGAGTCTGACATTTGAAGTTCCAATGATTTGCCCCAAGCCACCTCTCTTCCTGAACTCTGGAAAGCAGTGACCTCCTCATCAGTGTCGGTATTCAAGCAGTGGCAAATGGCGGGGAATACAGCATAGTAAAGCTGGTGTAATCATTCTGTAATTGATCATTGCTAGAGTCACTTTCAGTTTTAGGATTCTGTGATTCAGGATGCTGCCAGAGCACGTTTTTTATAGATGTGTCATCTGAAAACATCTGGTCTTGAGTTTCTTTGTGTTCTCTTGGCAGTTCCTAATTTTCTTTAAATAGAAAATATACAAGAAAATAAATGAGCAATTTTTGAATGCCTACATTGTAATAAATGCTACTTTCACATGCCATCTCCTGTAAGCCTCACAGGTAATTGTGATAAAAAGGATTAGCCTACATCTTAACAGATAATGAAACTGGCCCAGAGAGGTTAAGTGACATGCCTAAGGTTACACAGCTGGTGAGTAACAGCACGGGGAGTTAAACTAAGATCACTTGACTCAAAATCTCTGCAAACTTAAGATGCACCATCTTAAATGTCCATCCAGTAAGATGGAACTTCGTTTTACTCCTCTCCTTCCCGCCTTTCCTCAGTTTTAAATCATTGCTCTTCGGGAAATTTTTCCTGCAGTCTCACCTTGAAATTGAGACAGTAACCGAGAATTCCAAAAGAGATGGCCTGAACATGCTAAGGTTTGGTTTTCCCTAGGAGACTGGGGATTTATTTCATAATTCACTCTTTCATTAGCAAATTCTTGCCACAGATGGTTTTTAATGTCTTAGTATCATAGAAGGTTGGACTTCAGTCTACTGTAAACCATCCCTCATTTTTGTACATGTGAGGACATCAAGGCTCAAAGTGGGGCAGAGGTTTACATATGGTCACTAAGAGAGTGAGCAGAATTTAATGTAATTTCATGAGAATGCTGTGTTTGCATGTATTGTCTCCCTTTTTCTACTGGATTTTTGGCTCCAGGAAAAGATGCAATAAGCAAGGTATGAGCCTAGACATGCAGACTTTTGGCAGGAGTTGTTGTGCTAGTTCAGAAACTGGTGTAAAAACTTTAAAGGGGGTGGGAGAAGATCATCAGGTTTCTGCTGACTTGGGATCATCAGAAAGTCAACTGTTCTCAGCATGCAGCACTGAACTGAAGGAATGTGTAGGACCATGTGGGTACTGCAGAGAATCTATGTCTCCAGGAGGAAAAGAAGCTTACAGACCATTAAGTACAATTTTCTTATTTTGCAAATGAGCAAAGTGAGGCTCAGAGAGGTGAAATGACTTTCACATGGTCATAAAGCTAGGGAGAGGCAGACCCAGGATTCAAATCCAGTCCTTATGAGCCAGAAAGGCTCTGCTTCAGTCACTAGAGCACCAAACACTTGGGTTCAGTCTCTGGTTCTGCTGCTTTCAAGCTATGTGTCTTTAGTAAGTTGCTTAACATCTCTGAGCATCAGCCACCTTGTCTATAAAATGAGGTCAGTGGTCTATACTCAGAGTGTTGCTGTGAGAATTAAATATGACTATCACACAGGTGGAGGTGTCTGGTACATAGCAGCTATTCATTCTGTGCTAGAGCCTCCCACCCCACCCTGAAGCCTTGGAAATATTTCTTTGAGACAAGGGAGAGAGGGAGTTATCACTGGTTATTTTATATATAAAGGTGTCAGTTAGGAAGTCAGTGTGTGAAAATGCCTGGTGTTCTGACGAAAAAAGAAGAAACACCGTGTTTCTGGAACACAGGTGTAAGCAGGAGTCCATGGGGCTGGGGAACTACCAATGGGCAGAGCCTGGTGGAGCGTTTTGTTGCTGTTTGCCACGTGAAGTAGCTTACACTTCGTCCTCTATGTGAAGGAAAACCACAACATGTCTTAACCCAGAAGAATACCTGGATTTGCATGTTTTAAAGTGCCCCATAAAGACTGTGTGTCTAGGTGAGAGCAGATATCAGGGAGCTATTAAGAAACTCTTGTAATTGTCCAGGAGAGAGGCAGTAGGGCCTGAACTGGGGCAGAAGTAGTTAATGTGGCCTAGATGGCAGAGACAGGGTTTGGAAATCTAGATCAATAGGGTTTGGAAACTACCTTAATGTAGAGGGTAAGAAAGAAGAAAATATTTACAAAGATTCCGTCTTCAGGCACTAAAACATAAAAACTTCTATAGACCAAAGCTACGATAAACAAAGTGAGAAAGACAAGAGACAGATGGGGAAAAGTATTTGCTACATATATGAAAGACAATAGACTATATATAAGTATTAACTAAGAAAGTCTATAAGAAAAAGATTTTTAAAAGTCTAACAGAAGAAAACTGATATGAACAAATAAGTCCAGAAGAGGAAATATAAAGGGGCAGTAAACTTTGGAAAAGAAGCCCAATATCACCAGTAATCAGAAAAATAAAACACTGAGCTATCACTTCATATACATCATATTGGCACATACTTAAAAATCTAATAATACCAAAAGTTGATGAGCATATGAAATATGAAACAGTGAGAACACCCAGACATTGCTGGTATAAGTCTAAATTGTTACATCATCACTTTGGAGAACATTTGGGCATTATTCAGCAAATTTGATGATAGGTATACTCTGTATCTCAGCAATTTTACATTTAAGTATATATTCTGGATAAGCTCTGCATATATTCACAGAGAATATGCGGACAAAACCCAAGTGCTTATCAATGGAGAAATGCATTGCAGTATATTCATCTCATGTAATACTTATAACGGTTAAAAATAAGTGAGTTGGGACGTTCTGGTTTTAGTTAAAATGTAATGAGCACACTCTAATCTGTCTCTCTTACTATTGACAACTAAAGAGCTGGAGAGAATATGTAAGGAACTATTTGAGGACTCTGACAAGTAAACAATAACAAGTGGGTTGGGAAGGGAAATAAAAACTAAAAGCACAACTGATACAGGGGTGTTATTAGTCAGCATTCTCAAGAGAAAACCAATAGGATGTATATATACATGTATTGTTTTCTCTATGTGTGTATATATACACACACATATAAAGATATGTGTACATATATACACACATAGAGATGTATCTAGCTATAGATATGTATCTATATATATATAGATATCTATATATGTATCGAGAGAGATTTATTGTAAGAAATTGGATCGTACGATTATAGAGGCTGAAAAGTCTCAAGATCTTCAGTCAGCGAGCTGGAGGCCTAGGACAGCTGGTGGTGTAGTTCCATTCTGAATCTGAAGGTCTGAGAACCAGGAGAGCCACTGGTATAGAACCAGTCTACAAGCTGGCAGCCTCAAGACCTAGGAAGACCTGATGCTTCAAGTTTGAAGGAAGGAAAAAACACAATGTCCCAGCTCAAAGTCAGTCAGGCAGGAAGCGCTCCCTCTTACTCATGGGAAGGTCAGTCTTTTTGTTCTATTCAGGACTTCAACTGATGTTTGGATGATACCCATACATGCTGGGGAGGGCCATCTGCGTACTCAGTCTATCAATCTAAATATTAATCTCATTCACAAAAAACCTTGTAGACACACCCAAAATACTGTTTGATCAAATGTTTGGGTACCCCAATGCCCAGTTATATTGACACATAAAATCAACCATCACTGGAGGGTTAAGTCTCCTGAGGTTTTCTCCCCCTGCTATATCTCCTAGCTTAAACCCTAAGGCAGCCTGGATCTCTGAACTGCACAGTAAACATGGACAGTAAAAACATCAAGACAAACTCTCTTTCCGGCTGGAAGACTGGAAAGGTGGGCCCTTCAGGACAAAGACTGTAGGGGTACTTCCATTTCATTTTATTCTTTTTATTCTCCTAGCTTGGTGCTAAAGCCAGCCTTAGTCATGAACTATACTCCTGCAGTGGTGGTGACGGCAACAGTGGTTTCTTAGGCAATAAAAAGTGTAAGAGAAAACTCTTCCCTCTGACCAAAAGAACTGGGAAAAGAGACTTCTGTGGTCTAAAGACTATGAAGGGTTCTCCATTATTTTGTTCCTCCTTTTTCTAACTGCTTCATTCTCAAAGTGGACACAGTTGTGAAAAATGTCTGACAGCACAGAAGGCTCAAACCCTGGCACACCAGGAAAATGCAGCACACCAGGAAAATGCAAACCTGCATATGGAAGAGTGGGGAAATCATAGCAAAGAGGGAGGTGGAAAAAGTGGTCTATTAAATCTGGGTATGAAATCCTGTGCTCACTCCCAGGATTCATATACAAGGAACTGACCCAAAACAGTATAATGAAGGTTTTGAGGCTGAACTACAATGTAGACCATTTCCTAGGTCCCGGACCAGCCCCTGGATAGTGTCCACATGGGGCATACCCTAATAGCACTGCAAAGGCTTTCAAAATGAAGCTAGCATTAGAACCTCAGCCCACAAAAGGTAAGTTGGGAGTTGTAGTATGAGCCTAACTCTTTTAATTGCTTTAAAAAAAAATCAACATTCTTCATAGAATCTTTTTTTTTCTTTGAAACAGAGTCTCACTGCAATACTCACACTGGAGTGCAATGGAATGATCACAGCTCACTCCAGCCTCAACTTTCCTAGGCTCAAGTGCTTCTCTCATCTTAGCCTCCCAAATAACTGGGACAAAAGGTACACACCACTATGCCTGATAAATGTTTTGTATTTTTTGTAAAGACAGGGTTTTGCCATGTTTCCCAGGCTGGTCTCAAATTCCTGGGCTCAACTCACCCACCCATCTTGGCCTCCCAAAGTGCTGAGATTACAGGCAAGCCACCACACCCAGCCTCTTCAAAGAATCTTAACAGGACCCAGAGAATTATAACATAATTCAAATGTCTAAGATATAATTCAAAATTAGTCAATACACAAATAACAAAAAATCAAGAAAATCTCATCAACTCTCAAAGGAAAAAGACAATCAACCAATCAACAGACACCAATTGACCCAGATGCTGATGGTGGAATAAACAAAGACTTTAAGAAACTATTATACACACACACACACACACACACACACACAAAATTATAATTAAGCTTCATGAATTGGGAAATATTAGTGAATAGTGAAACAAATGAAAAGATGGGCATTTTCAGCAAAGAAAATATAAGCTATTGAAAAAAATGAAAATTTTATAATGAAAAAATACAATGATAGAAATAAAATAATTCACTGAAGGAGATCGGTAACATAATGGAGACAGAGTCAGTGAACTTGAAGATGAGGAATTAGTCTGGCCATCTTTTCCTGTAAATATTTACTATATTACAGATAGTAAATATTTCAGAATTCAATGACCACAAACTATGTTGTGAATCCTCAGCTCTGCAATTATAGCATGAAAACAGCCTTAGATGGTATGTAAATTAATGGAAATAGCTGTTTCAACAAATCTTTATTTCATGAACAGGCAAGCTAGATTTGTCCTGTGAACCAAGGTTTTCTGACCACTGAGACAGATCAGTGGAAGCTGTCTAATCTGAAAAACGCAGAAAAGTAACCAAAAAACAATAAACAGTCTCAGGGACAAGTGAACTAATATCAAAAGATGTAACATTCATGTCATTGGAGTGAAAAGACAGAATGATAGAAAAGAGAAGAAAGAGATTAGTATTAGAAAAATATTTGAAGAAATCATGGCTAAAACTTCTCAGATTCGGGGGAATTCATGTGGAGGTCAGAGTGGAAGCAGGCGTGAGTGGTCCAGCAGAAGAAAACATGGCTGTCAAAGTGTTTGAGTCTGTAGGCAAGTTTGGCCTGGCCTTAGCTGTTGCAGGAGGCGTGGTGAACTCTGCCTTATATAATGTGGATGCTGGGCACAGAGCTGTCATCTTTGACCGATTCCATGGAGTACAGGACATTGTGGTGGGGAAGGGACTCAATTTCTCATCTTATGAGTACAGAAACCAATCACCTTTGACTGCCATTCTCGACCATGTAATGTGCCAGTCATCACTGGTAGCAAAGATTTACAGAATGTCAACATCACACTGCGCATCCCCTTCCAGCCGGTCGCTAGCCAGCTTCCTCACATCTTCACCAGCACTGGAGAGGACTATGATGAGCACATGCTGCTGTCCATCACGACCAAGATACTCAAGTCAGTGGTGGTTTGCTTTGATGCTGGAGAACTAATCACCCAGAGAGAGCTGGTCTCCAAGCAGATGAGCAACAACCTTATGGAGCGAACAGCCACCTGTGGGCTCATCCTAGACGATGTGTCCTTGACATATCTGACCTTCGGGAAGGAGTTCACAGAAGCAGTGGAAGCCAAACAGGTGGCTCAGCAGGAAGCAGACAGGGCCAGATTTATGGTGGAAAAGGCTGGGCAGCAGGAAAAGGCAGTCATCATCTCTGCTGAGGGTGAGAGTCCAAGGCAGCTGAGCTGATTGCCAACTCACTGGCCCCCAAACGGCCTGATCAAGCTGCGCAAGCTGTAAGCTGCGGAGGACATCATGTACCAGCTCTCATGCTCTCATAACATCACCTACCTGCCGGCAGGGCAGTCTGTGCTCCTCCAGCTGCCCCAGTGAGGGCCCATCTTGCCTGCACCTCCGCAGGCTGACTGGGCCACAGCCCTGATGATGTTTAACATTGCCTTCCTTCTGCCCCCACCCCAGAAATCACTGTGAAATTTCATGATTGGCTTAAAGTGATGGAAAATCACTTCAGATCTCAGATTTGATGAAGGCCATAGATTTACAGTTTTAAAAAGCTCAAGAAACCCCAAACAAGATAAATTCAAAGTAAAATACACCAAGACATATGATGAAACTGAATACAATGAAAAACATCTTGAAAGAAACCAGAAAACATTGGGGAACAATGACTGCATATTTCTCATCAGAAACCATGGAGACCAGAAAACAGTGGAACAACATTTTTAAAAGCCTATGAGAAAAGAGCTACAAACCCAGAATTCTGTATCTAGTGAAAATGTCCTTCAGTAGCAAAGACAAAATTAACATATTTTCAGATAAAGGAAAACCAACAAAATGTGCTACTAGTAGACCTGCTCTAAAATAAATGCTAAAGGAAGTTCTTCAGGTGGAGAGGAAATGATAAAAACAACAAAAATACTTGGACTTTAGGAATGAAGAAAGCACAAGATAAAAAGAGAAAAGATGTAATTTACCAATATCTGGAACAAAAAAAGAGGCTATCACCACAGAACTCACAGATTTTAAAGGATAATTGACATACTGTAAATGACTCATAAATTTGATGGCGTAGATAAAATGGTCCGTTTTCTTAAAACACACAAACTACCAAAACTCACTCATGAAGAGATATGTGACCTACATAGTCCTATATTTACTAAAGAAATTGAGTTTATAGTTAAAGACCTTCCAATGAAGGAAAGTTTGGGCCCAAGTGGTTTCACTGGTGAACTGCACCAAACATTAAAGGAAAAAATAATGTTAATTGTATATAATCTTTCAAAAAATAGAGAAAAAGGAACATTCCCAACTCCTTTTATGTAACCAGCATTATCCTGATACTCAAACCAGACACAGCACAATAAAATAAAAGAAAATTAAACAAAATATTAACAAATCAAATCCAGTAGTATACGAAAAGGATAACAGCTCACAACCAAGTGGGATTAATACAAAGAATGCAAGGTGATTCATCATTGAAAAAAATCAAAAACTGTAATCCATCCTATTAACAGAATAAAGAAAAACTACATGATAATAGATGCAGAAAAAGCAATATCCATCTATGGTAGACTCAGGAAACTAGAAATAGTAGGGATCTTCCTTAACATGGTAAATGGCAACGACAAAAATACAGAGTACATAATTCTACATGAATAAATCTCAAAGATAAAATGTTGACCAAGAAAGGAAATTGCTGGATATTTATAGTATGATATCATTTATATAAAGTTTTACTATATGCAAAATTATTATAATTGTTTATGAATAAAGTATAAACGTTTGCAAGGGAATAGCAAACATTAAAATCAGAATAGTGGCCACATCTGGGGAGTGACAGAAGGGAATAGGATTGGAGACTGACACACAAGGAGCCGCAGCTTTATAGTCATGTTTGAACTCTTCTTAAAAAATCTGAATCAAATAAGACAAAATGATAAGATTTGAAGAGTGAAATGAAAGAGACATGACCATTCATTACATTGTCTGTATTTTCCTGCATAGTGAATATTTGATAGTTTTTTATTTTTATTTATTTATGTATTTATTTATTTTTGAGAAGGAGTCTCACTCTGTTGCCCAGGCTGGAGTGCAGTGACTCAATCTCGGCTCGTTGCAACCCTCTGCCTCCTGGGTTCAAATGATTCTCCTGCCTCAGACTCCAGAGTAGCTGGGATTACAGGCATGCGCCACCATGCCTGGCTAATTTTTGTATTTTTAGTAGAGACAAGGTTTTGCCATGTTGGCAGGCTGGTCTCGAACTCCTGACCTCAGGTGATCTGCCTGCCTCAGCCCCCCAAAATTCTAGGATTACAGGCATGAGCCACCTTGCCCAGCAAGTTTTTAAAATATATAAGTACTATATATTTAAAATATATGAACACTCTGATAAAAGCATCCTCAGGATCTTATGGAAGCACAAAGCCTAGGGGCAGAGGGAAGAATGTCTTGGAGGGCTTCCCGCAGGTGATGCTAGTAATTCTTAAACACTTACCACGTGCCAGGTAATGCTCTAACTTCCAGAAGTAGTAGTTTACTTATTTTATATAACAACCCTATGAAGCTTGCACACCTGTCCTTAGCTAGAGATAAATTGAAACCCAGAGAGGTTAAATAACTTGCTCCAAGTCAGAAAGCTAGAAATGAGGAGTTGGGATGAAAACCAGGCAGCCTAGTCCCAAATCTTGAGCTGGTCAACCACACGAACAATCCACTGCAATGCTTTACTTTACAGCAATTACTCCGCTTGCTGTGTGGACAACAGTGTAGACTCAGGCAAGGCTGAAGGCAGAGCGATAGTGGGCTCTTTTTGCTTATTGATTTCCTTACCAAATTCTATTTTTTTTTTTTTTTTTTTGAGACGGAGTCTTGACCTGTTGCCCAGGCTGGAGTGCAATGGTAGGATATTGGCTCACTGCAACCTCTGCCTCCTGGGTTCAAGCGATTCTCCTACCTCAGCCTCCCAAGTAGCTGGGATTACAGGCTGGTGCCACCATGTCCTGCTAATCTTTGATCTTTGTATTTTTAGTAGAGGAAGGGTTTCGCCATGTTAGTCAGGCTGGTCTCGAATGCCTGTCCTCAGGTGATCTGCCCCCTTCAGCCTACCACAGTGCTGGGATTACAGACATGAGGTACCGCGCCCAGCCTCCCTACTGAAATCTTACATATTCTTAATGCAAACCTTTGTGTATTTTATATATTTAGCAACTACTTTCCCCATTCACACCTCATCTTTTCTCTTTGTTTATGGTGGCTTTTGTACATAGAAGTTTTTACTTCCCTCTGGAAAATGGAACCTGATTCAGAGGTGAAAGAGAAAAATTCAGGAGAGGTTATAAAAGCGGCAGAAATGGTGAGGTTTGGTGAACCTTCTTATCTCCTTGTTCGCAAAGTAGGCTGGCTAAGCAGCAAGAACACTTAATTTTCTCTGCCCTGTGCATGACTACATTTGTCTTCTGTAGTTTTTGAAGGCAGACTCACGTTTGGTTTGGCATTTCCCACGACACCTACACAGCACCTGAGGGCCTGGAAGGCTGGTTTACTCCACACCTAGAAGCCAAGGACTGGCCATAGTTTGAGACATGATGCTCCCTACTGCAGATCATGGGAAATGAGGAAAATACTGGCAATGGAGTGGGGTTCTTACAAAGCTCAGTTTATTCAGTTGAATAAACTTTCTTTTATCATGCGTGTGTGTGTGTGTGTGTGTGTGTGTGTGTGTTTTCCCAAAGGGTATGTGGTTAAAATTTCTTTTTATGCAGGGATAGTGACATTAGATCATAAATTAATTGATTTCCAATGTTCTCATTTTGCCAAATAAAAAGTTGGCAACACTCTATCAATGCCTCGAAGTTATTTTTATATTTTTCTGCTCAGTTAAATTAAAAAAAAGTATTTGAAAACAACTGTCATAGACAAAAGAGCTTTTAAGTCTCAAAAACATGTGTTTTTCAGTTGGGTCACGTATATTAGTTCTATGACCAGAATGCAAGTTACTGAACTTTGGTGAATATTGGTTTCTTCACTAAAATGGGATAATTACACCCACCTTAGGGAGATTGTAAGGATCAAATGAGAGACTATCAGTAAGGGGCTCAGTTTCAAGCGTGGTTCACTTCTGGTTTATTTTGCTGCCCTCTCCCTTCCTGGCAGGCATGGACTAGATTTTACTTGCATGCTCTTGACAGTCATCCAGTTTAGATTGGGATCATAGTAGGTGCTCGAAAAATAGTCTGTTCACCATGAGATACCATGTCACAGTCATTAGAATAGAATAACCACCATAAAAAAAAAGAACAACAACAGAAAATAACAAATGTTAATGAAGATGTAGAGAAATTGGAACTCTTGTGCCTCAATGGTGGAAATGTGACATTGTGCAATTACAGAACAAAACAGTATGGCAGTTTATTAAAAAATATAGGATTACCATATGATTCAACAATACCACTTCTGGGTGTATACCCCAAAGAAATGAGAGTAGGGACTTGAAGAGATATTTGTACACCCACATACGTAGAAACATTATTTATAATGGAAAAAGGGTGGAAGCTACTCAAGTGTCCATTAACAGATGAATGGATAAACAAAATGTGGCCTATACATACAATGAAATATTATTCAGCCTTCCTTAAAAAGGAAGGAAATTCGGAGATATGTCACAGCATGGATGAACCTTGAGGACATCATATTAAGTAAAATAAGCCAGATACAAAGGGGGCAAATACTGTATAATTCCACTCCTATGAGGAACCTAGAGAAGTCAAGTTCATAGAAACAGGAAGTAGAATGGTGGTTGTGAGGAGCTGGGGAAAAGGAGAAATGGAGAGTTATTGTTTAATGAGTATGGAGTTTCAGTTTTGGAAGATGAAGAATGTTCTGGGGATGGATGGTGATGATGGTTGCACAACAGTGTGAACGAACTTAAAGCCACTGAATTGCACACCTAAACATAGTTAACATGGTAAGTTTTATGTTATGTCTATTTTTCCACAATTAAAAGTGAAAATTTAAAATTTAACAAAAATGTTTAATTATCTGTTAAATAAAAGAGCTAATGAACGAATGAGGAGGATAGAGCCAAGAGGATGCCTAAGGCAAGAAAATTCCAAGCAAGGAAAGAGTAAGTGTGTTTGCTCAGCCAAAACCAGCTAAGGGGTTTGCTTATCTGCCGTAGGTGAGAGAGGGGGATGGTGGAGGAAATGAGGGCTAAGGTGTTGCCAGGGGGCAGATAATGCAGGGCTGTACAGGATTTTGCCTTTTATCTTAATTGAATATGATGGAATGTGATGGGAGGAAACAGGTAAGGAGTACATGAGTCAATGGAAGTAAGGAAGGAGTACTAGAAGTCCAGAAGTGTGTCCAGATGCTGAGGGCCTGGAGCAGAGGTTCTGTGTCCTCCACTCCCCAAGCACACACCTGCCCTCAGGACTGAGATGACCCCTAGAACATCCCAGAACCCTGGATTCTCTGATCAGACCCCTCCACCCCGGCATGTCCTGAGGATGATTTTGCCTGAACAGGGGAACATGTGTGTCTTCCCCAGTGATGGCTGGGGCTCTGGCACAAATGCAGATCATTACTCTTGGTTTCCAATGTGGGAGGAGGAAGTGTGAAGGGTGGAGGAGGTGTTTCTTTTATCACACAATTAGATTAGAAACTGGCTGGCCGCTCAGGGCAGGGATCCACCCAAACTAGGCCTACGGGAGTGTTGTCCTGCTGAGTGGCCCCATCTCACTCTGGCAGGACTTAATGTTTTTGGACCTGACTTCTTTGCTATTCAAATTCTTGAGAAAAGGCATATAGTGTGCTTCACATGAAAACTCTCAAAACAGATTCCAAAAACTTTGAGTCCTCGTATCATTCATGTACTCATTCACTAACTCATTCACTCATCCAACATTTACTGAGCACCTACTATGTGCCAAATACTATGCCAGGCATTGGGAATACACACATAGACTCTATCCTTGAGTTGCTCACAGAATCAATGGTGGAATAAAATAAACGTTGAATTATACTACAGTGAGTTAAGTGCTATGACAAAATGGTAATAAAAAATAAAACTAAGTTAGTCAATATCTATTCTTATTACATACTTACTATATGCTAGGCATTGCTTTAATTGATTCGTATACATGGACTTATTTCTTCCCTAGGCAAACCCTATGTGATGGACACTATTATCAGCCCACTTTATAGATGATGATAATTACATACCAACAGTATTAAGTGGCAAGCGCACAATGCAGCTAGGAACCAGGGCAACCAGGAATATCCCTGCTTGTAACTCTCTGCTGCTTCTAGAGGTACGGGAACATAGAGAAGGATTGGTTAGGTATGTTTCGCAGAGAAGGCAATGACTGGCCTAACTGTTGCAGGATGAGAAGTTGGCCAGTCGGAGGAAGATGGGGCAGAGGATTGGTGAGAATTTTCACCCAGCAAATTTTCACCCGTCGAGTTTCAAATAGAACTGTTAGTGGAAAGCAGGGAAGCATGACAGGGCATGTGCATTCCAGAGAATGCCAGAAGGGGAGAGGCAGGAGATAAGCTGGGAGAGAGGGCCTGGGTCAGGATGCCTGGTGAGAGGGGAACTCATTTCTTTAGGCACTGGAGTCCAATGTGCTGTTTTTCCACCTGAAGTGATGTGATCACAGTCACCACGTTAGGATTTTTGCAGGAGATTTATTCATGATTTGGATGGACTAACACTAGCCAATATGTGAACGCAATAAATTCTCTCTGACTGACCTGGTGATTCTCCATCTGTACCCCCTTTCCATCCAGATCTGTTCTCTGGTCTGCACTGTGCCATAGAGAGGTTAATGCCCCAGATTGCCTTAGGGGACTCCTTTGCCTCCTATCTTCCAGTTGGGTTTAGCCAGTGGTAGGCATCAGCAAGAGATTAAAGGGTGGGAGGAGAAAGAGGTTGGGAATTTCCTCCAGCTCTTTCCCTGCTTCTGTGCCAGGGTCTGTCAGAGGCCGGGTTCCTCTGCAACCATAGTTCCTGCCAGCAGCCCCTCCTCTATGGCTTCAGCAACATCTCGCCCTCCTCCTGTCCTTGCAGATTCAGGATAGTAATGGTTCCCCAGTGCTGCAAGTCTCTGAGTGCTACAACATCTCTTATTGGTTTCCTTAGCTCTGTCCCTATCCCTATAAATGGTTGTCCCTTTATCAAATCCCACTTCCAAGTCCGTGCTGCATTAGCCTTCTTTTTCTTGATGACAATTAGTCACGCTGAGAATTTACCTAGTACCGATTACCATTTATTGAGCACCTACTGTGTACTTGGGGCTTCAAATGCATTTTTTTTCCATTTAATTTTCACCACAGCTCCACGAGTTACAGACCTTTTATATCTGTTTCAGGAATCCTGAAAACAAGACAGGCGTACATTTAACATAGATGTTGAGTAACTTGCCCAAAATTATAGAAGCCTTTTGTCCAGAATCACACAATTAGTCAGGAGCAAAGTTAACCTTCAAACCCAGGTCTCTGGACTCTAAAACTCATCCTCTTTCCACTGCTCTGGGGTTACTGAGTCAATCCCTATAAATGCTTAATTTGTCAGACTCTGGAAAGCCAGTAAGGGTAACAGTAGTAAAATCTCTAGGGGAAGAGGGGCTGGGATATTCTGTGGAGGCTATAGGTCTTCTTGAGGAATAGCGGATCTTTAAGTAAAAGTTCCAGAAGTTTGCCATTCCTGCATTGACGGAAAACACAATGGCAGGTGATTCCCCAAAATATCCCTTGCTTTGCAATGTGCAGTTTCTCTGTGGAGGAGATCTTAGCCCTTATTGAGTTCAGAAAGAAGAAGAAACTCACCCCTCCAAGACCCACAGCAGAAAGCATAAGGGTTTATTTATAGAGAAGAATTTTATATTCTAAAAAATCACTTGTGGGCTTCTGCACCAAAGCGTAGGAAAAAGCATGCGTTGGTTGCCAAGGGTCAAGGGAAACCACCTTGTTTTCTTGACAGCGCTGTGGCTGAAACTGCCCTTCCCAAAAACAATACGTGGGGGGAAGAAAGGCAAAACCAGTGGGAGGCTTGCAAATGCTGTGGTTTGCTTTTTATTTTTTATTTTTTCCAGTGTCTTTGGGGCTGAAAAAGGCAGTGGAATGAATTCTACAACTAGTCTAAAATGCAGTGCTTCTTGCACTAGGAGCTCCGGGGGCTGCCCTCACATGACTCATGTCTTCCCCGACTCGCCTCAGACCTCTCATCCAGGCCCATCTGTCAAGGATAGTAACAACAACACAGCAGTGATGCTGCCTTCACCTCTACCGTAGACTGCAGCGGCTCTTAGTGTTTCCTAAAACCCTTTCAGAGTCTAACAAAATTGGCTGCCTTGATCCTAAGCGCCAGGCTCCTTACTCTTAGGATTTTATCTCATCTGAACCACAACCTTTTGGAGACATCATTGTTATGCTTATTTGACAGATGAGGAAAGCCAGGCTCAGATGATTAAACACCATGCCCCAAAGCACACAGCAAGGAAACAAGCTGAGATGTGAAGTCGGTGGTCTTATGCTTCAGAACAGTTCTGGGAATTCACGTTGTCTTCTTGTTTTCCAGAGGAGGAAAACAAAGTAAAGATAGGTGGAGAGGATGCTACAGACCAGGGCTCAGGGTGTCCCAGGCGGTGCCATCTCCAAGCACATGGCTCTGTTTCCTGAGGCTGTGACTCATGACGGTGCCGGACCATCAGCTAGACAAACCGTCACCCACTGGGCCACTCCAGCCAATTGTGAACCTTTGGCTTCAGACCCAAACATGTGTCCACATTGGCTCAGATATATCCACAGCCTTGCCTTGTAATGCCATTGGGCCCTCTGTATATTTTAAAAGCAGAGGCCTCAGACCTCCAAAAGGCCAAGGGTTGCTTCTCGAATCTGACCTAAAAGGGCCTAACCTCAAGGACAGATCTGAATTCACCTGACATTCAGCCCCAGGAGGAATCACAGAGAAAGTGCTCTCTACACAGACTGTTGCTGTGCTGTGTGCTGCTTGCACTGAACAACGTCATTCACCAGCTGTGTGTCCCCAGGCAAGGTACTGAACCTCTCTGAGCCTCACTTTCTTCAGAGGACCAGTTTAGGTTTTCACAGTCAGGAATTCATTCCTTCTAAAAACCTGTGCTAAGGAGACATGGCAAGGTGTTCTGAGCCTACAGAAATACGGGCAGAACTGGGTCAGAAGAGGAAAATGGATACTAAAGCTCTAAACGTGCCCACCAAGGTTCACAGTTTATTTTAAATTGGAGCCGTTTTGTGTCATTGCAAAGGAGGGTGAATATGTTTACAGTTGTAAAATTCTGCTCTTCTTTCACAGAATTTCAGAGTAGATGGGTTGGTATAAGCAATCTTGTCTGACCACCTCCACATAGTAGAGACATTAAGGCCAGGAAAGGGAAGCCCTGGCTTGATACTTCACAAGAGTTTGAACCCTGACACAGTGCTCTTTCCAATAAGGGTCACTGCCAATCTAAAGAATTCTCTTATCTGTGTATGGGACTAGGAACCTCTAACTCATAGCACTTTTCTGAGGATAATAAGAACAAAGGGATAGGAAAATGTTTTGTACCCAAATCCAATACATGTCTGACAAGAGGTATTATTAATTTCAAATAGTCATGTGATGCTTCTTCAGTGATGCTAAAGAAGGGACCTGTGGCAGGGCTTCTAGGAAGTATGGCTCAAACGTCCAAGTGTGCTTTAATACGTCTTTAGTAAGTATACTGACATTATTTAGAAGTTTAATCAACGTTGAAGATAGAGAATATCTGATGTGTTTGTCAAAATGAGTGCCTGCATGTTGAAAGATATGGTTTACCAAGAGTCCCCAACCTGTATGCATATAGAAACCTGGAGATTAAAGCCTGAAAGTGGGTGGTAGGAATTAAAATCTACCTCCTTCATTATGTTGATGGCTTTTTTTTTTTTTTTTTGAGACAGAGTTTTGCTCTTGTTGCCCAGGCTGGAGTGCAGTGGTGCGATCTCGGCTCACTGCAACCTCCACCTCCCTGGTTCAAGCAATTCTCCTGCCTCAGCTTCCTGAGAAGCTGGGATTATAGGCATGTGCCACCATGCCTGGCTAATTTTGTGTTTTTAGTAGAGACAGAGTTTCTCCATGTTGGTCAGGCTGGTCTTGAACTCCCGACCTCAGGTGATCCGCCCGCTTTGGCCTCCCACAGTGTTGGGATTATAGGTGTGAGCCACCGTGCCCAGGCAACTTTTTTTTTTTTTTTAATTTAACTGCAGGGATGGGCTTCATATTTTCTTTAAACCTCGGGTGAGCCCGTCCAAAACTATATCTTCAAGTCTGGTCTAGCCTGTGGGCCACCTCTACTATTGTAGGTGTTCATGTCGTGTAGTGTCGTTTCTCTGCACTATTGGCATCTTCTTTCCTTTGTGCAATGGGCACCATGACCATGTTACCACGACTTAGCCCTGAGACCAGGGTGGCAGGCCAAAGACGTTGGAGGGCAGAAAGAACACACACCTGGTTGGTAGATTAAGGTTGGATCTCAGCTCTGCCTGCCATCTACTAGCCGAGCAAGGGACATAATCTCTCTGATCAAGCCTCGGTTTCCGCATTTGTAAACATATAATACTCACCACCCAAGGTTGTGGTAAGAAATAAATGAGATGACAGGTATGAAAGGTTCAGCCCATAGAAGATGTTCAAGTATGATAGCTTCCTTCTACTTGTTACAAATCCTACCTACTGTTCAAAACTCGATGCAGGCTGCAGCCCCTCCAGCCTTCTTTGACCTCTTCAGCTCATGGGACACTTTCTCTTCTGAATTTCAATTTGTCCTCCTTGGCTTGTGAATTAGTAAACAATCCTTGGCGTTAGCAACTTTTCATGTGTATGTGGGATACATTGCCACAATTTGGTCATCAGCTCCTTAAAGGCACTTTTCTCCTTCTCATGAGCTTAATTCCTTATCTTTTACTGTTGAGTAGGTGTTGCCTTGTGTGAAATTTTCTCATAACAACTATGTAAGGGAGAGGGTACCATGAACTGGACACTCTAATGAGGCAGCTGGCTCACAAAGTTGAATAGCTGGAAAGAAATCAGTAAACATATAGTGTTCACGGTCACCAAGCAGACCAAGCAAGATAGTGTGAATGATCAAACTTAATCCCACTTCCACTTCCGTAAAAATAATGCAAAGCGTAATTTTCTGAGGTAAAGTGCGGTCGCTGAAAAATGTTCCCCTAAGATATCAGGTCCTCATCCCTGAAAGCTGTCATTATTTCCTTAAATGGAAAAAGGTGTGATTAAGTCAAGGTGCTTGAGTTAGTGAGATTATTTTGGATAGTCCAGATGGGTCCTAAATGCAATCACAAGTGCCCTTTTGAGAGAGAGGCAGAGGGAGATTTAACACAGACAGAAAAGAAGGCAATGTGTGGAAAGAAGCAGGGAGGGAGATTACACTGCTTCAAAGCAGCCATGGGTGCTGCATCAGCTATAGAGATGCTACGCTGCTGGCTGGGAAGATGGAGGAAGGGGCCATGACCCAAGGAATACAAGGAATGTATCTCTAGACACTGGAAAAGGCAAGGAAATGGAATCTCCCCAGGAGCCTCTGCAGAGAGTGCGGCCCTGCGAACACCTTGATTTCAGCTCAGGGACACTGATTTCAGACCTGTGACCTCCAGAACTGTAAGAGAACAAACGTGTGTTGTTGTGAGCCACCAAGTTTGTGGTAATTTGTTACAGCGTCAATAGGAAACTATGACATCAAGGGAGGGGAAAAAATAGCAGAAATAAAGAAATAAGAATGAAGCGTGGAACTAATGTGGGGGATTTGAAATAGCCCTGCAGAAAATCTCCACAGACCTGAGTGCTTGTCTCAGTAATTTCACCAACTGGCTATTTCATCTTGAGCAGATCACTTCAGCTCTGTGAGCCAGAATCTCCTCGTCTGTAAGACAGGATAAAAACCCACCCATGATATGTAGAGGCTCGATAAAGGGCAGCTGCTCTTACACTAATATTAAAGAATGACAAAACACGGCCGGGTGGCGGAGGTGGGTTCTAACTCTCCTTTTGTGGAACGCAATAGCTGAACTAACGTGACCCACTGATGAAATTCAATAGGAACCCCCCATACTCACTTTACAAGGAGAGAAAGAAGTGAAAAGATAGAGTTGTATTAATTTTATGTTTTGCCCTCATACTTTTTCACCCCTATACTTTCATTTAGGTCTTTGGTTTTTGCCCATCCCAGAAACCTGTTAAGATGGCATGTGACTGAGCATAAAATTATACATTTAGTCATTTCAAATTTAAAAAAGAAAATATTATGCCTATAGGTGATATTCTGCAGGGACCACCAAGACCCCAGGACTCTTCACATGAACCCGTCTTTGAGCCACTGCTAGAACCTAGCTGACACTCTGAGATGGTTCTGCCACCTACTAGCTGGGTGAGCTTCGGGAAGATCCTTGTCTGCTCTCTGACTCAGTTATTTTGTCTGTAAAATGGGAATACCATCTTCCTCAAAGAGTGCTTTTGTGGAAAGGTTAAAATAATACAGGAAAGCACTTAGCATGGGCATACATAGTCAGTGCTCATTAATTAGTAGTTTCTTAGCACTATTATTGTTATTATTGTTACTCAGCTCTCAGGGAACCTAATTAACTGTAGAAAAATTTCATGTCCTGTATTTTTGAACCAGTTAGCTTCTGTAGGCAGGAACCTTGTGTTACTCAAACAGCAGAGCTTAGTGATTAAGAGAAACGAAGGTAGAGGCCGTAGTTTGCATTCTATTCCCACCATTTACTGTGTGGTACTGTGTGATACTGAGTCAATTATGTAAACTCTGATGCTCCGCTTCCTCATCTGTAATATCAAATGATAATGGTATTTATCTCACAGAATTGTTATGCGGAGTATATAAGACAGTGCTTTTAAAGCTGGCATACGCAGGTAGTAGGCACTCAGTCAATATTCAATGAATTAAATTCCTTCACTTGAATTTCCATTTAAAAATAGAGAAAAGAACGTTATTGGGCTCTTCACCACATGTGAAAACTGCAACTTGGTGCCCAACCTCCATCTTCATTTTATGAGGCGCAGGGTTTTCAGTTACTCTCGGTGTTTCTAGGAGGTTGACTTCTCAGGAAACTGTACCTGTCTCTCCCAGAAACCTGAGGTGTTTGCCTGGAGAAAAATCCCTTAGCCAAGAGACTGTTATGACCTTTCACAGGCAAATTTACTTACAGCCTAGGGCGGGAAGAGGTCTAGGGAGCTCCCCTTCCAAGGGCACTGGGCTGTGGGAATTTCCTCCAGGGCCTTCCTGGGCCGGCCCTGGCCACGCCTCACTGAGCTCCTTGCAGTTTCTGTCAGCGCTGAAACTGCTGTGGAAAGTTCAGCTTGAGAAGAGGGAACTGGGGTGTTTTGCTTTTTTTCTTTCTTTTTGAAAGTCGAACAGCCGTAAGACTTGATTTAGATATCTTAACCCAAACCAAATGCTTTTCTGACGGGTGACCATCCCGAGGAGCAACCAGGCAGGGCACTTTGACTCTCTGAGGACACTGACACTGGCGGGGGCCAGATCTCTCCAGAAATCAAATGGCGCAGGTTCACACGCCACCAGGGACTGCTGGAATGTTGCTTTGTTTTTGAGTCTGAATTTACAGTCTCACTCCTCCTTCCCCGCCCCCTGGAACGCGATTTATTATTGTGCAGACCTAGTGGCTTTTCTCCAACTTTATTTCTTTTTTCAGAAATAAACAAGGGTTTTACAGCTCCATAACCTCTCCAAAGTTTGTTTGTTCTTCCCTCTGTACAGTGTGGGCCATGTTCGTTCCCTGGGAAAGTCTCTTCCCTAATTATTTTCACATTTCGACAGCTTTTGTTTCTTCTTTCTGTGAGGTTTATGAAAACGCTGATGGTGGATTTGCTTCAGGCTAACATGTACCGTAAACAATTTCTCCTAGGCACATGGGAGCCTCGGTGGCCGGGAACCATGTTGCTATTCCTTATTGTGTACAATGCCAGGAGGAAATTTTAAAATCCTGAAACACTCTTTTTGATGGCTGGAAGAAAAATATGTAAATTGGTAATACAGAGAAAATCTGCTAATCTTGTACAAGGAATCTTGGACATGTAGGTAAGAGCCAGCTGAGGAAAGGGCTTCCTCAAACACTGAGCTTTCATTCCAGGTTGAGCTCTTTCTGCCTCCCACCACAGACTGAAATTTGTTGTGTTTTAAGGAAATAAAGATTTTTAAAAGAAAAGCTAATATGTTTTAGCAAAATCTTGGGATTCTGGGATAGGTAAATGTTTGTTGCAGCCAGAAGGTGTAAACCTAATCTTAATGTCTGCATATTCAGTTTGAAGACAGAAGAATCTTTCTACCAATAGCAATCCTGAGTTCTAGAAGACACAGAGGCTCAAAAGGATGGTGTGTTGTTTCCTTCTCTCATAGTAATATGGTTCTCAGTGCCTTGCTTGTTTCTGTACAACCTCTCCCTCCATCCACCTCTGGAAAACGCTACCGCCTATGGCTCCAGGAGCTCAGATTCATGTGTCCAGGCTGCCATAGCATCTCACCTGATATCAGACAGAAACTTCAAGCCCACCCTGTTGAAAATGGAATTTTTGCTCTTTCCCCCAATCTGTTCTCTCTCCAAATTCCCCACCTGGTGACACCATCATCCCCTAAAGCCCTTGCAGGAAGCCTGGAGTCCTTCTAACTCCTTGCTGTCTTGTCTGATCTTGCCTTGAGTTCTGTTTATTCTATCTGCCCAATGTCTCTCAAATTTGTCCACCTTTCTCTTTCCCCACGGCCATTTGCCTCATTCAGACTCTTACTGCCTCTCACCTAGACCAGTGCTGCAGCCTCCTTGCTGGTCTCCATCAAATCTCACTCTCCCTACCCCCCATGAAAATAATCTCCAGAGCTGCAAGAGTGTTCTGACCGCAGTATCATTGCTTCCCTGCTTAGAATCACCTATGTTCCTCTCACCCTATGCAGCTGGTCCAAGACCTGAAGCGTGGCACTCAGAGCCCTCCCTAAGCCAGTCCCAGGCTTGCTCTGCCACTCAATGGCCACATCCACATGCCCTTCCACATGCGGCCACTCCCCGAAACACTTGCCATGCTCTTCTGTGCTCCATGTTGGTCCCTTGACTTAGGGTGCTCTTCTCCCTCTTCTCTAGCTGGAAAAAAAAAAAAAACCCTCCTTATGCTTAAAGGCCCAATTCAAACCTCAGCTCCTCTACGAAGCCTCCCTGAATTCCTCTAAGCAGAGTGCTGTTCCCTCCAAGTGTTTCTGAAGCAGCTTGTACACATCTTCACACTATACCTCTTCTACCCATTGTAGAGTCTGGCCTATGGGAGAGACTTAAGATGGGCCTTACTGAGCCGGTTTCAAGAGAGGCCCATTTGGGGATGTGCTTGTGGTGATGAGGGTGAACACATGGCTTCCAGCATTGCTCGAAAAACCATGGACAGAGCTTTGGTCTAGGTCTAAGGGTGACTGAGGAGACTGGAACAGGGCAGGGGCTGCTATTATAGACAGCAAATTGTGTCCCCTTCAGAGATCCCCTTTGAGAATGAAAGGGAAATCAGCTTGGTCCTCCCTTAACTCCAGGTGCTACGGATTGTCTGGATCCTCCTGACACCATGAACTTCCACCCCCTTGGAGCCATGAGGGGTCAAGCCTAAATTTGTCGTGTCCCTTAAACATGAGGAATTAAAGTAGGGGCCAGCCTGGCTCAGGCTCCCACCTCCCCCAACTCTGATCTGGCCCTGACTCAGCTTCTGTTGCATAGGAGGAAGTGCCAGGATGCTTACAAGATGATCTCACTTTTGCCTGTTGGTACATGTTTCATTCAGGAATAGGATAGCAAAGAGGCTCTGGGGTTGAGGGCAGGGGTCCCCCTCCTAAGACTTGAATGAGACAGTAAGGATTCTCAGATCTGAGAGGCCTAAATTCCAGTGCTTGATTCACTCGTGCAAACTCACTCTTCAGAGAGGCTACTCTATGCCAGGAGTTGAAGCTAGCATCCTTGTTGTACAAGAACTCTTAACTCAGTGTGGGAGGTGCCTTCAGGGGCCTGCCCAGCCCCTGTCTGTATAATAGGGATTAGCACCCTTGTTCTGTTTGCAGTACAGGGTTGTGAGGACCTGGTCTGTAGACCCCTGGGTCAAAATTAGGGATGTGACATGTGCCAGGTGCAGTGTCTAGCACACTGTGGATGCTCAATAAATATCCATTGAGAGCATGAGAGTAAATGAATGGTTTCTGCTCTCAGCCTTATTGGGGAAGGGCATGACCATTTACAGAACACCTGCCGTGCTTCACTGATGTCACAGCAGGGTGCACACAACTACAGCCAGGCCTTCCACCACACTGTCTCCCTCTGGGTCTTTGTGTGCCTCTGATGTCTTTTTCTTGCTCTCATGATCTGTTTTCTCTTTGCCCACTTCACTCTCACTCCGATGCAGGTGTCCACCTCTCCTTGTCTCTCTCTTGTATTTAAAAGTGCAACAGCAGGGCCGGGCGTGGTGACTCATGTCTATAATCCCAGCTACTAGGGAGGCTGAGGCAGGAGAATCACTTGAACCTGGAAGGAGGAGGTTGCAGTGAGCCAAGATTGCACCACTGCACTCCAGCCTGGGCAACGGAGCGAGACTCCATTTCAAAAAATGAAAAGTAAAAAGAATAAATAAATAAAAATGAAACAGCTTTGGGGCTGACTGGAGTTGGATGTAACCTGGAAGTTCTATGATTATCCACCCCTTTGAGGGCTAGGATCCAGGTCAGTTCGTTCACCACAGTGTGCCTGACACCTAGCATTAGAGGTCATATTTAGTAGGAACCCCAAAAATTGTTGCATAAACACATTGGTTTATATATGTGGATGAGGAATATATGCTTGTGAATGCTGAGGGGACCAGGACAGAACCAAAGAACACTGAGCAAGAAGCTACAGGTTTGCTCTAGCTTTGATCTAAGCTTTAAAAGATGGGTTGAAAAAATTCCTTGAGGCTTTTAGAATGTCCAGCCAAACTCCCTGTGTGAGAAATCTGATGGAGATTGTGAGTAGAAGCTTCCCTTGGGAAGGAAGAGGTTGTGTCTAGAAGCACCATCTCTGGGTTTTATCTCTTAGAAACATGAGGACCTGGGAGCACGGGGCTCTACAGAAGCCTGATGTTTTGGGAGCACGTCATGCAACATTCCTGACCTCAAGCAAGAGTCACCTCATTAAGATCTTAACTGCAATAGGGGTCCCTCCTCCTGTTCTGCTCTGGATGGTCGCATCAACCTGCGCAAGTCCCCACTCTTTAGGCCCTATCCCATCTGTTAAATGAAGGGTTCAGGTTAGATGATCCCTAAGGGCTTTGCTGCTCTTGGATTTGTGAAATTAGGTAAGGGATGATCTGGGAATTTAAATAGGATTCCATGTCAGGGGGCTTTACCCTCACAGAACAATGGGAAACTAGGCTCTGATTGATTTCATTGCCTGCAGCACTGAATATGTCTGAGTTGCAGGCTGACTCATATAGGCCCTTCTAGAAGAGCTACTGGCCCAGAGAGGGTGCTGCCTTCACTTTGAGGGTGGTCACCAGTACATGTGAAGAAATCCAGGTCTCTGCAGTACAAGTGTCCATAATGGGAGAAAAACCACATATATTTCACAACTGTAAGAAAAATAGTACTTGGTTGCCTATTCATGTTTATATTTCTCCCTTCAAGTGGTCTTCCCACCTCACAACACACATACATGCATATGACCACAACTAATGAGATCACGCAGTGTATACCTCCTAAACCACACATGTCCACATGCGCTCTTGTGGACATGCAACATACTTACATGTGTTACCTGGACACATGCCTTTGACATATATAGAGATTCTATGTGTTCCACACACATGCATATCCTGCATATTCAGACATTCCATTTTTGCCCTCATCTACTAGCATGTCCCAATTCCTGGAATGTGGCAAAAGAGAATTAAGGATGCAGATGGAATTAAGGTTGCTAATCAGCTGACTTTATCTGAGTGGGCCTATGTAATCACAAGAGTCTTTAAAAGGTGGAGGAAGGAGGCGAAAGAATCAGCATCCAAAAGAATCAATGTCCAAATGTGATGTGAGAAAGACCAGCCTTGGCTGACTTTGAAGACGAAGGAAGGGGCCATCAACCAAGGAATACAGGCAGCCTCTAGTTGAAAAGGCAGGAAAATGGATTCTTCCCTAGAGCCTCCAGAAAGCAGTAAAGCCTCCCACTGCCTTGATTTTAGCCCAGTGAAACCTGTGTCTAGCTTCTTGCCTTTGAAACTGTAAGATTATTAATTTGTGTTGTTTTAGACTGTGAAGTTGTGGTAATTTGTTATAGCAGTGATAGGAAATGAACACCCACAAGATCAGACAGAGTCCCACCCTCACGAGTCTATGGTCTGAGAGAGGAGACAGGCACAAAACCAGGTGCTAGTCGACAGAGAAAGAGAGGCTGTGAAAACAGAAAGGAGGAATACCCAACCTACACTTGGGCATGGAGGGAAGATTTCCTCTTGGAAACTCCATGAAGGCAGGGACCAGTATTGACCCAGGTCAGCAACACTGGCCACTGTACCTGCACACACCCGATGCCGATAAGTATTTGCTAGGGGAAGGAAGGAGGGAGGGAGAGAGGAAGAAAGGCAAGAGAAAGGCCAAAACTAGGACCCAATAGATAAATAGGATTTGAGATGGTTGAATACAAGGTGGGGTGAAATGTCCCAGGCAGAAGACCCAGGGCTATTTAGAGAACGAAGTAGAGTTTCCTTTGGCTGGGACACAGTGCTCCATGGGGAACAGGGAAAGATGAGTCGACAGAGCACAGATCGGGAGGGGCCTTATCAGCTATAATTAGACATTTGGCCCATATCCTATGTGCAGTTGGTACATGCTCACTCTCGCTCGCTCTCGCTCGCTCTCGCTCGTTCTGTCTGGTTCCGTCTCTCCACCCCCCACTCCCTTGGGTGATATTTTAACATATTTTAAATGAAGTGTGTTTGTTTCATCTCATTTATGCCAAACAATGCTTATGGAACTATTTCCTCTTGTTCCCCAGGCCATACTCATGTCCCTCCCCTTCAGCAATGATTGAGGACCTACCTCCTCGGTTATCATTTTGGGTAAGATGGGCCAGTCCAGTGGACAACAAGCCCTGGATCTGTAACCACAGCCACCTGGGTTCGAGTTCATACTCCTTCATTTCCCAGCTAATGTTTAACCTCTTCCATCCCTGGTTTCCCAGTCTGGAAAATGGATCCAGGACAGTGTTCACCTTAAGGGCTTGTTGTGAGAAGCAAAAGAGCTAGTTCATAAAAGTGCTTTGAAAGGGCCAGATGTATCCTGAGTAGTCAATGGCAGTTGTCTACCACAATCGTCACTCTTTGTATAGTTATTATCTACCAGCCATAACTATTGTTACATGTTACATGAGTTTCCATGGCTCTCCAGACCTCCCCACCCTTCTGTACCTACCTCTGCCCCCAGTAGGTTGATCTGCATGGGCCCCATCAATGATCTCCCTTGCCTTCTAGCTTCCAATTGGGCCCAGACTTTGCAAGTTACCAGCAAGCGATGCAGGGAGTGGCAGGAGAGTGAGGATGGGGCATTTATTCTCCCTGTTCCCTCCTTTCAGGATTTTGCTAGGGCTTGGCTGCTTTCTTCTCATGAAGGCAGCCTCTTCTTGGGCAGCACTGTCCCTACAACTCCCCTCTTTTTGTTCCAGGAGCTGCTCCCTCTTCTTGCCATGTAAGAGATAGGGAAGGTAATGACTCCCTGCTGTTATAAGCCCCAGAGTTTCCTTTGCATCTAAGTAAATAGTCTTTTCCTTAATTTCCCTCCAAGTTACACAGTTTGAGTGTACCATCCATTTTTTGCTAGAACACTGACTGAGACAACTTTTTTTTTTTTTTAAATATTGGGACTGCTGGCTTCATAGACCGAGGCTTCATCCTGATAAGGAAGCCCTTGTCCCTTGTCCCTCTGGTCAGCTCTAGAACATTCAGCAAGGTGATCACATGGTCACAAGATCACTTCTTTTTCATTCTTCATGAAACTGAAAATTTCAAGGAAATTTGTAAGTTTAATAGACAACCTGATCATACTCCAGACTAGAAAATGAAACCAAAACCAACTGCCCTAGGCAGAAAGTTAGGTTATAATGGGTTTCCTGCAGCCAAAGAGTCATGAGTCACAACAGCTCCCTCAAGACTGGGAGGGGAAGTAAACCACTGGATCTAAGGATCACTCTAGTCACTCTACAGTGACTCCTCTTTTTCCCTCCTGCCATGGTCCAGGGTAGCCAGATACTTCTCCACGCTGTAACTTACTTGGGCTTTCCTGCTGGCTACATCACTGAAATGGAATCTCCTAGTGGCCCTTCTCCCTCTACAGCTCTGAAGTTACACTGAAAAACTAGAAGGTCAATCACTTTTATATTTACCCCCATTAAGGTTGCAGGAGCCTAGCATGTCCCCACAGCCCTCCTTCTCCATTCTCCTCTTCCCCTTGTCTTGTGCGTGGTTTCTTTCTTGTCCGAATTGGGTCTTCCTTTTCTAGACTGTGAGCTTGCTGAGGTCAGGGAATGAGTCTTCGTACCCTTGGGACCCAGTTCAGAGCCTGTCTTTAGGGAGTGTTTACTCTAGCACTGTGGTTAGGCAGAGATGTGAGTTTGAGTCTTGGTTTCCTTAGTCTTTTATCAATCACTTCTCAAATTATGCCTTTTGTATCTTTTTTCTCTCTCTCTCTCTTTAGAGACAGGGTCTCACTCTCTCACCCAGGCTGGAATGCAGTGGTGCAATCATAGCTCACTGCAGCCCTGAACTCCTGGGCTCAAGCCATCCTCCTGCCTCAGCCTCCCAAATAGCTAAGACTAGAGGTGCATATCACTGCATCTGGATAATATTTTTTTAAATTTCTGTAGAAACAGGGTTTCACTATGTTGCCCAGTCTGGTCTCAAACTCCTGACCTCGAGTAATCCTCCTATCTCAGCCTTCCAAAGTGCTGGGATTGTAGGCATGAGCCACTACATTGAGCTACTGCTTGTATCTTCTGATTCTTGCTTTGATACCACTGACCTTAGGTAGGGTATGTTATCTTCCTGAATTTTATTTTTCTACGTGTAAAATGGAGATTAAATTATCCTTCTAATAGGGTTGTTGTGGGGATTAAGTGAAATAGTGTATACAGAGTTCTTAGCATACTTTGAAGCTATTATTTTTATTATTATGCTAGTAAATAAAACTTTCTGGAATTAGAGACTCACATGCCTGTTTGTCGACAGTTTCAAAATAGACAAAGGAACAAGAGAAACATCAGAAAGTCTGATCAAAGTAGAAGCATCATGTTTCTATCAACGTATCCACTGTGCTTGGTACGTGGCAGTCTCTTGTCCTGTAAGAGACTTGGACTTTGAAAAGGGCTTTGGATCTCAGATCTGTTGACATGAGGCTTGTCATGAACTTCAGATTCCTCATCTCCAAAACTGCTATAGGCCAGGCATGGTGGCTCATGCCTGTAATCCCAGCACTTTGGGAGGCCGAAGCAGTTGGATTGCTTGAACTCAGGAGTTTGAGACCAGCCTGGGCAACATGGTAAAACCCCATCCCACCAAAAACACAAAAAAATTAGCTGGGTACGCCTGTGGACACAGCTAACTGGGAGGCAGAGGTGAGAGGATTGCTTAAGCTCGGGAGGTGGAGGCTGCAGTAAGACTAGGTCATGCTACTACACTCCAGCGTGGGTGACAGAGTGATACCCAATCTCAAAAAAAACAAAACCAAACAAAAAGACATTGGTATAGTAACAGCCTCTGCTTGAGGTTACTCTTTCAGTGGATGATAAATGAGCACCTACTGTGTGTCAGACATTACTCTAAGCTGTAGATACAGCCTCAAAAAAGATAAGTTAACCCCTGCCACCATGGGGCTTATATTTTAGTTGAGAAAGGGGCTGGAGAAGACAGACAATAAACAAATCAATAAATTCATTAAAAAGCTGACTTCAGCATTGATAGGTGTTATGGGGAGAATGAAAGAGGACCCTGGGATACAGAATAACTTTGTGGGGGAATCAGGTTGGGATCCGTGGGTCAGGTGGTCAGGGTGGTACTCTCAGAGAAGATGACTTTTGAATTTAAATAAGAATGAAAAGAAAAAGCCAACCATAGGCAGATTTGGGGACAGCCAGTGCAAAGGTCAAAGGTGAACAGGGTCATAGGGCAACCAGGGTTAAAATAAGGTGGTGCAGCCTAACTGGCCAGAACAATGCCTGACAAAGGTGCTGCTTTCCTCAATATCTTCAAATCCTTAAGGATCTACTGTGTGCTGATGCAAGATGCAAAAATCAGTAAATCATGCTACTATCTCCAAGAAACTCATGGTCTAATATAGGAGAAAAAAATCCACCATCAAAATAAATGAATCAAGACCAGGAAGATGAATATAACTGATAGCACCTGGGAGATGACGTAGACATGGATATGGATATGGATGTGGATATGGATATGGATATGGATATGGATAGATATGGATGCAGATACACATGTGGACAAAGGTGGGGATGTGTATTGGGAAAGGCAGTCTCTTGCATGCCATCTTTCCACCCCTGCTTGGCCACCTAAGAATATGCGTTGGGCCTAGAAGACTTCCTTACCATGAAATAAAGAATCGTCAGCCTGTGCTGGACTTACCACCTTTTGTGGGAATATCTTTTTCTGTTCGTACTCTTTTGCTTTGCTTAAGGGCATGCATCACATGGCACTTAGAAACTTCACGACTGTATCTGTTCTTTGCAGGCAGGGCATGGGCCCTTCTGCTGCAGTATAAGAGGGGTCACCCAATGGCCCGTGTCAGCTGTTGGGATGGACCTGCTGACCGTGGGATAATGACACCCACTACTAAAGCAGATCTTGCTGTGTCTCTTCTCTATGTGAGTAAAGTCCCGTTCCATCCAGTGCTTGACTGTGTTGTGTTTTCCGTGGCAATTTCAATACCAACATGCAGTGGGCACAAGTTCTTAGACTTCTACTCTGGTTAATAGGAAACAGATGCCATTTGCTTGTCAGTTGGATGTGGATATTGGATGTGGATAGATGTAGATATCAGTAAAAAGAACAAATGAATAAGTGATTGAATAAGTGAATACATATAAGGAGGGAGAGGGTCCTGGGTCAGGGTGGATGAGAAGGGGGCTGAAGGAGGCAGAGGTGGGCAGAGGTGGTGATGTAGAAGAGGTGTTTAGCACTGGGAAAATTCCAGTTGGGCTGGAACAGAGGATCCTTGTATGGAAATCACGTCTGGAAACTAGCAAAAGACAAGGAGGATTTTGGATTTGCTCTGTGGCCTATCATGCTATTTATACTTATATGATTAAGAGACATTTCTCTAACATACTAGACCTGACAAAGCTGCTACAACACACAACATGCTAGAGTTCATATGAGTACGTATTATTTCTCCAGTTTTCCCGGTAAAGGTGCAGTACAGAAAATGGTTTTCCACCCTTTCTCCATGGCCACTTTGAGATCAGAGATTGTGTCTTAAATTCAACAAGAACAGAACTGGGATAGTATAATCTTGTTTTGTTTTGTTTTTGTAAAAAACATAAAAAGGCTCATTTTAGGCTTTAATAAAGAAAGGGGCCTGGAGGCATCACTGGTGATGGTTAAAAACAAAAAAGCCATAATTTTATGTATTTATAAGATTTTAAAATGTTAAAATATGAAATGTAAATCAGGATGTTCAGAAAAATTATAAGAACCCTCATGATGTTTATCAATGAATGATCCATTTGATTCTGTGCAGCCTCATGACCAAAACCAATCACAGGGTTAGTCAGATCACTGATCTCCTCTACACATATGATCTTCTTGTGGGACTTTGTTTGGCAAAGGAAGATTTGGGGAAAGCTCATATAAACCACTGAGTATAGTCGAATGATTTAGACCTGAACACTTTTTAAAGTAGGAGTTGTCTGTCCACTAGTAAATATTTTAGTAAAGTGCCATGGAACATGCAGTTTTTTTTTTTTTTTTTTTTTTTTTTTTT